>NC_029780.3:90833568-90868682 GCF_000817695.3 Arachis duranensis
TGATTCTTTTGCGTCTGTCACTAACGCCCCGCCTTCAGGAGTTTGAAGCTCGTCACAGTCATTCAATCCTTGAATCCTACTCAGAATACCACAGACAAGGTTTAGACCTTCCGGATTCTCTTGAATGCCGCCATCAATTCTAGCTTATACCACGAAAATTCTGATTAAGGAATCCAAGAGATATCTACTCAATCTAAGGTAGAACAGAGGTGGTTGTCAGGCACACGTTCATAGGTGAGAATGATGATGAGTGTCACGGATCATCACATTCATCAAGTTTAGGAACAAGTGATATCTTAGAATAGAAGCAAGCGTGATCGAATGAAAAACAGTAGTAATTGCATTAATCCATCAAGACACAGCAGAGCTCCTCACCCCCAACCATGGGGTTTAGAGACTCATGCTGTAGAAGATACAATGAGAAACGTGTAAAGTGTCATCCGGTCTAGATACAATGTCAAAAGATCCTGTTAATAGTGAACTAGTAACCTAGGGTATACATAAATGGGTAAATGACGTAAAAATCCACTTCCGGGGTCCACTTAGTGTGTGCTTGGGCTGAGCATTGAAGCTTTCATGTGTAGAGACCTTTTCTGGAGTTAAACGCCAGCTTTCATGCCAGTTTCGGCGTTTAACTCCAAGATTCATGCCAGTTCCAGCGTTAAACGCTGGAATTTCTGAGGCTGATTTGCCACGCCAGTTTGGGCCATCAAATCTTGGGCAAAGTATGGACTATCATATATTGCTGGAAAGCCCAGGATATCTACTTTCCAACGCCGTTGAGAGCGCGCCAATTGGGCTTCTGTAGCTCCAGAAAATCCACTTCGAGTGCAGAGAGGTCAGAATCCAACAGCATCTGTAGTCCTTTTTGGTCTCGGAATCAGATTTTTGCTCAGGACCCTCAATTTCAGCCAGAAAATACCTGAAATCATAGAAAAACACACAAACTCATAGTAAAGTCCAGAAAAGTGAATTTTAGCTAAAAACTAATAAAAATATACTAAAAGCTAACTAGATTATACTAAAAACATACTGAAAACAATGCCAAAAAGCATACAAATTATCCGCTCATCAAGGTTCCTCTTTTTTCTTGAGCCTTTCTTGGTTCTTTTCTTCAATTGTCACTTGCTCTTTACTGTTGGTCTTTTCATCCTCTATTGGCTTTTTGGTGGCTTCTTTGTCATTCACCAAAGTTCTTCCACTCCTTAATTGGATTGCCTTGCATTCTTCTTTGGGGTTGGGAATGGTGTTACTTGGCAGTGATTGGTTGGTCTCTCAGCCACTGTTTGCTTGGATAATTGGCCAATTTGCCTATCTAGATTCTGGATTGAAGCTTCATGGTTCTTGCTGGTTACCTCTTGATGTTTCATCATCTTTTCCATCAGTATCTCTAAGTTAGAGATCCTTTGAGATTCTTGGGGTGGTTGTGATTGATTATGGGATGTTGAGGGTGGATGATAGTTATTTTGGGTATTGGATGGGTTGTTGGATGGATAGTAATTGGATTGAGGTTGATTGTTTTGTGGTTTTCTGTACTAATTTTGGTTAGTGTTTTGATGGTTTTGATGGTTTGTGTTTCAGTGATGCAAGGCAGGGTAGTTATGGCATGATGGCTCAAAGGCAGGGTAAGGAAGGCACGACAATATGAGGCAGGGAGAACATACAATACAGACATGCTTATTAAAGTAACATATCATTGGGAGGGTGAGTAAGGAGAGAAAGGTAAGGGGAAATAAGAGAAAGAATTTTGATCTGAGCTTTTGTGTGTGGTGGAGAAAAATTAAAGAGTGGCGTATGGTAGAAGTAGATTATAGTTGGGAAATTGGGTAAGGTTACATTGGGAAGGGCAGTTTGGAAATTTTGAATAGTTTTCTAGAGTTTGGATGTTTTTATCAACTGAAACCTATTTTTCATGAGTACAACTTGAGTTTAGTTTTTTTTTTATGAATAGATTTGTTTGCATCTAAATCTTTTCATGATAAGAAATGATTATTTATTCATCCACTATTCTTTTAAAGTTATATTTTTATCCCTTTTCACTTCTTTTTCCTTTGTCTCAACAATATAATTTCATCCATTACCACCAACCACCCACTACTGCCAATCATTCACTCGTTGCCGCCGGTCGATCACTCTAAATCTTAAATCCTAAATCTTATATTTTAAATCTTAAATTCTAAATTATAAACTTTAAATTATAAATTAGAGTAAACCATCATTTCTACCTATGAAAGTTTTGAACATTGGCAAATCTATCCACGAAAAAACGAATTGAAGTTATACCCATGAAGATAAGCTCCGTAGGAGAAAACTATTTAACCCCTAAAAACTACTTAAAATGCCAAAATACTCTTTTTCTAACCCTAATTACCCTCACCTGTTATCTCCCTCTTTGTCCTCACTGCAAATATTATAAGCAGCACAATTAATTTCATAAAATTATCAAAGACTAATTTAATCAAAGACCTCAATATTAAAAAACTTATTTTGATTTGATAATGTTCATCATTGGGCATGTAAAGAGTATGACAACCTTCTAATATTGATTGAGAGGATCAAAAGAGACAATAATAGTGGCAGTAAAGAGAGATGATAGTTGCAGGGTTGCAAGAGACTGATATAGCGACAAAGAGAATGGTTGTAGTTGATGAGGGAGTGACAATAGTGGCTGAGGGTGATGCAAACAAGGCTATGACTGACTCTAGTAACAAAAAATTTGTAGTAGAGAATAGTAGGAAGGAGGAGGAGGATAGAGCCAGAGTTGGAGAGGAAGGGATTATAATGTCGGAGGGAATAGCGAATGACAATGAAACAGGGGTTGGGGTAGGAGCCCTCATCAATGCCAGCTCCTCCTTATCTACCTCCCATCCCACGATGGCCAATTTATCAGTGGCACCAACTGCACCACCATCGACCCGCCCAATGCGTCTCAATAGGCTCTGAAATCTCCCTTTTATTCTCAAACTACTACTTCTTGTAATTAGGACTTAAATATCTTAAACACTTCAAAGCTTTTAGGATTTTTTTAGAGGCACCTTTTCTCCTTCGTTGAGGCTATTCCGAACAAAATCAGTTTTAAGAGTGAGAATTTTTTCCAATGGCATCCAACCACATTTGATTCAGTTTTGTCAACGAGCATTGTCTTCAGTTTTTTGTCCTTGAGGATGATTTTTTCAGAGAACTTTAAGGATGCATTTGATTTGCATTTTTATTTTCTATTTTTTATTTTTAGTGTTTTCTGTTTTCTGAATTTTGTGAAAAAAGTAAAAAAAGGAGGTAAAACAGAAAATAGGATTTTATTATTTTTACTATTTTTACTTTTTCCTTCACAAAATCTAGAAAACAAAAAGTACTGAAAATGAAAACAAAAAATGAAAACGCGACCAAATGCGACCTAAGGTTTCGTCGACGAAGAAAAGAGGATGATGGTGGTGGTGGTAAAAAGAAGGAGGCGATGGTGGTGGTGATTGTGGTGATGGTGGCACTGATGGTTGTGCTAGATGTGGATGAGAGTTGAAAATGAAAAATTTTAGTGGTGGTAAAAGGTTAGGAATTAGGGTGGGTTAGGTTATATATTAAGAAAGATAATTTGGGATTTTTTGGGTAGTTTAGGATTTAAATAGTTTTGTTGTGTGAAATTTATCTTTGGGCACTGTAAATGAGATATGGCATGTCAGCGTGACACGTGTATATCTCATTTACACTGTAAACGAGATATGGCCTGTCCGCGCCTATATATAGAAATCGTTTACAGCTTAGTTCCGGACCCCAGTTTGACTTTGTCAACCTCTTTCTCCCCTCTTTTAACCCTTTCTGACTATACCTTTAACAGAATCGGTGATGGCGCGCCAAGCAGAGAATGACGGAGACATCAATAGGCTAAACGAGACGACACATTATGTCGGGGCGGCCGACTTTCAGGTTAGTTTTGTTATGTTTGTTTAATTTAAGGATGTGGCCGTTGTTAGGGTAGTCATGAAGAACTGGAACATAGTTATATGAATTAGGAGTTAGGTTTGTAGGAGGAATTTAGAACTCTATACGCTTGTGTTAGGTTGGTATGATATAATTATTAGTTTGGAACTCTGTTATTCTTGTGCTATGTTGTTAGTATTTATAACGCTGTAGTTAGGATTTGCTTATTATTGAATATATAATGTAGAGACATGTGTAGGCTACGAAGTTGAAATATTGTATTCTTAAGGCTAATTTTTTTTTCACATATGGTGCCGGGAAAACAGCTCTGCAATGCCTGAAGCAGTTTCGGCACCTTATTATATGACTCTTCCTAATCACCGTAGATCCGTGCAATTGTCTTCTGCTTTGCCATCCACACCTTTCTATATGAGGGTTTGAAGTGATAGCTTGTCTGGACCGCATCTTGCAAGACCGGGATACTAGCAGAGTGGTTGGACTGAATCAAGGGCAATATGACCCTACAGATGAGACTGCTATCTAACTGACGATAGTCTTGATACATGGTGGGTGCTAGACAGCTATGTGGTCCACCAAACCTCTGAACCTCCCTAATCACAACAAAAAATTTATGCTTACACTATATCTCTAACCTACATAGCATATCATACAAAAGTACTCAAATTCGCAACTAAATTTGAACTTATCAGTATCCGAGATTCTGACGAAGGGCCACACGGAGGCTTCATTGACACCCATTGTCGGCTTGACGGCATTGCACATGGTACTTTAACCGGTCGGACTCGATCACCCGGTACTCAGCACTCTTGCGAATACTGTAGTTCTTCACACCTTAAAGCACTGCCTCTCGGCTTTTGAACCTGTGTTCGACCCGAAACTCTACACCGCCGTCTAGGTTATAATACACTTCACAGGTGTCAGAAACCAGGGTCCTCTCATGCATGGTGTCTAGAACTAGATTGTGATAGTGACTTGGCACAGCTAATAGCGCCAAAATCGGCTGAGGTGGAGGCAGCACATGGCGCGACACAACCCCGGCAGGTGTCTCCGGCACAAATTCATCCTCATCGCCACCATAAGAAGACTCACTGTCCGCCACGTAATCCTCATTCGACTCCTCCTCACCCTCGTCTGCCTCATGCTCCAGAATCGCGACATGAATGGGCGGTGGTGCGAGAAGCCGGTCGTCCTGCACATAGGTTTTGTGTTCGGAAACTCCACTACCACCGTGACCCACCTCGGCAGACAACTCCATTACCTGTTCACACATGATCCACCCATGAATGTCGAACATCAGTCGCACATGCTCGTCTCCGTAAAGTCGGAATAGTCGAAACCGGAAGACTCCATTTCCTATGGGTGCCAGCAACCTGTATCGCACCTTACCTATCTCCCTCGCTTGTGTACCACCGAGCTTGCTCAATATCAAACTCTTCAAATCCGACAACGTCTCCACACGCTGAGTGCGAAACAATATCGGATCCTGACACTCAAATGTCACCCCGTTGTCGCCATTTCTCATGCAAGAATTGGGATAAACAAGCACAACTATGAATGGATTGTTACTGGCCATTCAGCTTTGTTTTTGTGAGAAAAACGAGACAGAGAAAGGATATGAAATGTGTGTGGAGAATACCAAGAGTTACACATCCTTTTATAGATGCTTAATATTTGTCTTTTATCATCTCGTTTACAACGTGTCACGCTGACGTGCCATATCTCGTTTACACTGTAAACGAGATACGTGAAAAATCATCTCATTTATAGTGTAAACGAGATATGACAAGAGAATTTAAATCGGTAAATACTCGTAAAATTATTTATTTTGGTAAATATTACATTTATTTTATTTATTAAAATAAAAAATCCCTTTTAAAACATATTTTAGCTGAATTTTTATTTTAATTAAAACATGAGTTATGAGTCATGAGTGGCCAAAAGACTAACCGATAAAACGACACCGCACGCGGTTTCTTTCATTGATCGCATTCTTGTTTGTTTTCTTACTTTCCTTTGGCTTTACAATTACTTTACTTTTTAGATTTTTCTTTTCCTTTTAATAATAAAAATAAAAATTTCCCCGTTCGGTGGCTGCTTTTTTCCCTGTGTTGCTCGCTCGCTCGCTCGCTCTCGCTCTCTCTCTCTCTCTCTCTCTCTCAACCCACCTTACTTTGTTCTTCCTTTCTCGTTCTTGACTGCGCAACCATGGCTTTCAGGATGGGAGGGGTAAGCTTCCTCCTTTATGCGTCTCTTATTTTTTCTTTATTTCTGTTTACCCTTTTATGTATTTATTTATTTATTTTTCACTTCATTTGACTGTGCTGCTATCAGCTCGATTTCATCCAATGTTGTCCCGTTTCCATCTTAAAAAAAAAAAGAAAAAAGAAATTTAACCTATAGATTATCTATATCAGATGTTGGTTGTTTCATGGCTAATTGAGAATTTTGAGATTCTTGCTACTTCAATTTTTTTTGCTACTCTTTCTGCTTTAGTGATTGGTTCCTAATTTTCTGTGGTGACGGTTTTTTTCTTGTTTAATAATGTGTTTTTACTTTGTTACTCTCACTGACATAGAATCTAATTCAATCGATTTTGATCTGAGCATAAACTCATTAAGTAGTTTGTGTTTTGCATTGGACCTGGAATATGAAAAGAATTTTACTTGTATTTTGGTTATAAAAATAACAAACGCTGCCCCTTTTATCAAGCTGCCACTTTAGGGATGCCTTTCTTCCTGCTAAGTCCATTGTATGGGATGTTTATCTGAATCAGTTAATCAATGGCACATGATTGCCATTTCTTATGTGATGTTTTTCAAATGTAGTGCGTGTGCATCTTGTGCTTGTGCTATCTTACTGAGAAAAATGTTTTATATATTGATAAGAAAAAGGGCATTTAGGAAGTTTTTGTATCTTGTTTGGATAAACTTCTGCAGATTGAAAAATCAGATAATAATCAGTTTTCTCTCTTTCCAAGTAGCATTTTATCTAAGAGCATCTTTTGTACATTAGTTTGTAAGAATATACAGCCTTTATTCTATTAGGTAAAGGAGTAAGTTCTATAGGTGAAGTCTAATTGTGAGGGCTCATTTTGATGAATGAAATTTCTTTTTTACTATCTTTTATTTTGTGATTTTATATACTTTTAAATTTAAAATGGATTAGAAGTAACTGTAATATGGCTTCAACGTAGGGGAATGCCTCATCCGGCATGGGCGTTGCTGAACATAGTGTAAGCACATTTCTGGAACTGCAGAGGAAGAAAGTGCACCGTTATGTGATTTTTAAAATTGACGAGAATAAGAAAGAGGTTGTGGTTGAAAAGACTGGAGGCCCTGCTGAGAGCTATGACGATTTCACCGCATCCTTGCCTGAGAACGATTGTCGATATGCTGTGTACGACTTCGATTTTGTGACAGCTGAGAACTGTCAAAAGAGCAAAATCTTTTTCATTGCATGGTTAGTTACTTATCTCATGGCATAATTGCAGAAGCTGCATATTAGTTCTATAGATGTAGCTGCACTCATGTCTAAAAATTATGGAAGTCTCGTTATAAAGTTTGAAACAACTCAGAGAGGACATCCTAGTCACTTTGATAACATGAACATGTCCTCAGACTCTCAATGGGTAAAGTGGAAAAAAAAATGGTAAAATGTGCGTTGAAGCATTGGTTAGAGGACTTTGCTGGTTTATCTTTTAATGTTGGAGGACTTTGTATTCTGGTATGGGATGTGAGCTGTATTTGGTAGATAATATTTTTTTTTTTTTTGTTTAAATGTAGCCGACCCCACCTAGTGGGACAAGGCTTTGTTGTTGTTGTTGTTGTAAATGTGCAAGTTTTATTTTATAGGATAGAAGAATAATTTTGCCAGGGTCTATATCAAGGTATGTTTTTAGAGGTAGAAGAGGTAAGCAGTAATGAAATCATTTAGAGACCTTCAAGCAAACTTGAACGTCAATGACTACACCTTATTGAACTGGGACGCAATATTAATGATAGAAGTATTTTCCGAAAAATCACTTTGTAGTATGGATATAATTAGCAAGAGTTTAGGTTTCTGTCTAGATTTATTTGCAAGTTCTAGAACTATCCATGAACATTCTGGCCTTCAACATATGTATCCTTGCAATAAAGTTGACTTAATATTCACTTATTGACCACCTTGCTCTGATTGGCATGTCAGTCTTGAATATGCACATGTTAAAAAAAGTGAAGAGTAGGTTTAGTCACCGGTTTGTTCCTGTCAGCCATGAGACCCTTATTCTGACTAGTAGGTTGTTTATTCTATATTTACTCTTCTCAAGATGTCTGAACTCTGGTCTCTGATGAAATTCATGTGTGATAGTTTTCTTTTATCTTTCGCAGTTTCGCTTCACGTTGAGTATTGTGTAGGCTGTTTACATGTCAACTATTTAAACCATCATCTCAACAATTTTGTCAATTTTCTTGTGACATTTTATTGGGTATTTTTTTTCATTATTTTGTAAATTGGCTGTGTTCGCAAGATTCCCAGTATTAAAGAAACACCAGTTTTCTCTCCCATTTTGTACTTGCTTATCATTGTTATTGCTCCAAAATATTTGCCTTTTATTTACTGCACTTGCATTAAAGTGGAAGAAGTGTGACTGTTGTATAATTTGGCACAATTGTTTTGCCTTTGCTTTGCTTTTTGAGTTTTGTCGGCTGTTTATTTTACAGGTCCCCTTCGGTAGCTCGTATTCGTGCTAAAATGCTTTATGCAACATCGAAGGACAGGTTCAGGAGGGAGCTGAAGGGCGTCCATTACGAGATACAAGCAACGGACCCAACAGAGATGGATCTTGAAATCCTTAGAGAGCGCGCGAACTGAGCATCTACCCAAGCCTAGAGCTTGTCTTGTGTCTAGGTAATGTAGTTTAGGGTATCTGAAGCCTTAAGGGAATGATATTGACTAATTCCCTCAAGTCACTATGGTCTTTGTTTGTTTTGACACAATTACTTATCAAGTAAATAATAACCTACACCTGTGAAGGCTGATTAGGGTTTCCTTTCTTAGAAACCCCCATTGCAGGGGGGAACTAGAGCTCTTCCTTACTACTTCCATGATGCTTCTCAGGTGCAGAGTTATACATACCATTATGGATATTGAAAATTTGACTTGTACTCTCTATCAAAGACTTGTACTCTATTCATCATGATGGTGTTGCTTTGCTTCTAGTTCCATCTTGGAACATTTCATCTTTTTGTAAAGAGTAAATGTGTTTTTTGGTCCTTGACTATTTTTCCCAAGGACAAAGCGGCCCTTCCAATTTGAAAATCCCTAACCGGTTTTTAGCTATTCAAGTAACTCATCTAAGCAATTTCTGTTATTGGTCTAAGCAGTTCTAGACACATCAGTAGGTCACCGTTTACAAGAGTTTCGTAGATCAATTACTTAAATGGTGTGGGACTCATTAGAGATTTTTGAATTGTAGAGTGCCGCTTTGTCTTTCGGACAAATGGCCTGGGACTAGAAATTGTATTTATTTATATTTTAAACTATGAACGATAAAATTATCATTTTCGAATCCTAAATATGATATTCTTTGAGCTGTATTTTATTTCAAGTCCCCTTATCTTCCAGATCAAATACGTCATGGTTTTAAATATGGATGCATGGTCAACTATTATTATTTTCCAATTGCCTATGGCTCCACCAGCATCCATTATTGCACCTTGAACCCATATGAACCTTAAATTTATTTGTCTCTTCCTCTCTTAAGTTTCATGGCATGCATCACTGAGATAATATTATCAATTTATCATCAATTGGAAGCATGGGTCCAAGGTAGTAATAACTAAAGTCATTGTTCTATGATGTGAGTAAAGAAGAATTTAATATTTAATGTACTATCTTAAAATATTTTACAAAGTTAGTTAACTACATTTGTTTTATTTAGATGACTATTTATGCAATGAATGTAAAAGATTGTTATTTTTGTTGACGTGACAATACCTAATTAAATGTACGAGTAAAATTATTTTTATATTGATTAAAATTAGGGTAAGTTTGGATTGGTTTTTAAAAAAGTATTTATTTTTTGAGTAAATATCGTTTTTTTTTCCCAATGTTTGGGTAAATTTTAAAGTTGTTCCTAACGTTTAAATTAAGTCGCTAACGTTTTAAAATTGACTCAATATTGTCCTGCCGTTAGTGATCTGTTAACGAAATTGACGGTAAGACAAAATTGAGATGATTTTGAAACTTTAGAGACTTAAATAGGACAAAAATATTGGAGACAAAAACGATACATAGAAATAAATTTTAATTTTATTTTTTAATAATATCAATTTTTACAGTACATAGTTATTCACTTATTTTGTTAATCACATATAAGTAAATTATATTTAATCACATTATTTTTATTCTAAATAAATTTATTTTTTTATAATTTTATTCTTAAAAATTTTTACTCATCATAAAATATTTGTAAAATGACTAATATATAAACTTGTGGGGAAAAATGATACATATACAATAAAGTAATGTGATTTTAGTCATTGTACAAATATTTCATGAGGAGTAAAAATCTTTAAGAGTAAAATTATAAAAAAAATAAATTCATTTAAAATCAAAGCAATGTGATTAAGTGTAATTTACTTAGATGTGATTAAAAAATAATTGAATAACTATGTACCGTAAAAGATTAATATTAGTGAAGGATAAAATTAAAATTTATTTCTATGTATCGTTTTTGTTTCCAACGTTTTCGTCCTATTTAAGTTCCTAACGTTTCAAAATCATCTCAATTTTGTCCTTCCGTCTAGATCCTAACGGCAGGACAATATTGAGTTAATTTTAAAACATTGGGAAATTAAATAGGACGATTTAAATGTTAGGGACAACTTTATAATTTACCCCAAATATTTGAGACAAAAACAATACTTTATTCTTATTTTTTTCATCTTTTTTAAAAAGATTTTTTTAATAGACAAAAGCTATTTCATATTTAAAAAACTTTTTAGAATATTAAAAATGTCTTTTATTTTTTTAAAAAAAAATTAAGGTATTATTAGTTTTTAGAAAAGAATAATTTATTTTTTTAATAAATTTTTTTTCTTAAAAGATGTATCTAAATATATTTAAAATTTAATAAAAATATTTTATTTTTTATCAAAAATACTTTTCTCGTTTAAAATAAGCCAATTCAAACTAACACTTAAATTCACGAAGAAAATAGTTTTCATTTGAAATTGATCATTTCAGTTTTGTCCTGGCATTGCCTGCCCCATCTATTTTTTTAGTTTATTTGTGTCGGCATTATTTTGTTGTAGCTTTGTTTCTCTTAGGGCTCGATTACCTTGTGTGTATTTAGTGTCTAGTGATAATTCCTAGCTCTCGTTTTCTTGTCTGCATGACAAACTTGTTAAAGAAAAGACCACCAACCGACAAAATTGTTTTCCAGAAACTACTAGTCAGATTTTTTTTAATGCAAATTTTATTAGTACTATTTTCCTACAAAGTGAATTCACGTTGGGAAGACTTTTAAGTTGACGTTCAAAGAGAACTTTCAAAAGAAAAAGTTGTGTATCTAACTTAGAAAAACTAGAAAATGCAAAGTTTTTAATGCCTAAAATAAATAAATAAAATTAAGTTTTCCTTCTAGTATTTTTAACACTGCCTTTTGCAGAATCCCCACCTCCCCCAAGAATATTGAAAGTTTAACCACATATTCAATTAAAAATTACTTTTATTTATTTTTTTGGCATGTTTTTCCATATCAAAACTTTAGGGAACTCCCACACAGACTATCGTTGGCTCTTGGTCGACGGACGAGAGTTTACGTCTAGTGACTTAAAAATTTAGGGGCAGAACTTGGCTTGTAAACTAAATTTTGTTTGGCTTCTATAGTAATCATTTCAACAATCATATTAACGATTATATATTTGATTATTGATCTGTCGCTTATAACTCGGTAAATTGTAATGTTATAATTCGGTTACGAATATAATGTTTATCTTTGTTATCATAATTAATTGTTCACTAGTAACTGATCATAGATAGAATTTCATTTATAAAGAGAACTGCATAGACAAGAGGAGGCAAATTTTAAGATTTGAAAAGAGTAATGAGAAAATTTACTTGTATTGATTTGAACGTTTGAAAATGTTTTACAGATATCTATATTCTGTATTTTTAGTAATTCGAAGTATATTTCATCCCACAAAAAAAAAAAAATCAAGTTCAATACGGTCTAAGACGAACTAACTATACTTTTGAGTGTTTTATGAACACAGGAACAGCTACTTTAATCAATAATTTCAACCCCAAAAAGGAAAGCTCTCCTCATTTCATGCTTACCAATTACCACTAAGCTATCACTTAAAGCAGTTGAATCACACAATCTATTTCTTAATATATAAAAATTTTCCTTAAAAACAAGAGTTTCATTTGTCTAACATAAAGATTTTTAAAAAAAAAAAAAAAAAAAAAAGAAAAAGCAAAGAAGTAACAATTTTTATAGAAACCAAGTAAAATTTATTCCCAATAAACATCATCAATTTATGCAAGTATACATGCCCCCACAAGTAAGGAATCCGAACTGAAATAATTTTATTTCATTCCACCAAACACAGTCTACAGTACTAAACAATGTAGTTCTCAAAGTAAACAGTACCAATGCATTATTGACACACGAATCCACAACTTACTGTTGTTAATTTTATCATGTTGCAAGATATTTTGCTAATTTAATTGACTTAGTGGGGTAAAAATTCGTCCATATTCACACAAATTGTGGAAGTTGCTAGTGACATGTTCTTTCCAATATTGTTCTTATCCTTTTGTCTTTGTTCAAGAAAAGATACACCAATTTGTGATGTGTTTGTCTCCCACTATTATCAGTGCACGTCTCTTACCCTCTTTGTTTCTCTACCTTCACATGTGATCTTGCCCCACGTGATCATATGCACCAATTATATCCTCACACATCTCATTCTTTCTCTCTCTCAACATTTTCATGATTCATTAACTTTTGCCTGTGTACACTGCATATGCTAGATTTGATTCGATCCTTGTTGCTTCTACGTCTTATCTCTTGTTGGGCTATTGTGAATATCTTAATATCTGCCTAAAGGGTATGTGAAATTGTCAATTTTGATATCTTTCTTATTGTGCAGCTCAAGTGTTTGAAGATTGTTCTGTGTGGCTGATGGTGTTGAAGAACTTTCCAGTTAGTTATTTACCTCTCTGGTCTTCAAGGAATTTGTTTGTTTGGTTGTGTAATCTGACAAATTCCAGGTCAAGTTGATTGTGGATAATGTTCTTTATTGTTATCTGTGCTCTTCCAACCTTTATTACTCTTTAGTCAATTGGAGATTTCCCCCAATTTTTTATATTAAAATTTGGGGAGACTTCCTTTAAATTGGGGCTAGTGAGTGAGAGAGACATGTGGGGAAGGGGTTTCTGAGTTGGATTTGGTTGGATACCCTCCAGAAAGTAAAGTGGCATGCAAGTTGTTCACACATCTTGAGTAGCATACACCATGTTAGGTTGATTTTGAGGCTCTTAGTGTTATCTTTTACTTCTGAAAGAAATCTCAGATCCAATCCAACCTTTGTTGCCAATATCAGGGGTTATCATCAATCTTCTTCCTTCAGATACTTTCTGTTTTTTGGTGGGGGAACTTGAACAGGAAAATAGTCAACTTTACGAGGTAAATTATTGTGCTTGCTCATGGGAATTAAGAGCTAGTATTATATGAGGAGAAGTAAAACTTAAAGCTTCCGCTTGTGCTATGAAAAATTTGAAGCCTAACACAACATGGGTAGCAACAACAAAACCATTGTTTGGTTTAGAAGGGACCTTAGAATAGAGGACAACCCTGCATTAGCTGCTGCTGCAAGGGATGGTTCTGTACTTCCTGTATACGTATGGTGTCCTAAAGAGGAAGGGCAATTCTATCCAGGCCGAGTTTCGAGGTGGTGGTTGAAGCAGTCACTCGCTCACTTGTATCAGTCACTGAAATCTCTTGGAGCTGAACTTGTGCTGATCAAGACTCATAGTACTCTTGATGCACTTTTGGAGTGTGTGAATGCTGTCCAAGCAACAAAAGTAGTGTTTAACCATTTGTATGGTAAGTAATTGCAGCACATAAGGTAGCTTAATATAGAAGTAGCCTCATACTTTATAAAAGTATAAGCTAATTTTTAGTTGTTGTGTACTGTTTGGTGTATGATGTTTTGGATCTTAGAAAATTAAAGAAGCTATAAAGTATTTTTTTAATTTAAGAAAATTAGAGACATTGAGGACAGAGATTAATTGGAACGGTCCTTGATTGACAGAGTGGTATTAATCAAATTTAGTCTGGATCCAACATGATTCTTGATTCGTGAGGGACATTCAGTAATGTGGAAAACCTTGCCTTATAAATGTATGTAGTTAATTTTTGTTGACAGGGAGATTGCAGAGCAGCAATAAAGTTTAAGAGTTTATGTAAGTAAAATAATGTTTGTCTTCAAATAGTTAATTGTCAAAATCAATTTATAGGTCCTTGCATTAAGCGAAGAATTATGTTACTACACCATAAGACAAGCATGATTTGACAAATCACATCAATAGAAGCATGGTGCATATCAGAATATGCTGTAGAGCTCAAGGCATTAACTTAAGGACAATAAGAAGCATTGCTTAATGCTTTCTGAATCTATCGATAGAGGAAATTCATTTTGTTTGCTGCCAGAGTTTTTTCTCACAACAGATCAAGTAACATGTAATATTATTGTTTGTCCCAACAATCATCAACTAGTTAACCAGAGAACATAGAATTTTTATGTGGCTCTAATGTTGTTTGCTGAAATGAACATGCTTTGTACTGCTTTTGGTAATTTGTGATTCAAATATGAAGCTGTTTCTATCTCTGATGTGTTAAATGGAGCAGAATTTGATCCCTGCCCAAAATAGCTTTTAGAAAACACGTTTATTTAGTTGAGACTTGAAACGTTGTTGTTATTAACAGGAGTGGCTGATAATGAACTATAAAATATCCTTATATGAGTATCTGACCTCTTTATTTTCCCAATTCTCTTCTCAGATCCAGTTTCACTTGTTCGCGATCACAACATCAAAGAAAAACTAGTGGAGTCTGGCATATCGGTGCAAAGCTACAACGGGGATCTGTTGTACGAACCATGGGAAGTATATGATGATCGTGGACAGTACTTGTGTTTGATTGTTTCTTGATAATATGAGTATCAATATCAGCTTTGAGTTAAAGATACATTTTAAGTTTATGACCCATGGGGACTAAGTGAGAAGCTAAGAATATTAATATTAGGTTGCACCCCACTTTTAGAGATAGGAAGAGATCTATAGCTTTTTTGTAGTGCCACTATGGAAATGGACAGAAAATTGATCATGTGCTGTCCGGAAATTTTCTTTCCGTATTACGCCGTTTGATCCATATAGTCGACCCCAGCTAGCGTGAGACTTTGTTGTTGTTGTTGTTGTATGTTCCTTTGGTTGTTTGATTGTTATTTTTGTTGAGGGAGTGTGAGAAAGATAAGTTATAATTTCTTGTTGCTTTTTGAATAACAGGAAAGCTTGGGAAATGTTCAATTGAAGAACTAGGTCTTGAAGACGAATTAGAAAAGCCTAGCAATGCACTACTCGGTCGAGCATGGTCTCCGGGTTGGTGCAATGCCGACAAGGCCTTGACAGAGTTTGTGGAGCAGCACCTAATTCACTATTCCAAGAGTAGGCTAAAGCTTGGTGGAGACTCCACCTCGCTCTTGTCCCCATATCTCCACTTTGGAGAATTGAGTGTAAGAAAAGTATTTCAGTTAGCACGCAGGAAACAGATATTATGGTCCAATGAAGGAAACATCGCCGGCGAAGAGAGTGTAACTCTTTTCCTCAGGGCAATTGGACTTAGAGAGTACTCACGCTATCTTTGTTTCAATTTCCCATTCACCCATGAGAGAGCACTTCTAGGACACTTGAAGTTTTTCCCTTGGAATGCTGATCCGGCTAACTTTAAGACTTGGAGACAAGGGAGGACTGGATTTCCATTAGTTGATGCCGGAATGAGGGAACTCTGGGCGACAGGATGGATACACAATAGAATAAGAGTAATAGTTTCTAGTTTTGCTGTGAAAATGTTGCTTCTACCGTGGAAATGGGGAATGAAATACTTCTGGGACACACTTCTGGATGCGGACCTTGAATGTGATATCTTGGGCTGGCAGTATATATCAGGAAGCTTACCGGATGGTCATGAGCTTGAGCGGTTGGATGATCCTGAGGTTTGTCATGTTTTCCTTTACCGACAGGTTTTAATTGTTTGCAAATTTGCTTATTGTCTATCACATGTGATCAGACTCAATTTTAAGGTTAGATAATCAGCATGATATATGTACATTCTATTTTGTGTTTAATTTGCTATGTTAGTGTAAAAGGTTTTTATATTGACATCAAATTTGGCACTAACACATACAAAAATGGTTTATTTTGAGGTAGTTAATGTGGAAATTAATCACTTTTGTCTACGTGGTAACACATGATTGGATGCCAGTGTAAATCTCTAGACTCATTTTTAGACATAGATAATCAACATGATATATATATAACATTCAATTTTGTGTTAATTTGCACTGTTAGTGTAAAAAGCTTTTATATTGACATCCAATTTGGAACAACCACATGCAGAAGTGGTTTCTTTTGAGGTAGTTAGTGTGGAATTTAATCGTTGTCTACATGGTAACACATGATTTGATGTCAGTGTAAATTTCTTTTACACTGTCCATCAAAATTAATCTCTTCAATTTTACTCCGGCAAAATTTCTTGTTTTCCTACTTTCTTCATGATCCATTTTTTGAGATTCAATTAACTTTGCATAAATGTGAAGAAATTTAGACTGTGTGCCAAAGCATAAACTCTGTAAATATAAATTAACCACTCTGCCACCAGAAAGAAACAGAGATCACTATTGTGTTCTCTTCAACCCCTCAATGTACATCTTAGTTTCCATCTAAGTATATAGTTTGAAGTTCTGATTCACTGAGCAGTCCTACCCTACCCGGAGCTATAGTACTTGTAGACACTGTTGCTAACTTGCTATAATGCATATTTGAGTCCTTATATAGAAATTTAGTTTATATTTGAATCCCCATCCAGATAAATTACATGATCAAGTAAATTATACTTATTAGTAGAAAAATCCACTAACAATAAGCACTTAAGTTTTTTCTTATCTGATCTAACTTTTTTACAGATTCAAGGGGCTAAATTTGATCCGGAAGGTGAATATGTGCGGCAATGGCTACCAGAGTTGGCAAGAATGCCAACTGAGTGGATCCATCACCCTTGGGATGCGCCACTAACTGTGCTTAGAGCATCGGGAGTTGAACTGGGTCAAAACTATCCGAAGCCAATAATTGATGTAGATTTGGCCAGAGAAAAACTCACTGAAGCGATATTCAAGATGTGGGAAGCTGAGGCATCCGCAAAATCGGTTGGCTCGGAAGCAAGGAATGAAGTTGTTGTTGATAACTCGAGCAATGTCAAAAATTTGGACATTCCAAATGTTGTCTTGAAGGGTAAGAGTCCATGTGCCACGGTTTCAGCTAATGATCAGATGGTTCCGGCATTTCAGGATCCCAAGATCGAACCACCTGTTGGGAAAAGACCAAAGTACATGGAGGAGGCAAGACAGAATGAAGATCATTCACAAAACCATAACAAAGAGACCGGGGTGTCGGGCGTTGACCAAGAGATGTGCTCAACAGCTGAATCCTCATGCAAGAAGCAGTGTACAAGCAGCACGTATTCGTTTTCCGTTCCACAACAGTGTTCTTCATCTTCTAACTTAAAGTGGCCATGGCAAGATCAGATTGACATGGATCAGAGTTCAAGCAAAGATGGTGAGTATACTGATTTTTCCAAGGATGAAAGGAAATGAAAGCACATATTTAAAGAAATTATCTTTATATTATTGGGAATATATTATAAAACAATGGACCAGCAACAAATTGGTCAAGTAGTAGAAAACTTGTTTCTTCATAGTGGTCTCCAGTTTGAACCTTGGGATGACGGAAAAAAAAAAAAGGACCACACGGTGGGAGAGTCAACCACAATACTAGTCATCCTGATGTAATTATCAGGTTAGAATGCATACATTATACCCCTTGGGTGCAGCTCTTTTCTGGACCCTGCATTAACACGGGATACTTGTGCACCGGGCTCCCATTTTTAATGTTGATGCAACCTTTGGAACTTTGCAGATTCATAGTGCATTCTAAGTCTCAAACACATTGGAAGGAGTTCAGATTCTCTCCGTTGGAAAAAACAGTTGATTCCAATAGTTATATTAGCATTTTTTTGTTTGGCTGAATTTTATGTGCTTCTAACAATTAAGAATTAACCAATAAGAATTGCTATGCAGGAGCTGTGTGAGGTTAATGCTTGTTCTTATATAAGTCCAGTGGCAGATGCATTACTCCCAAGACAAAAAATTACTATTCTAAATATAACCGGTGCAGTTTACTAAGACTAAGCTCTACATGCATATGTTTTATGTGGCTATATTCTCAAGCAGTGGTGCAAAAAGGTTATGAAATCAAAGAGAAGAGCCACTTGTATTGAAATAGCCAACTTTTGTATATTAGTAATGTCGTAGTGATGGTGATGTCCATATACATACATATTCTGACAATCTTGTATACAAACCTAACAAACTTCAAATGTTTTATACATTACATTATTCTAGAATGGCCTGCCTAGAACTATCAACGCTATAATAAATTCTTCTGTTACTTTTTCGATGAAGGATTTCTGATCTAGTGCTGAGGTACTAATAGTTTTCGTTGCCAAAAGGAAAATTTTGGGATGCCAAAATGGTAGATCGGTTCACCGGTTTTTGATCGAATTCGACTAGTGTTTAAGGAAGGACATGCTATTGATAGTACTATGCTAGGCCTCATTGTAGGGGAAGTTAGGTTGAACTTTATGTAAACAACTAATTTTGACCGTTATACACCGCAATTACAGAAAAACAAGAGGCGTATTTGTGTTTGTGAAATTTTTTTAGTTTTTAGTGTATTAGCCGATAATTGAGTAAATTAATTGTAGGATAATTTAGTGTAACTCTGAAGTTTAGTAAATTTTATTTCTTTAGCTATGTTCATTTATGGGCAAGTTACATAAATAAATCAAATTGGTTTCGAATTTACGTAATTGCAACTTTTTGAAATGGGATTATATGTTTGTGTTTTTTTTAATCTATGTAAACCGCGGTTTATAATTTGCACGTAATCTGCTACAGGATAATGTTGAAATTCGTGCTATGCAAAAAGTATCGCAGTTTTTGAAGGAATTTCATAATGCATAAACTGCTATAGGGTACAGTTTATGAAGAAACAGTGGTACCCTTTAGAGGGTGTCACGATTTACGTGTTGTATCGCTCTTAAATGGTCAATTTATTGGCTTAGCACGATGGATCCTTAAAAAATTTTCAAATCCCAACATATATTTATACACAGTTTTATACAAAATATTTTATAGCGATACAATACATAACTACAGCACTGGATTAGGGTAGCATTTGTTTTTTTTCATAAACTACAGTACAGTAGTTTATGCATTGTGAAATTTCTTCAAAAACCACGATACTCTCTAACGGTTTTTGCATGGCACAAATTTTAACATAATCCACGATATTCTATTGCGGATTACGTGCAAATTATAAACCGTTATACCCTGTAAAAGTTTACATAGATTAAAAAAAGTACAAACATATATCTTATTTCAAAAAGTTGTAATTGCGTCAATTCAAAACCAATTTGGTTTATTAATGTAACTTACTCTTTAATTATCATACCAAATGATAAAAAGAATATGTTACGCTTTTAAACTGTCTTAAATATAAATGCGGATCACACATTTTAAACGTGTCCATTAAAACTCTATTGTCACGTTTTACAAGAGTAAAGTAAAAAATATGTTAAATTACTTTATTAGTTATCAACTTAAAATTTGTAATCACATCCTTGTTCTTTTAAATTGTTTAATTTAACAAAATTTGTTGAGGAATATTCGCTAATAATACGAGATGGATAAAAATATTATTTTAATGTTTACGGTTAAAAATAATTTAATTATAAATTTAAAACTTTATAAATTTAAAACTGATATAAAGACTCCATTAAAAATTTTCAAAATGTAAGAACCCAATTATAAATTTAAAAAAATTATAAAGATTAATAGAATAATTTAACCTATAAAATATGGCCAAAGATATGAACAAATATCACCATCATAAAAGTTTGTGTTAGTTAGTGATTTTTTACCACACTTTTAAATATGACTAAAAAAAGGATGGTTATAGAATAAATTTTTTTTTGGTAGTCTTTTAGAGATGTAACCAAAGACTTCTTTTTTTTCTTTTTATATAATAGATTGCAAATAATTGTACGGATAGATATCAGAAAGATTTGGTAAAAGACCTTAATGATAGAAACAATGATAATTATGCTAGCCATGATGTTGAGGCAGATGTCAGTGGATAAAGAGGATAAAATTGAGGGGTCACACTAATGTACAGATCAAAGTTCATACAAATATACAGATTTTTGTTCACTTTGTTTCACGTGTTGACACGTGTTGGTCCCATGTTGCAGTATGTAGCCGGCTCAGAGGAGGTGGCAGGAGCTCATGGGAGGTGCGATGGAGCTGGCTGGGTGGGGTGAAGTCGAACGGGGTTCTGAACGTCCCATGTTTCGTTGGTTAGAGGCTCGCGATGTGGACCTTGTTTGGGGCGAAAAAAGAAAAGGATGGAACCTATCACTTGGTTCTTCGCTTTAATAGTGTCATAACATCGAACAGAATCCCTAGTTTTAGTGAGGAGGACCGCCGTCACTGGTGTTATTCCTGTCGCTCCTACTAGTGGCGCACGGAATAAGCCCATGGTCGAAGTCGTCCGAGGCGGCAAAGGTGCTGGCCCACTGCGCCAAGCTCCAGTTTTGTCGTGGTAGGTGTGGAGTGGGGGACCACCAATTCGTCATCGTGGTAAGTAAGGAGCTGCGTGGCCGCTTTCTTCATTCATCCTCCGTAGTTGTAATTTAATAATGGGCACTTGTATAGGATTATCTGGAACGTAAATGGTGTCTTGTTCTTTGTTCTGTAATTGTATGTGTGAAAATATAGTGGATATAAGATTAGTTATGATAAGTAATATGTTGATATTGTGGTAATTAAATTTGGAATCCAATTGTAAGATTAAAAAAAATATGTTCGAGGAGGCAAAAAGAAGAAGGAACAAGTACTGTAATTAGGAGTGGAACAAGTATAGAAAGTTAAGTTTGGTCTTCTGCATGATGATTCTTGATTTTAAAAATGGTTATTATTTTGGGAACTAACTAGATGGTAGGCAGGATAATAAAGCTTAGATTTTTTGTTTCATATAGGACATGCCACGTATGGGAATTACGATGAAGCTTGTATAGGAGGTATAGTAAGACGTTGAAATTTCAGCGATATTGTAATACATGTTATTGGTTGAAGTTTTTTAATTCTTGTGATTATTAGGTGGAGAGGGTGTTTCACCCTTTCGTGTATATTTGTGCTGAGAACCCTTTTGTGCTTAAGATGGAGTTTGGCTTGTTAGTCTTTCTATGGAAGTTAGTTAAGAAAAGTTACAATTGCTGAGCTTTGGTTAGGGGGGGTAACACCTTGTTGAACCTTGTTTTGCATTGAACGCAAAAACAGTTGAATTAAGTTTACTCAGTTAAGTAAGAGAGTTGATGGTAGCTAATTTGTTGATGGTTTAGTTATGCCCATAATTTTTTGTTTGTTCTTGTGAATGTATCGATGAATTCACTGGTTATTAATGTTGTACTTAATTATGATGAGTTACTGTTCGTCAAAGAGAAATAGTGGTTGCTGAATTCTCTCTTAAAGTAGATTCAATGCAGTGGTTCTATGCCTTATTGTGGAAGTGAATATTCCCTCCGTCATGATATTTGTGGTACATGCTTTTAGTGTATATCTTTTACGATTATGAGTTGCATTTCTTTGGATTGTATGGTTTCAGGGTAGAACATCGCACATCATTAGCCGATGGAGTTCAACCGTATGTTTAACATTGAGGGTCAAGACTCCGATGCAGGTAGTTCGGATGATTGTTCCAGACATTATCGTGGTATTGACAACGAATACGATGACGTGGAGGGCTTTGAGCCCCGAGGTGGTCCCAAAGCGGGGGAAAAAGGTGTTAGGGATGCTGACAATTGCAGGGGGTCTAGCAGTGCAAATGACGTGGCAGGCGGTGTGCCAAGCCGACAAGTTTTAGTGGATGACTTCTTGGGTAGAGAGTTTGCAATGGAGGAGGATGCTTAAGCTATGTACAAGGAGTTTGCCAAATTTAGGGGTTTTGGAGTTCGGAAGGGAGATGTAGCCCGGGTTAACGGGGTTTTGGTCTGAAGAGACTTTTTATGCCATCGACAAGGGACAAGACATCCTAAGCACTATAACTGTCCTGAGCGAGTAAGGGAGGAGAGGCTTGAGAGCTGGACGGATTGTAAGGCAAAGTTGAAGATTTACTACGATATGCAACACAACGTGTGGAAGGTGAGAACCATCATGGACGATCACAACCACGATCTTGCCTCGACAATGTTCACACATCTCCTTCCATGTCACCGGAAGATGAGTGATGGTGACAAGGCAGGGGTGGATAGTTTCAAGCAGTTTGGGATCGCAACTTCAAAAATAATGGCTTACATAGATGGGCAGTCTGGTGGGTATGGCATGCTTCGATTTACGAAACGGGATTTGTATAATTATGTGCATGGCCAAAGGGTTGCATGAATATGTGATGGAGATGCAGCAGCAACTATTAGTTACTTGGAGGGCAAGATGAATGCTGACATGATGATGGTCGCATTCTACACACAGATCGCGAATAATCGTTTGGGTAGCCTATTTTGGGAGGATGGTGAGATGATGTCAGATTATTAGGTCTTTGGTGATGTCTTGGCATTTGATTTCACATATCATTCTAACAAGTACAAGAAGCTGCTGGTGGTTTTCTCTGGTTCAAATAACCACAAACAGACATCCATATTCGGGTTCGCGCTACTGAAGGATGAAGAGGTTCGAACTTACCGGTGGGTGTTGTTGAACCTGCTGGATGTTATGGGACAGAAGAAGCCCTGTGTAGTGGTGACGGATGAGGACAAGGCAATGTGTTTTGCAATTGTAGAGGTGATGCCGGCCATAATACATAGACTGTGCGGTTGGCACCTAGAGAAAAATTGCATCTAAAGGGTGATGGATATGGAATTTTGCAAGGTTTTTAAGAAAGCTCTGTATGTAAATTTTGAAATCAACGACTTTGAGGAGTATTGGAAGGCATCGGTTGAGTCGCTTGGCCTACTTGATAATGGATGGGTTTAAAGCACATACAAAACTAGAGAAAGCTAGGCAACGGCCTACCTGAGGAGCACCTTCTGTGCGGGTTACAGGACAACTTCAATATGCGAAGGGATAAATGCTTTTATTAAGGGTTTTCTTAAATTAACTGATACCATTTTGGAACTTGTACACAGTTTAAATGGGGTTGTAAAAGACTACCGGAATAATGAAGTAACAGCCCAATTCTATTCCATGTATTATACTCCGATGCTAACGACCAGTTTTTAGAGAAGTAAAGAAACAGATTAAGGGTGTGGTGACGTTATTGTTTCGGAGCAGGGACAATATTAGCACTACTAGTGTATACCAATTTTTCAAGATGGGAAAACCTAACAAAACACACAAGGTGTTGTATGATCCGAACGAGGAAAAGATTGAGTGTGACTGTTCAATGTGGAATAGTGATGGAATTTCCTGTAGTCATATATTCTGTATGATGAAGTACGAGGGGTTGGAATAAATCCCGAAGGGTCTTATTCTGAGCACATGGTGCAAGGATGCAAAGGATTGGAGGTCGAAACCCCCCGAATTCATAGATGGCCATCAAGGACACTTGCTTCGATATGGTGCCCTTAGTGGGTTGATGAGTTTGGTTGTCAAACTTGGTGCCGAAGATGTCGCGGAGTTTATTGTGGCTAGGGATGGGATTGCCAACCTTGCGGAGGCGCTTCAACGAAGAGTGTATGACCGGGTCGGAAGCCAATTTGGTTTATCATCGCGGTCGGCACTAAAGGACCCACTGGTTTCAAAAACAAAGGGGGCTCCAAGGAAGGGCAAGGAACTAGAACCAGAACCAGGCAAGCAATGTGAGATTCCAACGAAGCGACGACGTTGTACAAGTTGTGGGGTTCCTGGTCATACGAAGAGGACATACACGTGGCATCAGAATCATCATGGTGCTGACACTGAAGGTGGAGCAATCCCAAGGTGCGTGGAGTGTTCCTCTGCTGTCGAGAGTGCCCCGTCTGCAACGATGAGGGATAAATCTGTTGGAAAATTTTAGGTTAGTGTGCGAGTTTTAACTTTTTTTAAACTACCTATGTTGTGAGACTATTAATGATGACACCATACGAAGACCAAAACATAACATGATTATTTGCGTAGTGAAAAAAATTGGTTAAGTTGGTTGAAAGGGAAGAGGTGAATAGACGCTGCATCAACATCTAATATGAATACATAGGTAGTATTTTCCACTTTTGAAATATCGTAGGTGACGAAAAATAGAGTTGGATATTTGGGTTTAGGTAGCTTCCATATTTTTGTTCGGATGCATGTAATATCTGTTGTTTAGGGGTTATTTTCTTCTATCCTATGTCTCGTTGGATTTGGGACAGGTCCCTTGGTGATGCATTAGCGCGATGTGTTTGGTTTGTAATAGATGTTTCATGATAGTTCACTTCAAATGCTGCATTTCATGCATAACAAATGGATTATGGATGCTTAGTGATAATGATGTGACTGTTGTATGAAGAAGTGGGAGGGCATTAATGCCGAGACCGGCGAGGTAGGCCGCATCGCTTCACCCCGTGCTGAGGGTGCAGCAACTGCGTCCATTCATGGGTGTAGCCAAACGGCTTGGAACCAGACATCGGGATTTTTGCTAGTAAAGAATTTTATAAAAATAGTCGCGTTGTAGATATAGATTCTAAACCAACAGAAATCCCTTCGTGCAAACGTTTTGGTTGTCACAAGTAACAAACCCCTAAATAAATTGATAACCGAAGTATTTAAACCTCGGGTCGTCTTCTCAAGAAATTGCAGGGAGGTATGTTCTTATTATTGGCTATGGAGATTGTAAATTGGGGTTTTTAAGTTTAGGCAATGGGCACAAGCATATTTAAATGACAAGTAAAATAAATTAACAATAATAAAATCTCTTGGCAAGGTATAAGAACTTGGAAGTCCAGACTTAGTTATTCTTATCAATGATAATGAAAGTTGAATCTTAATTCCACTTAGTTAACCTTTGCTAAAGCAAAGGAAAGTCAAGGGACTAATTAGTTTGACCTTCGAATTCTATTTATTTCCTAAGAAAAGGTTGGGATTATTGAAGTTCAGTTCAATTAACAAAGATAACAGTTATCAATTATGTTGAGCTAAGATAACTCCTGAGTTACTGATTTCTTAACCAAGGCCAAAGGAAAGGAAATTAAATCTACTGGAATAAAATATCTTCAGATTGGGAATAATCAATGGCATAAATAAAAGAAGCAATATTAAACTGAAATACCTCAAATAACATTAATTTGAAAGAGTAATCTGTAACATAGAAGAATTCATAAACTCAATTGAGAAAGCAAGTAATGAAAAAGGAATATTGAACCTGATAAAAAGATAATCCTTGAAGCAAATAAAATCCAAAATCTAAATCCTAATCCTAAAGAGAGAGAGAGGAGAGAACCTCTCTCCAAACTAAATCTAAATCATTGAAAGTAACTAAAAATGTGAGCTCTCTTTTGAATGGATACATTCCCCCACTTTATAGCCTCTAATCTGTGTTCTCTGCGCCAAAAACTGGGTCAGAAATAGCCCAGAATTTGCTTCCAGCAAATTCTGTTACGTTCAGGTCGCGGGAATGTGACGCGGAGGTGTCGTCCACGCGTCTGCGTGGATTAAAGTTCGCAGATACGACACGGGCGCGTCATTCACACATCCGCATAGCCTAACTTTGGGGCAGTTATGGCAAATTATATATTTTTGTGAAGCCCCAGATGTTAGCTTTCCAACGCAACTGAAACCATCTCATTTGGATCTCTGTAGCTCAAGTTATGACCATTTGAGTACGAAGAGGTCAGGCTGGACAGCTTAGCAATTTCTTCAACTTCTTGTATTCCTTCCACTTTTGCATGCTTCCTTTCCATCCTCTGAGCCATTCATGCCCTATAATCTCTGAAATCACTTAACACACATATCACGGCATCTAATGGTAATAAGAGAGGATTAATATTAGCAAATATAAGACCAAAGCAGCATGTTTTCAATCATAGCATAAATTCCGGAAGGAAAACGTAAAACATGCGATTAGTATGAATAAATGGGTAAAGAGTTGATAAAAAACCACTCAATTGAGCACAAGATGAACCATGAAATAGTGGTTTATCAGAACCTCCTAATGGGTGTCGGAGGGTGGGGGTGGCAACATCTTTCTCAGAGTGCAACACAACGAACAGTTCTTTGCTTCACAGGGTTGCTCGGGTCACAAAGGAGAGTCTCATGGAAACGCTGCCAACCCAATGTCTAATCCAACAAGGCACATAAACGAAGAACTATTCGATCAGTGGCTTTCACAGGTAGCATTGGAAAAACTCGTGGTTTGTGTTAAGTTGAGTTGTTTTCCCTGTTTTTATTATTTTTATTGAGTTGCATGGATTGTTAATGGACTGTGTTATTTTTGTGGCTGTGAACAGAATGCCGTGGGAAGGCCATCGTCCAACTGAAGGCATGGGTGGACATATAATCAATATCAATGCCGATGAGAAGAAACAAGCATGAGGTTGTTCGTTGTTTTGAATTCCTGTCTGGGTCTAGGTGTGGGAAAAATGTTTTAACAAGGGCATGATGCACAGCTGGAAGTTGTTCTGAAATTAGAGTAGGTTTCATGTGATTTCCTTTTTGCCAATTTGGCTTGAATTCAGCACCACGACAAGATGCCGAAAAATATTTACTTCCAAATATGATGTCTATTTCATTGTTATTTAAATTTCCTTGAAATAAAGTACTCATGCATGGTTTGATAACCTGTTGAAAAAATCACATGGGTTTAATAACCATAGAATAATATTTATCTTTGGCCTTGTTAGTTCTTAGTGGGCCAATATACGAATCCAAAAAATCACAAACCAAGAGGAGAAAATTTAGTCCCCCGTTAACTTGTCTCAGACCCCAAGAGTGTAACAGCCAAAATAACTTGGGGTGAGTTACACATATCATATGAGTACAAATAAGAACTTTACAACCTCGTTAGCTAGCAATATGCGATAACATGACTTGTAGGAACTCCCGCGGTTTCCTTGTACATCCAAAAGGATACTGCTTCTAGAAGAGACTCATAGTATAGACTTCAAACATTACATTATTAAAACAAGCAGATAGGTAAATTTCACGCTATTGCAATGAAACAGTTATGAGGGTGTGCATGTTTATCACGTTCCGATTCAGCACCCTGGCATGCAAAAAAAGTAACTTTCCAAAAGGTACCGACGCAAAAGATATACCACTCGGAACCTTTCCAACAAAACATGTCTGAAATCTAGACAGCTTTCCCTTGCCGGTGTCGAAATGCTTTGGAGACAGCGTCTTCTGCCAGGTCATTATGAGACTTCATCACCAAATCTACTGCCAAGTGCATCCGAGTCGCCTTGTTGACATGCTAAAACAAAAGTCAAGTGAATACCAACGTTATCTACTTAATAGATGCCTCGTTTAAACTGAGTTCATTATAATCTCAACGGGATGAATGTGAACATAAGACTAACTCTACTTGTACCCCCATAATCTTACCACAGGTGCTCTCGACTCATCCACTAGGCGACCCACACGCCACCGTCCATGCTATTTGAGCACAAATCACTTGGATATTCAGGTTTTTGTTGTTATAATAACGAAGACATCAGATAACTGGTAAAAGTATACAAGAAAATCACAAAAGTATACGAAATATGGAAATGAAGGGTCTTACGAGTCCCCCTGTTGTTGAGGCACCTCCGGCTCCTCAAACCCGAACATTGAGAACCTAGGACACAGTGCCTTAGGTCCCGATAGCTAGGACTTTCCCAGCATCATACCCTCTAGCTAAAGTGCCTACAAAACACAAGCATAATTCTTAGGTACCAGTGACGTGTGTTGGCCGTTCGATGTGTGGCCATGTGGTAGTGCCAACAATGCCGAGGCTTACCACCCGAAGCATTGCCGTTTTCCTGGCATCCACTTCATGTGGGTCTTGAAGTGAGTCTAGATATACCAACTTCTTCTACGGGACGTCGATTATCATCAGGGACCAGTGTTGGTCATACCATATGGGCTGATAAACCTGAAAATAAATCCAGAACAATGGTAACTATGAAAAAGTATCAACACATAAAAAACAAGCATATGAATACATAATACCGGTAGTGGTGTACATACCCTGGTGGTCTGGTCCACCTTACTGCGCATGTAGTTGTTGCGTATTGATGTCATGTTCGCAGATGTTAGCGACCGGCCGCCAAATGCGTAAAATACCCCAATTTAGATGTCATCGTTTCTCATCCCGGTGCAAAGGGCAACTGGGGTGAGGCTTTTAAGAAACCAAAAAAAGAATTAAAATGTGATAGGTAATCGATGTCTGTCACGAGTATCTTTCTTCTGTTGCATGCCATTACGTTACTGGATTCACAATATAGTGGCTTTACGTTTCAATTACCAGCAAAATATATTTTTGAAAATAAACACTTAAATTACAGGTGAGTGACTGATAAACCCCATTTGTAGGGTTTATCTTATGCTTTATTTAAGAGATTTTATGACATTTTACCCACATTTATTCAATGAAATGACATGGTTTTGTGATTCTCCCTTAATTTGTGCTTAAGTGTGAAAACATGCTTTCTAGACCTTAAATTAGTTAATTTTAATTCACATTTAATTCCACTAGATGCCTTGATTTGTTTGTTAAGTGATTTCAGGTTGAAAAAGGCTAGGGAAGGATCAAAGGAGTGAAAGGAAAGCATACAAAGTGGAGAAGATTATGAAAAGCCAAAGAATTGAACTCGCTTATGGATGCGCGCGTGCACCAGGCGCTTACGCGCACCTTGCGAATTACCCCATGGACGCGTACGCATGCTGTGCGCGTACGCGTCGGTGTTGGTATATGATTTTTTAATGAAAACGTGGCCAGCAAATTCAGAAGGGTTGTGGGGCCCAATCCCAACCAACTTTGGCACCAAAAATGCTATTTAAAGCCAATGATTGAAGAGCAAAGGGGATATTCCATCATTCACACTCATTAGGATTAGGATTAGTTAGTTTTTAGAGAGAAAAGCTTTCACTTCTCTCTAGGATTAGGATTAGGTTAGATCTAGATTAGGATTTCTTAGATCTAGGTTAATTTCATGCTTTGATTTACTTTTCCTTTTGTAATTCTTCTTCTTCTACATCTCTTCTCTCTAGTTTAACATTTAATTCTTGTAATTCTCTACTTTTATGTTGATGCACTTTTATTCTTCCATTTTCCTTTAATGCAATTTGTGTTTTCATGTTCCTTTATTGTTCATTTAATTTGTTGTTGTTAATTCTTTGTAATTACTTGTTGTTAGATTTTGTTCTTGTTGTTGATTTACTATGCGTTCCTTTTATACCTTCCACGTATTTGATGAAATGCTTGGTTGGATTTTAGAGTAGAATTTTGTGCTCTTGGCTTGGAGAGGTAACTTAGGAACTCTTGAGTTACTAATGTCCAAGTAATTGATGATTTGGGAGCCATTGACTCTAGTTCTCACTAATTGAATTAGTGGAGAGTTAGGACTTATGGACTAGGATTGATATAGCTCATTTGACTTTCCTTTACCACTAGTTAGAGGATGACTTAATGGGATTGATCCTTGCCAATTCTCAAGTTGTGGTTAGTGATTAGGATAGAAATCCTTGACCACCAAACCTTGCCAAGACCTTTTTAGCTATTAGTTTACTTTCTTACTATTTACCTTTCATGTATAATATCTCAAAAACCCCAAACATAGCTCCATAACCAATAACAAGGCACTTTATTGTAATTCCTAGGGAGAACGACCCGATGTTTGAATACTTTGGTTTATAAATTTAGGGGTTTGTACTAGTGACAAATAAATTTTTGCATGAAAGGATTATTGTTGGTTTAGAAACTATACTTTACAATGAGACTTCATTTGTGAAATTCTAGACCACACAAAAATCCAATCATCAGTGACTTACAATGGATGGGAGGAAAGATGCGTAGCAATAGGTTTTTCAATAAAATCTAACACAGATCATGCCTTGTGGTCCGTGTCGGACTATGAGGGTAAGCACCGGTGCACTAATGTCTTAATGTGTCTAGCATACCCGGGTCCCAATGATTGTTTTCAATGCAAGAACATTGATATCATATGTGCGCATGAATGGAAATTAGTAAGTAATACCAACACAACTTTGTTCGTGCTCTGTGACTGAACCTACCATGATAATCATAGGAATGAACCAACAACTGCGCTTTGACCCATTCGTTAGCATACGAACCACAACATTCAATACCTACAGACAGTTAGGAACATACAAACCAGGTCAATATAACTAAGCATGTGCATTGACTTAGGCGGGAAGACAGGGGACTGATACATGCATTAGTTTACAGGGACTCACGTCGTCAACAACCTCGCGTTTCGGGGCAAGAGTAACATAAACAGCAAGCAGTGATTATGGCGATGCTTTAGATAGATTAACAACGGATGTGGCACATTCAAATCCGTGTGGGCACAACAGAGATAAATTGGAAGAGATGAGTATAAACCTAGTGTAATCGGAATGCTTACCTCTCTAAAAGATCTTGGTTGAAAATGTAAGCAGCTACCACCAACTCCACTCCAGAAAAGTTCATGTCTTCCGTTGGACGAAAGACCAGGTTCATGGACTACAAGAACCCCCAATGACTTACTCAGGGCTAGTAGATAAGAGATGGTGATTCAACATCCCAAATGGGGAAAATTCACATCATTACATATACATATATACAGACCTTTGGAATGCCTCCACTTGTATACTTAATAGTCTGCTTAAGTTCACAACTCCAGTAGAATCTGCAGCATGGACGTCACACCTTTGCCAGCCGAAAAGGCTCGTTGCCTCCATTGCAATTTTCACATTTGTGTGCCCTCCGGTCTTAGCCATGCCGTCGTCAGAACCAAGATCTACCTGAAACACATTCAACGAAGGGGTGTGTAAAAGACCGACGAATGAAAACAATTAAATAAAAATTTATTGGAAAAAACATAGTTGGCAGGGTGCACCCATACCACTTCCGGGATATGCATTGACCATGGCTATTCCGACTTTTGAATGGTTTCCTCATTGGTTTCTTGGATCTCTTGGTGCTAAAGGGGATTGCGATCCATGATGAAGGTGGTGTCGATGACGAGACCTTTTTCCAGTACTCGACGCCTCATATGGTTACCGCGCTGGCAGGTGTTAATAGCTTTTTTTGTTGCTTCATTCTCTTTGGGTACTTTAAGGCCGGCGGTCCTTCGACAGCATTTGTAAGCCCTGTAAATGTCTGCAACAGGCTCACTAGCCGACCCAGGCGACCTCTGGCCGGTGAGCAACTTGATTGCGTCCTTTATCTCCGAAACCACCGTATCATGTCGAGAAATGGTGTCCGATAATCTCCTTATATCGGTCTTCATTCCCGACACGCTGTTCATGACGCTCATTGTAATGGGAGTGCATTCCTATGTGACATTAGAATTGCATGTTATGTTATGATGAACGGCTACGCTAGTCACCAGTAAATCGAATTTTAGCAGTGTGATGCTTACATGAGTCGGAGCTCTATAGGAGGAACCGCAACTTGCTACAGAGACGAGAGGATCGTCCTCCCCCTGAGGAGGTGCCCTGCGTGGACAATCACAATTTCACATTCTTATCAGCCTCTGGATGCAGCAGGTTATGCACGACCAATTTATCTAAGAGTAGAGACATGACAACCAAATGGATTCTTACTCACCAATCAGTGCTTGCTTTTAACCTTTTCCTCGCACACGAGGCTGAGCATCTCGAGCTAGAGGGGGGGACACAAGGAGAGGATCTATTCTGTGGCTCGGCTGCTCGGTCGCCTGGCCTTTCTTCAAATGGATGGACAAGCCTGTATTGCAACAAAACTCACGGTTTATCAAGCAATCTGAAAAGCATCAATCAGGGATCTATGCCATGGGAACAGAAACATAATATTCAAGCAACACAACATGAGAAAACGGTTCCTAGTTAACATTTTATAACTCCATAAACCGTGATGCAAACGACTTATCTTGTTATCAAGGCATACAAATATAAAGAAACACAAAATTCAACAAGGAACCTGTCATGAAAAAACCACATCATTGTCGTGAAACCAATTTATCTAATGAAATGCCCTGCACTCACCCCAACGGGACAACACTGAACTCAATAACCTTTTCGCACCCCAACTATTTTAAAATGATTCCCACTTGGTTCAATTTTTGCCCTCTAGCATTTGTCATCGAGGAAGGCAACCACAGGCGGCTCCAACCAGCGCTCCATATATCGAGGACCCCGTATACCATCATCGAGATGACGACGGCAGTTGTTGGCCACAACCCGGAATCCTATGCCCTGCTGACCGTGTTACCATGTCGTCCTCAACCCTGACCGTGTTACCATGTCGTCCTCAACCCGGGTTGAGGACGACATGGTAACACGGTCAGCAGGGCATGGGATTCTCCACTGACGGAGGAACGCAATGGCTGCAGAGGATTGGAATACTACTATTCGGGGGGGGTAGAATCAGGCGGGACGGGTGATTCAGAACACACGCAAAGTGCTTGGATGGGAGAAGGGTCACAACACGCGATGGTGACCCTTTCAGGAAGAACTCTACATGGGGCTTCAGGGTTTCCTCCACCTCACTGCTTATTACAAGTGGAGTAGATACCAAGTACGTTCTTGTTACACTCCTCACTCATGGCCATTTTTGTTGAAAGGAACTAGCGCACTTTTACCGAATTACCCTGACTATTTCGCTTGAATGGCAAGACGAATACCTCTATGACTAATCCTATACATGCAAGTATAACCATAAAAGGGTTTGTGTGTACATTATGGTCTTTTACCATTGCGCTTTTTCCGAGAAATGACTGGGATTGAAGCCTATTATGTCAATTCGGATGTCGCATCTTGTTGAGTTGAGTGGCACAAGTTATGAGTTGGCGCGAACATAACATTTCAAGCGTGGGTAGCTTAAACGATGTCACATCTTAGGGGATCGCCCAAGTCAATCTGCTTTTTGCCTCACCAAGTATGGTTCTATATACCCAGGGTTACGCAAACCAGCCAAGACTAGTTGCTTAAACGGCTAAACTTAATATATTCTCGTTATTAAAAAATATAAAAATATAACTGCCTCAACTAAAATAAACTAGTTGTGTAATTATTTAAAGAGTAACCGGACCACTTGTTGAATTTATTATATCTTTTTTTTAGTTTAATAACTATAACGAAGCAGTTTAGAGTTGGGTTCACGTGGTTATTGGAAAAAATCAACTAGCCCAGTCGGGTACGACCCAGACTGTGATTGCACCTACCAACTACATTGCAAAGGAAATCAGGGTTGCCTCCTTAACAAGTCACAACTCATACATGCTTCCGTGATGCAAAGTGCGCATGGAATACCTAACATTCCAAGAGTTACACCCCATCGCGTTGCAAAAAAACAAGCTCCCTTTCCTATATCTTCATAACCGAATCCATGCATGGGATTGGGTGAAATTGGAAAAAAATTCATCAACCACATAAGACTCTAACTACCAGGATCATAGTTGTCAGAACCGAACCGGTGATCGAACCGGTGAGGTTATTGGGTCACTGGATCACTGGTTCAACCGGTGGGTCACTGGTCGAACCGGTTAACTCGGTATAATTAAATAATTATATAAAATTTAATTATTTGACTAGTTTAACTAAATATCATCTAACAATTTTCAACTATCAACCTTATATGAAGACAAAAAATAAAAAATATATTAAAAAAATAATATTAATAGATATCATATAATCATTAAAAATAAATAAATTGTGATTAATTAAATTTTTTGTTTATCTTTTTAATTTGTATATATTTAATAAAATTTATAGTTAAATAAAATGTAATTGATTTAAAAATGAGTGACTTTGAAATTAAAATAAATTGAATATAAGTGAAAAGAAAATATGCTATATGTATTATAATTAGTATTATAATTGATGAGAAACATTTCAGTTTGGTGGTAGAAGTATGCTTGTTTTATGCTGGAGGAGGAGGTTCGAACCCCATTGGGAGCATTTTGGAAAATTTTCCAAAAATCATCACAAGTATGACACTTGTCAGCGCTGGAGGGTTTAGAGCATGGTGGAGTTGCAGATTGTTGGTCCATTGTAAATTCCCCTTCAAAGTTGACTGAGCAGCCCGGACCGGTTCGGTTTTCACCGGTTTATACCGGTTCTCTACTTTACACGGTCCAAATACCGGACCGGACCGACATAGAGTCTGGTTTATCGATTTTCCAGTCGAACCGGTTGGTCCGGTCCGGTTCTAACAACTATGACCAGGATCCTCGTCGATTTTTCCTTTGGTGTAAAAATAGAATTAATGCTTTTTTTTTCATTACAAACTGCCTGGTGATGACATCGCAAACTATTAATTAACCGTGCAATTTTGCCATGCGCGACGGGTTCACCGCACCCCCAACCGGGCTCTTATTAAATGTCTAAAATAATTAATTTCAATTATCGTATCATAATGACCTCATTAAGTATAATTTTCCTAGTTAAATATGCATAGCACATTTTTATCATACATTTAACAAATATTAAACTTATGTTATCTTAAGGAAAACAGATTTCAAAAAAGTATGAGTTTTTATGGGAATAGTGATAATTAAATCAATTAATTAAAATTATAATCTACATCTAGAGCTTGAAAACACATAAATTGCTATTATATTCTATGTGCATTTATTCAAAAATAATATTAATAAATATCATGTAATT
>NC_029780.3:90868690-90873147 GCF_000817695.3 Arachis duranensis
ATTGAGCATAAAATTAAAATAATATCTAAAAAAATTATTCCAGGCTTTTATTACATAATTAATAATGAGCATTTAAAATAATAAGGAACAACATAGCTTAGCGGCAAGGAGAGCATGCAGCATAAAGAAAACCCAAATTCGAACCACATCTTCATTAATTTTGAAAATTTCTCTCAAACGGTTCGGTTGAACCAATTTTTACCGATTTTCGGCGATTTCCACTGGTTTCTACAGGTTCTTATCGGCTTTGACCAGTTCTATTCCTTAAGCGGTTCAAATACTTTGTTTGACCTGTTGGGAGTCCGGTTCACCCATTTTTTGGTCAAACCAGCCACTCCGGTCGGGTTCTGACAACTGTGTCAATACACTCTAGCCTAAGTTTTCACACCACATTACATTTTAGATACAGGAAACCGAAACCATACCTTAGCCGCTTTTCCGCTCAACTCGGAACACCTCCAAATCACTTTTTCACAAGCTCTCAAGGCTTCAACACCTCCAAAAATAGATTTTTAGCACACAAAAGTCCTTTTCCAAGCTTTTCAAAACTTCAATCAAGCTCCAACACACTTATATACACTTCCTAAACTACAATACCACATTCAAACATACCCACTCAATACCCAAACATCATAAACCAATAAATTCAACTAGGCTTGAGAATTTTACCACACCCAAGGATCAAAGAGACAAGATTAAGCCTCTCCTTCAAACTAGTTGGATCCTATAAAATTAAAAGCTCACAAATCTCGACATTTTTCACCCAAAATTTTGAAATTAAGGCTGGAATTTCAGAGAAAAAATCGTGGCTTACCTCAAGAATAAAGTTGTGGATTTTGTAGAGCTTGACGCCGTGAACGTGTGGCCGCAAATGGTGCGGCAATCAGAGCTCCGGATCAAAAGTTATGGTGATTTGAAGATCAAGCAAGGGTTAGAACTTTTGAAGAGTGTTCTTCCCCCCTTCTTTGCATTTCCGCGTGTTTTATGGTTTAAGAGGGGAGAGAGAGAGTGTTGTTTAAGGGTTTTAGATTGATCTTGGTTGGGCCAAGGGCCCAATATGGGTCCGGTTGGCCCGGTTTGACCTGTTCGGTACAATCTTAGGCCGATTTCCTGAAAATTTGTGTCAAAATTCTCGTTTTAATTTTTCCTATCATATTAAGTCATAAAAATCACATTTTTTATTTTCTAGAGTAAATTTTAGTTTATGGGTTAATTAGTCATTAATTAACCGGGTTTTACATTCTACCCACCTAAATGGGAATTTTGCCCACAAAATTCGAATTCAATTACTTGAGAATAGATGCGGGTAGTCAGTTCGCATCTCCGACTCAAGCTCCCAAGTGTGCTCCTCTACACCAGCTTGACTCCATGCCACTTTGCCTAACGAAACCTCTTTTCTATGCAACCGTTTGATACTCGTATCGTCAATTCTGACTGGAGCTACCGGAAGCATCAAATCTTCTTTTAACTGAACCGATTCAAGTTCTAACACATGGCTAGCATCAGGAGTATACTTCCAAAGCTACGACACGTGAAATACATTGTGCATGTTCGAAAGGCGGGGTGGTAGAGCCATTCGATACGCCACCGGTCCAACCCTCCCAGGATCTGAAACGGACCGATGTACCGAGGATTCAGCTTCTTCGCTTTAATCGCCCTACCTACTCTTGTCGTTGGAGTAACCTTAAGGAAAACATAGTCTCCTTCCTCAAATTCCAAGGGCTTCCGCCTCTGATCAGCTTAACTCTTCTTACGACTCTGCACAGTGAGCATCCTATCTCGAATTTTCTTGACTTGTTCAGTAGTCTCAGCTATCATCTCTGGCCCCAACAAGCTTTTCTCCCCAGCTTCATACTAACATAGTGGAGATTGACATTTTCTCCCATACAAAGCCTCATACGGAGCCATTCCGATGCTCGCATGGTAGCTGTTATTGTACGCAAACTCCACTTGCGGCATATACCGATCCCAGCTCGCTGCCTGATCCAGAACACAAGCCCTCAACATATCTTCTAGAGTTTGGATCGTCCTCTCAGATTGACCATTTGTTCGAGGATGGTAAGTTGTGCTCAAGCTTAACCGGGTTCCGAAAGCTTTCTGAAATGCACCCTAGAACCTTGAAGTGAAACGAGGATCTTTATCAGTAATTATGGTAGTAGGCACACCATGAAGTCTCACAATCTCCTTTATGTATAACTGTGCTAGTTTCTCAAGGGTGTAATTCATTCGAATGGGTAAAAAGTGAGTTGACTTCGTCAGTCGGTCCACAATCACCCAGACGGCATCAAAATCGGCCCTAGTCCTTGGCAATCCCGACACAAAGTTCATCACAATGCTTTCCCATTTCCATTACGGAACCTCTAAAGGTTGCAACGTCCAAGGAAGGTCTCTGGTGTTCGATCTTTACTTTCTGACAGGTTAAAACTTTGAAACATATTTCGCCACATCATTTTTCATACCCGGCTACCAAAACATCACTTTTAAATCATGGTACATCAGTACTCCCCGGGTGAATAGAGAATCCGCTTTTGTGTGCTTCCTTTAAGATATCTTGCTGCAGAGTCCCAACATCTGGCACAATGATCCTACCCTTGAATCTCCATAACCCATCTTGATCCCATGACACTCTCCACTGTTTTCCTTGATCAATAGCTCGCAACACCTTCGGTAACACGTTATCATTTTGATGAGCCTTTAGAAGTTCAGATTTAAAGTCACTTGGGATTTGTAATCGACTCAAAACAGAGTCCCAAACGCATCTTGAACACCGATCTTCAGACTCTCGAATGCCCTGAGCAACTCCTCTTCTCGAAGCATCATCCAAGTAGCATACAAAGACTTTCGACTTAACGCATCTGCCACTACATTCGCTTTTCCTGGATGGTAATCCAACTCAAAGTCATAGTCCTTCAGAAACTCCATCCACCTCCTCTGCCGCATATTAAGCTCTTTTTGATCAAAGAGGTATTTCAATCTCTTATGATCAGAGAAAACTTGAAACTTAACCCCATAGAGGTAATGCCTCCACACCTTTAGTGCAAACACAACCAAAGCAAGCCCCAAATTGTGTATAGGGTAATTAACTTCATGAATTCTCAACTGCCGTGAATCATACGCCACCACATTATGATGCTGCATCAGCACGCACCCTTAACCCTTTAGTGCGGCATCACAGTACATCTCAAACAATTCATTTGGCTCAGGTAACACTAACACAGGCGCGGTGGTCAACTTTTGCTTCAACGCTTGAAAGGTTTCCTCACCTCAGAAGTCCAAACACATGGCGCGTCCTTGCGGGTTAACCTTGTCAATGGCAAAGCTATTTGTGAAAAACCTTTGATGAATCTTCGGTAGTAGCCTGTTAAGCCCAGAAAACTTCTTATCTCAGTTACTGAGGTTGGTCGCCCCCAATCCATTACCGCCTCCACCTTAGATGGGTCTACTGCTATCCACTGTTTACCTAGTACATGGCCCAAAAACATTACCTCGTCTTTTCAGAATTCACATTTGGACAATTTCGCATAGAGTTTCCTTTCGTTTAGTATCTGCAACACGGTCCTCAGGTGCTCTGCATGCTCTTCTTCAGTCTTGGAGTAAATCGGTATGTCATCAATGAAGATGACAACGAATTTATCCCGAAACGAACGGAAAATTCTATTCATATAATCCATGAACACCGCAGGGGCATTTGTCAACCTAAAAGACATTACAGTGTACTCGTAATGACCATAACAAGTTCTGAAAGCGGTCTTAGGGATGTCCTCATCTCTCACCCTTATCTAGTGATAGCCAGATCGCAAATCAATCTTAGAGAAAACTCCGACTCCTTGTAACTAATCCATGAGATCGTCAATCCTCGGCAGCGGGTACTTATTCTTTATTGTGACCTTATTCAGTTGCCTGTAATCTACACAGAGCTGCAAACTCCCATCTTTCTTCTTCACCAGTAGCACCTGTGCTCCCCACGAAAAAACTCTAGGGCGGATAAAGCGTTTATTCATTAAGTCTTCCAACTGAGCCTTGAGTTCGGCCATTTCTAAAGGTGACATTCTATAAGGGGCAATCAAAATTGGCCCCTGATGAGCGGATAATTTGTATGCTTTTTGGCATTGTTTTTAGTATGTTTTTAGTATAATCTAGTTAGTTTTTAGTATATTTTTATTAGTTTTTAGCTAAAATTCACTTTTCTGGACTTTACTATGAGTTTGTGTGTTTTTCTGTGATTTCAGGTATTTTCTGGCTGAAATTGAGGGTCCTGAGCAAAAATCTGATTCCGAGACCAAAAAGGACTGCAGATGCTGTTGGATTCTGACCTCCCTGCACTCGAAGTGGATTTTCTGGAGCTACAGAAGCCCAATTGGCGCGCTCTTAACGATGTTGGAAAGTAGACATCCTGGGCTTTCCAGCAATATATGATAGTCCATACTTTGCCCGAGATTTGATGGCCCAAACCGGCG
>NC_029780.3:90875954-90876230 GCF_000817695.3 Arachis duranensis
ATATTAAAGAGCTTACCAGAAAAGCTTCAAGATCCAGGAAGCTTTATGATACCATGCACATTAGAAGGTGCTTGCACCAAGACAGCCCTGTGTGACCTTGGAGCAAGTATCACTCTAATACCTGCATCCACTATCAGAAAGCTTGGGTTGACTGGAGAAGTCAAACCAACCCGGATATGTCTCCAACTTGCTGATGGCTCCATTAAACACCCATCAGGCATAATTGAGGACATGATTGTCAAGGTTGGGCCATTTGCCTTTCCAACTGACTTTGTG
>NC_029780.3:90876300-90877362 GCF_000817695.3 Arachis duranensis
TTCCTAGCAACTGGACGAACTCTCATTGATGTAGAAAAAGGGGAAGTAACCCTGAGAGTCAGTGAGGATGAGTTCAAGTTGAATGCTGTAAAAGCTATGCAGCATCCAGACACCCCAAATGACTGCATGGGCGCTGACATTATTGACTCTCTGGTAGAAGAGATCAATATGGCTGAGAGCCTGGAATCAGAGCTTGAGGACATCTTCAAAGATGCTCAACCTGATCAAGAAGAACTAGAGGAGGCAAAGGAATTTTCGAAAATTCCTCAGGAGGAGGATAAGCTTCCCAAGCCTGAACTCAAACCACTACCACCATCCCTGAAATATGCATTTCTGGGAGAGGGTGACACTTTTCCAGTAATTATAAGCTCTGCTTTAAATCCACAGGAAGAGGAAGCACTGATTCAAGTGCTAAGGACACACAAGACAGCTCTTGGGTGGTCCATAAGTGATCTCAAGGGTATTAGCCTAGCTAGATGCATGCACAAGATCCTATTGGAGGATAATGCCAAACCAGTGGTCCAACCACAGAGGAGGCTAAATCCTGCCATGAAGGAGGTGGTGCAGAAAGAGGTCACTAAATTACTAGAGGCTGGGATTATTTATCCTATTTCTGATAGCCCCTGGGTGAGCCCTATCCAAGTTGTTCCCAAAAAAGGAGGCATGACAGTGGTCCATAATGAAAAAAATGAACTGGTTCCTACAAGGACAGTCACAGGGTGGCGTATGTGTATTGACTACAGAAGGCTCAATACAGCCACCAGAAAGGATCATTTTCCTTTACCATTCATAGACCAAATGCTAGAAAGACTAGCTGGCCATGATTATTACTGATTTTTGGATGGCTATTCAGGCTACAACCAAATTGCAGTAGATCCTCAGGACCAAGAGAAAACAGCATTCACCTGCCCTTCTGGCGTGTTTGCCTATAGGAGGATGCCTTTTGGTCTGTGCAATGCACCTACGACCTTTCAGAGGTGCATGCTCTCTATCTTCTCAGATATGGTAGAGAAATTTCTGGAAGTCTTCATGGATGACTTTTCAGTATATGGAGACTCATTT
>NC_029780.3:90877557-90877850 GCF_000817695.3 Arachis duranensis
GGTAATTGAAAAATTACCACCACCTGCCAATGTTAAGGCAATCAGAAGCTTTCTGGGGCATGCAGGATTCTACAGAAGGTTTATAAGGGATTTTTCGAAAATTGCAAAACCTCTGAGTAACCTGTTAGCTGCTGACACACCATTTGTGTTTGACACACAGTGTCTGCAGGCATTTGAAAACCTGAAGGCTAAGCTGGTCACAGCACCAGTCATCTCTGCACCAGATTGGACATTGCCATTTGAACTAATGTGTGATGCCAGTGACCATGCCATTGGTGCAGTGTTGGGACAGT
>NC_029780.3:90879713-90880438 GCF_000817695.3 Arachis duranensis
TTAAACGCCAGAATGGGCACCATTCTGGGCGTTTAACGCCAGGTGTGCAGCATCCTGGGCGTTCAGAAAAGCGCCCAGTGAGGAAGGATTTCTGGCGTTTAACGCCAGCCAGGGCACCTGGCTGGGCGTTAAACGCCCAAAAGGGGTGCCAATTGGGCGTTAAACGCCAGAATGAGTGCCATTCTGGGCGTTTAACGCCAGAAAGGTGGGGGGACCACAATTTTATTTTCAACTCAGATTTTTTCAAACTTTCCTTTTCTTTACCATATTTTTCTACAAAAACACATTTCAATCTCTCATCATTCACTTTCAATTTTTCAAAATCATTCTTCAAATCTTCCAAATCATTCCCAAATTTTGTTCAAAAACTCACCCTTCTTTCAATTTCTTTCCATATCTCCTCAAATCTCCTTTCAAGTTTTCTCTTTTTTTTCGAAAATCTCTCCCCCCACTCTATAAATACAAGTTTCTCACCCCTCATTCCCCACACCATTCGAATTTCCTCTTCCTCTCTCTCTCTCTCTCTCTTCTCTTAGCTTGAGGACAAGCAAACCTCTAAGTTTGGTGTGCTTTTCCGTGATCACTAAGCCAAGATTCATCAAGATCATGGCTCCTAAGGGAAAACAAACCAATTTAAGAGGAAAGAAAGAGAATAATCCAAAGAATCTTTGGAATCAAGAGAAGTTCTTAACCAAAGAACATGAAGACCATTATCACAAAATAAT
>NC_029780.3:90881926-90882236 GCF_000817695.3 Arachis duranensis
GAGGAAAAAGAGAACTGTTATTGAGGATCTAAAAAAATCATTAGATTGATTCTTGAAGCAAGAAAAAGCAGTAAAAAAAAAAGAAGAGAAAAGAAACACAAAAAGAAAGAAATAAAAGTTGTGATCCAAGGCAACAAGAGTGTGCTTAAGAACCCTGGACACCTCTAATTGGGGACTTTAGCAAAGCTGAGTTACAATCTGAAAAGGTTCACCCAATTATGTGTCAGTGGCATGTATGTATCCGGTGGTAATACTGGAAGACAGAGTGCTTTGGGCCACGGCCAAGACTCAATAAGTAGCTGTGTTCAAG
>NC_029780.3:90883131-90887788 GCF_000817695.3 Arachis duranensis
AGACGCAAAAGAATCACTGGATTCTATTCCGGCCTGATTGAGAACCGACAGATGAATTCCGCTATGCTGTGACAGAGCATATGCAATCACTTTCACTGAGAGGATGGGAGGTAGCCATTGACAACGGTGAAACCCTGCATACAGCTTGCCATGGAAGGAGACTTGCGTGTTTGAAGAAGAAGACAGTAGGAAAGCAGAGATTCAGAAGATGGAGCATCTCCAAACCTCAACCTATTCTCCATTACTGCAAAACAAGTAATCATTTCATGTTCTTTTGCTTTTCACAATCAATCCTGATAATTTCTGACATCCTGACTAAGATTTACAAGATAACCATAGCTTGCTTCAAGCCGACAATCTCCGTGGGATCGACCCTTGCTCACGCAAGGTATTACTTGGACGACCCAGTGCACTTGCTGGTTAGTTGTGCGAGGTTGCAAAAGTGTGATTGCAATTTCGTGCACCAGCCCCCATTCTCGGTACCAACTCAATTGCAAATTCAACCTCTCGGCTAGGAGGGAATTCCTCAATGTCATTCGAAAACACCTCAGGAAATTTGTAAACAACTGGAATTTTATCTAAACTTTGTTCCTCATCCAACACACTCACAGCTAACAGCATAACGCCCTGACACTCCTGTCCCGAACAGTTTACTACCACGTAGTTTAAATTACAACCATTCACTACAACTGGTCCTTCTGACCCTTCAGGCATAAAATACAATGACTTTTCAAAATAGTTCAACAAGACATAATTCTTAGACAACCAGTCCAACCCCAAGATAAGATCAAGACTGGTGATCGGTAAGCAAATCAAATCATGAACAAAATCACGTTGTTTAACCCTAAATGGAACTTGCTGACATCCTAACCTAGTCACCATAGCTTCATGGATGGCATTATACACCTTAAGATCGTAGCCCAAAACTAGAATTTTCAATCCTAACTCACTAGCTTTTTCAAAAGCAATGAATGAATGTGTTGCTCCCGAATCAAATAAAGCATTTAAAATTTGACCAACCATTTCACATTCACCTCAGATAAGTGTATCGGACTGACACGACTCCCAAGGGTGTATTGGTAAATAGTCTCTTTAGTAAAATCACGTTGTAAGTATAGCTCTACCAACAACAATCCTCGGGAAGTCAAATTTAGAAGAGGGATTTGGTTGTCACAAGTTCAACCCCAATAGAAATAACCGAAGTATTCAAACCTCGGGTCGTCTCACAAGGAATGGGCAAACATGTGCTTCGACATTGGTTAGAAATCCGGGGTTGTGAGTTATGAGCATGGAAATAAATGGAAATCTTAACAAGCAAATAATCTTAAATTGCGATAAACTAATTCAACTATCTAAGCAAACTTGAGCAACTTCAATGAACAAGCAATATTCTACTAAATTCTACTTTAAACTAAGCAAGTAACTATAACTAAGGCAATTGAATTGGAAAATTGGTTTTCAAATATGAATAATAAAAGCAACTCTTGGCTAGGCATGGGAATTGGGATCACAATCCTTGTCCAACAACTATATCTTGACAATTATGAGGAACCAAGCTCATTAAGTCTACCCTCAAAGTCTTAAGTACGTGATATCTACCCCTAGACTTGAAGTTCGTCAAATGGCTTTGGTCACATCAACCCATAAGTCCCAACCTACCTACTAATTAGATTAGTAGTGGGTTGGCATCAATGAGTATCAAATTGACCACCAAGGGCTCCCAAATCATCAAATCCATGAGACCCAATGAATCAAGTTTACCCAATTCCCTTGACCTAGGCCAAGAGTGGAAAAGACTACTCCATACTCAAAGTAAACAATTCAGCGAACACTTGGTAAGCATTAACAAAAGACATGTTCAAATTAGCAATTAAATTGAAATCTACAAGTACCCACTAACAATTATCAACATACAGTCAAGCAATTAACAAGGCTAAACATGGAATTCATCAATGTAATATCAACAAGTCAAGATTCACAACATTCATGAAATGGTTATGAAATGACAAGTGACAAGAATCATAAAACTATCATTAGATGCAAGGAAGATTATAACAAGAAATTCAAATTGAACAATGAAACTGGTAATTAACAAAATCCAATTCACAAATCAACAAGGGAAGATCAAATGGAAACTAGATCTAGAGAGGAACAATGGTTTCTCTCCCTAGAATAACCAAAGAACCAAAAACTAGCTAAAATTGTGTCCTAGTGTCAAAATGAGTGATCTCTCCTTTTCCCCTAGCATCCTTGGGTCTTTTCCATGCAGAAACAGCTTGAAATTGGGCCTCCTTGGCCTCAGAAATTGCCAGGCACGATTTTCCTTAATGAGGTCACGTGCAGCTTCCCACGCGTGCGCGCCAAGTGTGCGCGCACGCCGATTGCTTTTTTTTTGATCCACGCGTGCGCACCAGTTGCGCGTGCGCATTGATAGGAATCTTCCAGTCTGTGCGGATGCGTCCATCTTTGCGCGCCGCTCCAGCCAATCCTATCCATGCGTGCGCGTGGAGTGTGCGGATGCGCCAATGCTGCTGCTCCCAAGACTCCAATTCTTCATGTTCCTCCCCTTTTTTACATGTTTTCTCCCTCTCTTCTAAGTTATTCCTATCCTATAATTCCTGAAATTACTCAACAAATACATCACGGCATCGAATGACAATAGAAGAGGATTAAAATATGGCAATTTTAAGGCAAAATAAGCATGTTTTTCATCATGGAGCAATATTGGGAAGTAAACACAAAACCATGCATTTCTTGCGAATAAGTGTGAGAAATATTGATAAAATCCCCACACTTAAACCAAGCATATAAAATTGCCATATTTTAATCCCCACACTTAAGCACAAGATAAACTACGAAATCGGGGTTTATCAAATCTCCTCACACTTAAACCAAGCATGTCCTCATGCTTAAAATCAAAAGACCAAAGACTATGATGCGAAAGAGTTTATGAAATGCTAAATACCTAAATGGATGCATGCAATTAATGTAAAATCATCTACCTACTTGGTCAAGAGTAAATCTATCCTCCAAGAATATATGTGAGCACATAGGGTAAAAACAGTATGTGATTTATGAATCCTACCAAATCGAACATTCCATGGAATGCATAGAACTTGCTAAACGAACGCTTGTGAAAGCCGGAAACAAGCATTGAGCATCGAACCCTCACCGGAAGTGTATCCGCTCTATTCGCTCACGTGTCTAAGGTTCATCACTCAATCTCCTCCTAATCATGCTTTCCAAGATTTGTCTTTCATCTAACAATCAACAAGTACTTAATGCATGCTTACAAGTATCATGAGGTCTTATTCATGGGTTGTAATGGGGCTAGGGTGAAGGTAAGGATGTATATGGCTAAGTGGGCTTAAAATTTGAGTCCTTGATCAACCTCTGATCCCACTAAACACCTAGAACAACCTATAGAATTATAATGCATTACCTAGCCACCCTTGAGTTTCACTTTTGCATACTCATGCATTCATTTCAATCCACATCCTATATGCATTGTTTTATTACTTTATCTTAGGGCATTTTTGTCCCCTTTCCTTGCTTTTTTTTAATTATTATCATCCCCTTTTCTTTGGGATTTTTTTTGTGGGAAAAGGTTTCAATGCATATAGTTTCATCTTACAACACATGAGTATGTTCCCAATTTCTAAAATTTTCAATTACAACTACAACATACCTCTTTACATCTACCCTAATTCCTAAGTATACCCGCCCAATTGAATGATATGCATCCTAGCTCACCTAAGCTAATCAAGGATCCAAATTCTTGGGACATTCATTGTTTTCTGCTTAGGGTTGTTGATGTGCTCTTTTTAAGAACAAAGGGAGTTTATCATAGGCTCAAAATTGGTTAGCAACGGTAGATGAAAGGGTTAAGGCTATTTGGGAAGAGTGACTATCGAAACGATGGCCTCAATCATGTAAATGCATTCATTCATCAAGAAATGGACATATAGAATCAGATAAAGCAAGGATCACAATCATAGAGAAAGATATGCACACAAGAATGGAGATAATGGTTAAAAGATGTAACCATGCAATTGGCTCAAAACTTTCATGCTTGTGTTCTTAGCTCAATCACTATGTTTCAAAATACATTCTTAAAGCAAGTTTGCAAAAAAATAATTTCAGGAGTTTTGGTAGGTCACCCAAAACACAGTTTCTTGGAAAGGAAGCTATTGCTTTGACCAAGTAATTCTATAAAAACTAACTATCATGCAAGGGTATTTACAAGAAAAACTAACTACACATGCACTATACTAACATCTATGCGAAAGAAAACTCCATGGTTATTGAGGAGAAGAGAGTGTTACCTATGGAGATCGGTCGAACGACCTCCCCACACTTTAGAAATTAGCACGGTCCTCCGTGCTACGAATGATACTCAAGGGACGGTCGGGACCGGAATCTTCACTATCCCCTCCATCAGAACTTCCATTGCTTGGGTTTGAGGTGGATGTGAATATCTCAGGTTCCTCCATGCTCGGGGCAACACGACTTAGAAGCTTCTTGAGGTAGGTGTATCGGCGGTGGTTGCGCCGTGATGAGCGGATAATTTATACGCTTTTTGGCATTATTTTTAGTATGTTTTTAGTATGTTTTAGTTAGTTTTTAGTATATTTTTATTAGTTTTTAGTTAAAATTT
>NC_029780.3:90887952-90888260 GCF_000817695.3 Arachis duranensis
GCAGATGCTGTTGGATTCTGACCTCCCTACACTCGAAGTGGATTTTCTGGAGCTATAGAAGCCCAATTGGCGCGCTCTCAACGGCATTGGAAAGTAGACATTCTGCGCTTTCTAGCAATATATAATAGTTCATACTTTGCCTGAGATTTGATGGCCCAAACCGGTGTTCCAAATCAGCTCAAAACTGCCCGGCGTTAAACGCCGGAACTGGCACAAGAATGGGAGTTAAACGCCCAAACTGGCACAAAAGCTGGCGTTTAACTCCAAGAAGAGTCTCTACACAAAAATGCTTCAATGCTCAGCCCAAT
>NC_029780.3:90888376-90889759 GCF_000817695.3 Arachis duranensis
TTTACTATTGTATTTTCATCTTTTGATCACTTTAGATCTTAGATCAGATCTTGGTTCTTCTGGTTCCCTCTCTGGGGCCGAGGCCAATGATCACTTCTGTACTTATGTATTTTCAACGGTGGAGTTTCTACACACCATAGATTAAGGTGTGGAGCTCTGCTGTACCTCGAGTATTAATGCAATTACTATTGTTCTTCTATTCAATTCGGCCTATTCTTGTTCTAAGATATTCATTTGCACCCAAGAACATGATGAATGTGATGATTATGTCACACTCATCATCATTCTCACTTATGAACGAGTGCCTGACAACCACTTCTGTTCTACAAGTGTTGAACATTTTCACTGAGAGGATGGGAGGTAGCCACTGACAACGGTGAAACCCTACATACAGCTTGCCATGGAAAGGAGTAAGAAGGATTGGATGAAGACAGTAGGAAAGCAGAGAGACGGAAGGGACAAAGCATCTCCATACGCTTATCTGAAATTCTCACCAATGAATTACATAAGTATCTCTATCTTTATCTTTATGTTTTATTCATCATCCATAACCATTTGAGTTTGCCTGACTAAGAGTTACAAGATAACCATAGCTTGCTTCATACCAACAATCTCTGTGGGATCGACCCTTACTCGCGTAAGGTTTATTACTTGGACGACCCAGTACACTTGCTGGTTAGTTGTGCGAATTTGTGATAAAGAGTTGAGATTACAATTGTGCGTATCATGTTAATGGCGCCATTGATGATCACAATTTTTGCTCGCCACTTGGTGCAGGGATAACTTTTCCTTGACACCTCAGGATCTGTGGACCCCACAGGATCCCCACCTACTCCACCACCCTCTCTCTTCTTCTTCACCCATTCACCAATCACCTCAACACCTCTTCCCCAAAAAACCCTCACCTATCGAATCCCATCTTTCTCTTCACCACTCACATCCATCCTTCATAAAACCTCACCTACCTCACCATTCAAATTCAAACCACTTTCTCTCCCAAACCCACCCTTCCATAACCAAACCCTACCCTTCTCTCCACCCCTATATAAACCCATCTTCACTCCTTCATTTTCACACAACCTAAACACTACTTCTTCCCATTTGGTCGAACCACAAAGACATCTCCATCTCCTCTATTTCCTCTTCTTCTACTCCCTTCTTTCTTCTTTTGCTCGAGGACGAGCAAATCTTTTAAGTTTGGTGTGGTAAAAGCATTACTTTTTGTTTTTCCATAACCATTTATGGCATCCAAGGCCGGAGAAACCTCTAGAAAGAGGAAAGGGAAGGCAAAAGCTTTCACCTCCGAGTCATGGGAGATGGAGAGATTCATCTCAAGGGTGCATCAAGACCACTTCTATGAAGTTGTGGCCTTGAAGAAGGTGA
>NC_029780.3:90889779-90891239 GCF_000817695.3 Arachis duranensis
ATGGTTTGGGGGAAATACTTGGATTTTAGTCCGGAAAGTGTGAGGGTGGCGTTCAACTTGCCTATGATGCAAGGAGATGAACATCCTTACACTAGAAGGGTCAACTTTGATCAAAGGTTGGACCAAGTCCTCACAGTCATTTGTGAAGAGGGCGCCCAATGGAAGAGAGATTCAAGAGGAAAGCCGGTTCAATTAAGAAGGCATAACCTCAAGCCTGTGGCTAGGGGATGGTTGGAGTTTATCCAACGCTCAATCATTCCCACTAGCAACCGGTCCGAAGTTACTATAGACCGGGCTATCATGATTCATAGCATCATGATTGGAGAAGAAATAGAAGTTCATGAGGTTATAGCCCAAGAACTTTATAAGGTGGCAGACAAGTCCTCTACCTTGGTAAGGTTAGCCTTTTCTCATCTCATTTGTCACCTCTGTTATTCAGTTGGAGTTGACATAGAGGGAGACACCCCCATTGATGAGGACAAGCCCATCACTAAGAAAAGGATGGAGCAAACAAGATATCCCACTCATCATGAAATCCCTGAGATGCCTCAAGGGATGCACTTTCCTCCACAAAATTATTGGGAGCAAATCAATACCTCCCTTGGAGAATTAAGTTCCAACAAGCCCAACTAAGGGTGGAGCACCAAGAACACACCATCATCCTCCATGAAATTAGAGAAGATCAAAGAATCATGAGAGAGGAGCAACAAAGACAAGGAAGAGACATTGAGGAGCTCAAGCACTCCATAAGATCTTCAAGAGGAAGAACAAGCCACCATCACTAAGGTGGACCCGTTCTTTAATCTCCTTGTTCTTTATTTGTCTGTTTTTCGAAAAAATTATGCTTATGTTTCCTATGTTTGTGTCTTGAGATCATTAGTGTCTTAGTGTCTATGCCTTAAAGTTATGAATGTCCTATGAATCCATCACCTTTCTTGAATGAAAAATGTTCTTAATTGAAAAAGAGAAGAATTGCATGAATTTTAAATTTTATAACAGATTAATTATTTTGATGTGGTGGCAATACTTTTGTTTTCTGAATGTATGCTTAAACAGGGCATATGTCTTTTGAATTTGTTGTTCATGAATGGTTGGCTCTTGAAAGAATGATGAAAAAGGAGACATGTTACTGAGGATCTGAAAAATCATAAAAATGATTCTTGAAGCAAGAAAAAGCAGTGAATACAAAAAAAAAAGAAAAAAAAGAGAAAGAGAGAGAAAAACGAAAAAAAGAGAAAAAAATAATAAAGTTGTGATCCAAAGCAAAAAGAGTGTGCTTAAGAACCCTGGACACCTCTAATTGGGGACTCTAGCAAAGCTGAGTCACAATCTGAAAAGGTTCACCCAGTTATGTGTCTGTGGCATGTATGTATCCGGTGGTAATACTGGAAGACAAAGTGTTTTGGGCCACGGCCAAGACTCATAAAATAGCTGTGTTCAAGAATCATCATACTTAACTA
>NC_029780.3:90891494-90892319 GCF_000817695.3 Arachis duranensis
GGACAAGCAACAATTTAAGTTTGGTGTTGTGATGAGCGGATAATTTATACGCTTTTTGGCATTGTTTTTAGTATGTTTTTAGTATGTTTTAGTTAGTTTTTAGTATATTTTTATTAGTTTTTAGTTAAAATTCACTTTTCTGGGATTTACTATGAGTTTGTGTATTTTTCTGTGATTTTAGGTATTTTCTGGCTGAAATTGAGGGATTTGAGCAAAAATCTGATTCAGAGACTAAAAAGGACTGCAGATGCTATTGGATTCTGACCTCCCTGCACTCGAAGTAGATTTTTTGGAGCTACAAAAGCCCAATTGGCGCGCTCTCAACGGCGTTGGAAAGTAGACATCCTGGGCTTTCTAGCAATATATAATAGTTTATACTTTGCCTGAGATTTGATGGCCCAAATCGGCGTTCCAAATCAGCTCAAAACTGCCCGGCGTTAAACGCCGGAACTGGCACAAGAATGGGAGTTAAATGCCCAAACTGGCACAAAAGCTGGCGTTTAACTCCAAGAAGAGTCTCTACACGAAAATGCTTCAATGCTCAGCCCAAGCACACACCAAGTGGGCTCAGAAGTGGATTTTTATGTAATTTACTCATCTTTGTAAACCCTAGGCTACTAGTTCTCTACAAATAGGACCTTTTACTATTGTATTTTCATCTTTTGATCACTTTAGATCTTAGATCAGATCTTGGTTCTTCTGGTTCCCTCTCTGGGGCCGAGGCCAATGATCACTTCTGTTCTTATGTATTTTCAACGGTGGAGTTTCTACACACCATAGATTAAGGTGTGGAGCTCTGCTGTACCTCAAGTATTAATGCAATTA
>NC_029780.3:90892523-90895756 GCF_000817695.3 Arachis duranensis
CGTTAGTGACAGACGCAAAAGAATCACTGGATTCTATTCTGGCCTGATTGAGAACCGACAGATGGATAGTCGTGCCGTGACAGGGTGCGTTGAACATTTTCACTGAGAGGATGGGAGGTAGCCACTGACAACGGTGAAACCCTACATACAGCTTGCCATGGAAAGGAGTAAGAAGGATTGGATGAAGACAGTAGGAAAGCAGAGAGACGGAAGGGACAAAGCATCTCCATACGCTTATCTGAAATTCTCACCAATGAATTACATAAGTATCTCTATCTTTATCTTTATGTTTTATTCATCATCCATAACCATTTGAGTTTGCCTGACTAAGAGTTACAAGATAACCATAGCTTGCTTCATACCAACAATCTCTGTGGGATCGACCCTTACTCGCGTAAGGTTTATTACTTGGACGACCCAGTACACTTGCTGGTTAGTTGTGCGAAGTTGTGATAAAGATTTGAGATTACAATTGTGCGAATCATGTTGATGGCGCCATTGATGATCACAATTTCGTGCACCACGCCGCTCATACCTATCCATCTTCCGGTGAAGATCTTCTATCCTTTGATCTGTGGATCGCAGTGGTGGTGATGATGTGCTCGAGGGAAAAAGAAGTGGCGGGGCCATGTCGAGGCTTGGTTTGTTCATGGGAAGGTGTAGATACTTTCCGCTTGGGACCACATTGCCTTTAGCCGGAACGATGATCTTTTGGTCCTTGGCTTCCCAAGAAACACCCGCAGCAGAGACTTAGTCAGATACCAAAGCTGGAAATGGAAAATTACCCCGATCATGAACTTGACTCATCGCTTGCTTGATAAGGGATGGAATGTTCACCGGCTTCTCCATGAGAACGCACCAAACAAGTAAGGCGAGGTCTGCTGTGATGGACGACCGGTGGGTGCTAGGTAGTATATAATGAGATAGGATTTGGGCCCAAGCTCGAGCTTCCACAGTGACGAAGCAAGCGTCAATGCTCTTGGGCCTCACCCGCTGCCTACCTTGGGTCCAAAATGTCTCTGGCTCAACAATGACTTGGAGGATCGAGTCCCAATTGAATCCGAATTCCTCTCGCTGACGCAAGACTTTTTGGTAGCCATCCATGTCACTTGGTACTGGTTGTACATTGAGCACCTGCTGAATAGCCTTTTCTGAAACTGAAACTTGCTTCCGGCGCACATATACCGATCGAAGAGAGGAAAGATGGTAGTTAGTGTAAAATTCTTCCACCCAGGAGAGGTTGATTTCCCTTGGCTTCCTCAAAAGAAACTCCCATCCTCGTTGTTCGATACGGAGTAGAATATAAGGAGCAACCTTGTCCGGCGGAGTGAGTAGGTGCTCTGGATGATAGTTCTTTGCCGCTATAGAGGGGAACATAAGTTCACAAAAGCGGTTGGGGAACCTTGCAGAATCTTTCGCCGGTTTGCCCTTTTCCTTCTCATTGATAGGAGCGGCCTTCCCTTTCTTGGATAAGGGCTTGGCTCCTAAGGAAGAGTGCGCCTTAGAAGTTGACCTTTGGGGTGCCCTTTTTGCGGCCGGTTTCCTCGAAGCTACCTCCTTGCCTTTTTTGGTGGCCATCCTAAAAAGAAAGGGGAGGAAGGAAAACATTAAACCCAAGAAATAAATTGATGAAAACATGCAAGTGACTTGTAATGCCCACGGTGGATATGAAAGCAAGGGTTATATCACTTGGCATAAGATGCAAGAGAAAGTAAAGCATGCAAAGGCATGAGAAGAGTAGTCTCAAGCATCCTAAATAAAAAGCAAGTCATGTTCAATTAATATGGAATTGGTAAGTATGAAATTTAAGCACACAAATTAGACTCAATGCATGTAAGAGAAAATGAGTGAATGAGGGGGTGCACCAATTTGAAAGTGTATGGCTAAAATAAACCAAAATGATATAGGTGCATTTCCTCGAACACTTGTCGTGCAATAACAAGCAATGAGCAATTATAAGATATTAAACCAATTCAAAGCCCAAAATAAAACATCAATCATCACATAAACATCACACAATGAGAGGGATAAGAAAAAGAATGACAAAAGATCTAGTAATGCAATGTAAGATCAATCTTCAACATCCATGGAGAAATAAGGAAAAAGGAAAAGTAGGCAAACAAAAACAAGGGAAAAGGAAAGTAAGTAAAGCAATACAAAGCAACTAACTAAAGAAAATAATGCAAGAAGAAATTAAGAGGAAGAGTGGGAGAGTGGAAACCTTGAAAAGTATGAAAGGGCAAGGTTGAATCTCCCTTGGTGAAGATGAAAGAGGAAATGGGAAAGGTGTAGTGCCACTGGAAAGGTTGGTTGTCGCTGGTGAGTGGCCGGAGACAATGGTGGTGGGTTGGGAAAGAAGGAGAAGAGAAGAGAAAAGATGGAGAGAGTAGGAGGAGAAACTAAGAAAGAAAAAGAGGTTGAGTGAGGGAGGGAATGAAACGGTGCGGAGTATAAAACTAACTCGCGCAACCGGCGCCCGCGCAAGGTGCGCTGACGCGTCGGTAAGGTTGTAGCTACGGGCGTGTGCGCGTCAGTGGCGCGCGCGCCGGAGAGTGGTTGTGCCCCAGGCACAAAAGAGGCACAAAGTTGGCTCAAGTCTTTGGTTTTTGTACCAGAGTGACCCAGGGAGGCATGCGCGCGGACGCGCACTGATGAGCGGATAATTTATACGCTTTTTGGCATTGTTTTTAGGATACTTTTAGTATGTTTTAGTTAGTTTTTATTATATTTTATTAGTTTTTTTTTAAAATTCACTTTTCTGGACTTTACTATGAGTTTGTGTGTTTTTCTGTGATTTCAGGTATTTTCTGGCTGAAATTGAGGAACCTGAGCAAAAATCTTATTCAGAGGCTGAAAGAGGACTGCTGATGCTATTGGATTCTGACCTTCCTGCACTTGAAATGGAAATTTTGGAGCTACAGAAGTCCAAATGGCACGCTCTCAATTACGTTGGAAAGTAGACATCCAGAGCTTTCCAGCACTATATAATAGTTCATACTTTGCCCGAGTTTAGACGACACAGACTGGCTTTCAACGCCAACTTTCTGCCCTATTCTGGCGTTAAACGCCAGAAACAAGTTGCAAGCCAGAGTCAAACCCCAGACACAAGTTACAAACTGGCGTTTAACTCCAAGAAAGGCCTCTACATGTGAAAGCTTCAATGCTCAGCCCAAGCACACACCAAGTGGGCCCGGAAGTGGATTTCTGCATCATTTACTTATTTCTGTAACCCT
>NC_029780.3:90896709-90898905 GCF_000817695.3 Arachis duranensis
ACCAAGTTTTTGGCGCCGTTGCCGGGGATTGTTCGAGTATGGACAACTGACGGTTCATCTTGTTGCTCAGATTAGGTAATAAAAATACAAAAAAATTAGAAAATCATAAAAATAAAAAATATTTTATGTTTCTTGTTTGAGTCTTGTGTTAATTTTTAAGTTTGGTGTCAATTGCATGCTTTTTAAATTTTTCTTGCATTTTTTCGAAAATCTCATGCATTCATAGTGTTCTTCATGATCTTCAAGTTGTTCTTGACAAGTCTTCTTGTTTGATCTTGATGATTTCTTGTTTTGTGTGGTTGTTGTTTTTCATGTGAATCTTTGCATTCATATTTTCCATGCATTAAAAATTTCTAAGTTTGGTGTCTTGCATGTTTTCTTTGCATCAAAATTTTTCAAAAATATGTTCTTGATGTTCATCATGATCTTCAAAGTGTTCTTGGTGTTCATCTTGACATTCATAGCATTCTTGCATGCATTCATTGTTTTGATCTAAAAATTTCATGCATTGAGTATTTTTGTTGTTTTTCTCTCTCATAATTAAAAATTCAAAAATAAAAAATATCTTTTCCTTATTTCCCTCCAAATTTTCGAAATTTTGGGTTGACTTGGTCAAAATTTTTTAAAATTAGTTGTTTCTTACAAGTCAAGTCAAAATTTCAATTTTAAAAATCTTATCTTTTCAAAATCTTTTTCAAAAATCATATCTTTTTCATTTTTTATTTTATTTTATTTTTCGAAAATTTCAAAAATCTTTTTCAAAATATTTTTCAAAATCTTTTTCTCATCTTTATATCATATTTTCGACAATTAGCTAACAATTAATGTGATTGGTTCAAAAATTTGAAGTTTGTTACTTTCTTGTTAAGAAAGGTTCAATCTTTAAGTCTAGAATCTTATCTTGTAGTTTCTTGTTAGTGAAGTAAACAATTTCAAATTTTTAAAATTAAATCTTTTTATCTTTTATCTTATCTTTTTCAAAAATTTTATCTTTTTCAAAATTTGATTTCAAAATATCTTATCTAACTTCTTATCTTCTTATCTTTTTAAAATTTGATTTCAAATCTTTTTCAATCAACCAACTAACTTTTTGTTTGTCTCTTATCTTTTTCAAAACTACCTAACTACTTTTCCCTCTCTAATTTTCGAAAATACCTCTCTCTTTTTCAAAAATTCTTTTTAATTAACTAATTGTTTCAAGTTTTAATTTCAAATTTAATTCATCTTTAATTTTCGAAAATTACTAATTCCTTTTTCAAATATTATTTTCGAAATTCTCTCCCTCTCTTTTCTTATTCTATTTAATTAATTAATTACTAACACTTCTCTTCACCTCTCTTCTTCTAAGAATCCAAACTTCTTATATCTCTTGTATTTGGATTCTTCCCCTCATTTTCTCTGTCTACTGACAAAAAGGAATCTCTATACTGTGACATAGAGGATTCCTCTTTCTTTTCTTGTTTCTTATCTTTCATATGAGCAGGAACAGGGAAAAAGGCACTCTTGTTGAAGTTGATCCAGAACCTGAAAGGACTCTGAAGAGAAAATTAAGAGAAGCTAAATTACAACAATCCAGAAATAACCTTTCAGAAATTTTCGAACAGGAGAAGGAGATGGCAGCCGAAAATAATAATAATAATGCAAGGAGAATGCTTGGTGACTTCACAAAGCCAACGTCCAAGTTTGATGGAAGAAGCATCTCCATTCCTGCCATTGGAGCCAATAACTTTGAGCTTAAGCCTCAACTAGTTACTTTAATGCAACAAAACTGCAAGTTTTATAGACTTCCATCTGAAGATCCTTACCAGTTCTTAACTGAGTTCTTGCAGATCTGTGAGACTGTAAAGACGAATGGAGTTAATCCTGAAGTCTACAGACTCATGCTTTTCCCTTTTGCTGTAAGAGACAGAGCTAGAATATGGTTGGATTCACAACCTAAGGATAGCCACTCATTGACATGGTTGCAAACAACCAGTTCATGTACACCTCTGAGAGGAATTCCGTGAATAATGGGGTACCTCAGAAGAAATGAGTTATTGAAATTGATGCTCTGAATGCCATATTGGCGCAGAATAAAGTGTTGACTCAACAGGTCAACATGATCTCTCAAAATCTGAATGGATTGCAACATGCATCCAACAATACTAGAGAGGCAGCTTCTGAAGAAGCTTATGATCCTGAGAACCCTGCCATGGA
>NC_029780.3:90899140-90899487 GCF_000817695.3 Arachis duranensis
ATAGTCTCTGATCTGTCAAAGGCCACTTTCAGTTTCATGAATGAAACAAGATCCTCCATTAGAAATCTGGAGGCACAAGTGGGCCAGCTGAGTAAGAAAGTAATTGAAACTCCTCCTAGTATTCTCCCAAGCAATACAGAAGAGAATCCAAAAGGAGAGTGCAAGGCCATTGATGTGATCAATGTAGCCGAATGCACAAGGGAGGAGGAGGACGAAAATCCTAGTGAGGAAGACCTCCTGGGGCGTCCCTCAAGCAAGAAGGAGTTTCCTATTAAGGATCCAAAGGAATCTGAGGCTCACATAGAGACCATAGAGATTCCATTAAATCTCCTTCTGCCATTCATGAA
>NC_029780.3:90899947-90900596 GCF_000817695.3 Arachis duranensis
TGTGATAGATGTCAACAGAGGAGAGTTAGTCCTTCAATTGAATGGGGAATGCCTTGTGTTTCAGGCACATGGCCATCCCTCTGTGACAAAAGAGAGTAAGCATGAAGAGCTTCTCTCAGTTCAAGGTCAAGAAGAGCCCACACAGTCAAATTCTAAGTTTGGTGTTGTGAGGCCACAACCAAACTCTAAGTTTGGTGTTAAGATCCCATATCCAAACTCTAAGTTTGGTGTTGGGACTATACAACATTGACCTGATCACCTTTTGGCTCCATGAGAGCCACTGTCAAGCTATTGACATTAAAGAAGCGCTTGTTGAGAGGCAACCCAATTTTATTTATCTAATTTTATTTTATTTTGTTTTATTGTTATTTTTGTGTTTAATTAGGTACATGATCATGAGAAGTCACGAAAAAATCAAAAAAATTAAAAAACAGAGTCAAAAACAGAAGAAAAAAATTTTTCACCCTGGAGGACGCACGGGCTGGCGTTCAACGCCAGTAAGATGCATCTGGCTGGCGTTCAACGCCAGAACAGAGCACCATTCTGGCACTGAACGCCAGAAACAAGCAACAACCTGGCGTTGAACGCCAGGAATGTGCACAGAGAGGACAAACTGGCGCTGAACGCCAGTAACAAGCATGAAATTGGC
>NC_029780.3:90900819-90902197 GCF_000817695.3 Arachis duranensis
CAGGATCCCCACCTACTATATTCCCACCTTACCTCCTAATCCTATTTTTGTGATTTGAATTCCCCATGTCACAATTCCCAATATTCTTCATCAATCACCTCAATTCCTCTTCCCAATCACCCCATTCACCATTCACATCAACCCACTCTTCCCCATAAACCCCACCTACCTTCATAAAATTCAAATTCAATTTCCCACCCATTCCCACCCAATATGGCCGAACATATACCCTCCCCTCTCCCTATAAATACCCTTCCTTTCTACTTCATTTTCACACAACACAACCCCTTCTTCTCCCATATAGCCGAACCCACTTCTTTCCCTCTCTACCATATTCTCTTCTTCTTGTTCTTCTCTTCTTTTTTTCTTGCTCGAGGGCGAGCAATATTTTAAGTTTGGTGTGGTAAAAGCATAAGCTTTTTGTTTTTCCATTACTATCAATGGCACCTAAGGCCGGAGTATCCTCTAGAATATGCCAATGCATGGATCACTAGGAACCATGATCAAAGTATGAACCCGAGTCCAAAGAATTATCTCACAATGGTTCGGGGGAAATACTTAGATTTTAGTCCGGAAAATGTGAGGTTGGCGTTTCACTTACCCATGATGCAAGGTGATGAACGCCCCTACACTAGAAGGGTCAACTTTAATCAAAGGTTGGACCAAGTCCTAATGGACATATGTGTGGAAGGAGCTCAATGGAGAATAGACTCGAAAGGCAAGCCAGTTCAACTAAGAAGACTGGATCTCAAGCCTGTGGCTAGAGGATGGTTGGAGTTCATCCAAAGATCCATCATTCCTACTAGCAACCGATCTGAAGTTACTGTGGATCGGGCCATCATGATTCACAGCATCATGATTGGAGAGGAAATAGAAGTTCATGAGGTCATCTCCAATGAATTCTACAAAATAGCCGACAAGCCCTCACCTATGGCACGGCTAGCCTTCCCCCACCTTATTTGCCATCTGTGCTACTCAGCTGGAGTTATCATAGAAGGAGATATCCCCATTGAAGAGGATAAGGCCATCACCAAGAAGAAGATGGAGCAAGCAAGAGAGACCATGCACGGTTCTCAAGAGATGCATGAGGAAGCTCATCATCAACAAATCCCTGAGATGCCTCAAGGGATGCATTTTCCTCCCAACAACTATTGGGAGCAACTCAACACCTCCTTAGAAGATTTGAGCCACAATGTGGAACAATTAAGGGTGGAACATCATGAGCACTCCATCATTCTCCAAGAAATAAGAGAAGACCAAAGAGCAATGAGGGAGGAGCAACAAAGGCAAGGAAGGGACATAGAAGAGCTTAAGGACATTGTTGGTCCTTCAAGAAGAAGACGCCACTAAAGGTGGATTCATTCCTTGTTCTTTATTT
>NC_029780.3:90902225-90902638 GCF_000817695.3 Arachis duranensis
TATTTCTTTCTGTTTTCGGTTTTAATGTTGTGTTTATTTATGTTTTGTGTCTTTACTTCATGATCATTAGTATGTAACCATGCCTTAAAGCTATGAATAAATCCATTAGTCCTTCACCTCTCTTAAATGAAAAATGTTTTAATTCAAAAGAACAAGAAGTACATAAATTTCGAATTTATCATTGGATTTAATTTAATTATATTGATGTGGTGACAATACTTTTTGTTCTCTGAATGAATGCTTGAACAGTGCATATGTCTTTTGATATTGTTGTTTATGAGTGTTAAAATTGTTGGCTCTTGAAAGAATGATGAACAAAAAGAAATGTTATTGATGATCTGAAAAAAATCATGAAATTGATTCTTGAAGCAAGAAAAAGCAGTGAAAAAGCAAAAGCTTGAAAAAAAAAGTGA
>NC_029780.3:90903173-90903514 GCF_000817695.3 Arachis duranensis
AACAATTTAAGTTTGGTGTTGTGATGAGCGGATAATTTATACGCTTTTTGGCATTGTTTTTAGGTAGTTTTTAGCAAGTTTGAGCTACTTTTAGGGATGTTTTCATTAGTCTTTATGTTAAATTCATATTTCTGGACTTTACTATGAGTTTGTGTGTTTTTCTGTAATTTCAGGTAAATTCTGGCTGAAATTGAGGGACTTGAGCAAAACTCTGAAAAAGGCTGACAAAAGGACTGCTGATGCTGTTGGAATCTAACCTCCCTGCACTCGAAATGGATTTTCTAGAGCTACAGAACTCCAATTAGCGCGCTCTCAACGGCGTTGGAAAGTAGACATCCAGA
>NC_029780.3:90904224-90911631 GCF_000817695.3 Arachis duranensis
ACTCGCAAGTGCTGGGCGTTAGTGACAGACGCAAAAGAATCAAGGGATTCTATTCCAGTAGGAGCGGGAACCAACCGGTGATTAGCCGTACTGTGACAGAGTGCGTGAGCATTAGTTATCAATGCGAGGATGGGATGTAGCCATCAGCCATGGGTGATGCCTCCAGACGATTAGCCATGCGAGTGACAGCCGCAGAGGATCATTTTCCCGAGAGGATTGAAAGTAGCCACCGCTGATGGTGAACCCCTATACACAGCTTGCCATGGAAAGGAGTAAGAAAGATTGAGTTGAAGCAGTAGGAAAGTAGGCGTCCCTGAGCCATACAGTATCTCCATATGCTTATCTGAAATTCCCACCAATGAATCTGCATAAGTATTCTATCCCTTTTATTATTTCTACTTTCTTATTTCTATTTTCGAAACCCAAACTATTTTATCTGCCTAACTGAGATTTACAAGGTAACCATGGCTTGCTTCATACCAACAATCTCTGTGGGATCGACCCTTACTCACGTAAGGTTTATTACTTGGACGACCCAGTACACTTGCTGGTTAGTTGAACGGAGTTGTGTCCACTCGTGCCAATTTCTAAATTCCATAATTTTACAAGGGGTGCAACTAAAAGAATAAGGATCACAATTTCGTCCACCACGCACCTTGCGCGTACGCGTGTTTGTGGTATTCTTCAGTTGGCGTGGGCGCGCACAACGCGTGGACGCGTCAGTTCTGGCACAAAGTTTGCCTAATTGTGGCATAACTCTCTGGTTTTTGTACCAGAGACTCCACATAACCCCATCGGCGCGCGCACGCACTATGCGCTTGCGCGTCGATGGTCAACTGGCAAGTGTGCGCGCAGGCGGCATGTACGCGAACGCGTGGGTGCCTGGCGCGAGTTGGGCACAGAGTTGGCCTGACTCTCGGGTTTTTTGGCTTGAGAATGGAAATTCGCAACCGGCGCGCGCGCGCACTGTGCGCCGGCGCGTCGGTGCCTTATTTTAAAGAAAATTTTTGTTTTCTTATCTCTTTTCACAACCTATCTATATGAACATTCTACCTATCTAACAGAATCAACAAAGCTAGCATTCCTAAGCACTCAATCAATCAACCAAAGATCATAAAATTCAAAGGAACTAAAGATACGAAAAGATGGTATAAACAAGGAAGATCTTACCACGGTGGGGTGCCTCCCACCAAGCACTTTTCTTTAACGTCCTTAAGTTGGAGGGTCCTCCCTTTAAGCTTCCTTTCTCCTTGGTGCATCCTCCAATATGTACACCTGTAGCTCTTTTGGAGGCTTGCAACCATGATACTTCTTCACTCTATGTCCATTCACCTTGAAGGTTGCTTCACTCTTGGGATCAAACAATTCCACCACTCCATAGGGCTTCATCTCTTTCACCTTAAAAGGTCCTTCCCATCTAGAACGGAGTTTGCCAGGCATAAGTCGGAGCCTTGAGTTGTAGAGGAGGACCTCATCGCCTTCTTGAAAGTCCTTCTTCCAGATGTGATGGTCATGAAACGCCTTAGTCTTTTTCTTGTAAATTCGGGCATTCTCATATGACTCATTCCTCAAACACTCAAGCTCTTCCAGTTGTAACTTCCTAGCTTCACCCGCCTTGGCTAAATCCATGTTGCACCGCTTTACCGCCCAATAGGCTCGATGCTCAACCTCCACCGGAAGGTGGCACGCCTTACCATAGACAATCCGGAAGGGACTCATCCCTATCGGGGTCTTGTAGGCCGTTCTATATGCCCATAGTGCATCTCCTAATCGGAGGCTCCAATCCTTTCTTTGTTGATTGACCACTTTTTCCAAGATCCTCTTGATTTCCCGGTTGGAAACTTCCGCTTGTCCATTAGTTTGTGGATGATAAGCAGTGGCAACCTTATGCGACACTCCATAGCGCTTGAGCAATGCTTCTACCTTCCTGTTACAAAAGTGAGATCCTTGGTCGCTCACGATTGCTCGTGGCGACCCATAACGGCATACAATGTGATTCCTAATGAAAGAAACAACGGTATTGGTGTCGTCAAGGCGGGTAGGTACGGCCTCTACCCACTTTGACACGTAGTCAACCGCTAGCAGAATATACAGATACCCACTAGAGTTGGGAAACGGTCCCATAAAATCAATGCCCCATACATCAAATATTTCACAGAACAACATAGGTTGCTGAGGCATTTCATCCCTTTGGGATGCGTTTCCTGACCTCTAACACTGATGGCAAGACACACATAGTCGGTTAGCATCCTTGAATAAGGTTGGCCACCAGAATCTACAATCCAACACCTTTTAGCGGTCCTTTGTGGGCCAAAGTGGCCACCACATTCGGACGAATGACAAGCCTCAAGAATTGGTTGGAATTCAGACTCCGGGACACATCTTCGAATTACTTGGTCCACGCCCCTCTTCCATAGGTGAGGGTCATCCCAAATATAGTATTTGGAATCACTCCTCAACTTGTCCCTTTGGTTTTTCGAAAAGTTGGGAGGGAAGATTCTTGCAACCAAGTAGTTCGCCATTGGGGCAAACCAAGGAAAGCTAGCCGACACAGCATGCAAACTATCCAATGGGAATGAGTCGTTGATCGGAAATGGATCAATTTTTAAATTTTCAATGCGGCTTAAATGATCCACAACCAGGTTTTGAGATCCACTCCGGTCCCTAATCTCAATGTCGAATTCTTGCAAAAGCAAGATCCAACGTATGAGTCTAGGCTATGACTCATTCTTTGTCAATAAATACTTCAAAGCTGCATGATCCGTGTATACCATTATCTTTGAACCTAGCAAATAAGATCTAAATTTATCTAAAGCATGAACAATAGCTAGAAGTTCTTTTTCAGTAGTGGTATAGTTGGATTGTGCTGCATCTAGTGTCTTAGAAGAGTAAGCAATGACATAAGGGAGTTTACCATCGCGCTGTGCAAGCGCGGCACCTACAGCATGGTTTGACGCATCGCACATTATCTCAAATGGCAACGTCCAGTTGGGGCCTCGCATAATTGGTGCTGTGGTAATAACTCTCTTTAGCTCTTCAAAGGCTTTCACACATTCACTATCAAACTCAAAATCCACATCTTTTTGGAGTAGGCGTGATAACGGCAAGGCAATCTTGCTGAAGTCTTTGATAAAGCGCCTTTAGAATCCTGCATGTCCCAAAAAACGAGCGAACCTCCCTCACGGATGAGGGGTGAGGCAGAGTAGTGATAACATCGACCTTGGCCGGGTCCACAGAAATGCCTTCATGAGATACTACATGTCCTAACAGTATACCTTGTTGTACCATAAAGTGACATTTTTCAAAATTTAAAACAAGGTTGGTGTCAACACATCTAGCAAGGACCTTGGCCAAGTTCTCTAAGCAATAATCGAATGAAGTACCATAAACGCTGAAGTCGTCCATAAAGACTTCCAGACAATTCTCCATTAGATCGGAGAAGACACTCATCATGCACCTCTGAAAAGTAGCAGGTGCGTTACATAGTCCAAATGGCATCCTTTTATAGGCAAAGGTGCCGAATGGACAAGTAAACGTGGTCTTCTCCTGATCTTCAGGAGCAATATGTATCTGGAAGTAGCTAGTATATCCATCAAGAAAGCAGTAATGAGTTTTACCTGCCAAGCGGTCTAACATCTGATCGATGAAGGGTAAGGGGTAATGGTCCTTTCGTGTGACGGCATTCAATCTTCTATAGTCAATACATACTCGCCACGCATTTTGTACTCTTTTAGTGACCATTTCTCCGTTGTCCTTCTTGACCGTTGTGATGCCCGACTTCTTGGGGACAACTTGAACCGGGCTTACCCACTCATTGTCGAAAATAGGGCATATGATATCCGCATCCAGTAGTCGGGTAACCTCTTTCTTCACTACGTCGAGGATGGTGGGGTTGAGTCTCCTTTGCGGTTGCCTAACTGGCTTGGCTCCATCTTGGAGAAATATCCTATGCATGCACTTTCGGGGGTCAATTCCCACAATATCCGCTAGGCTCCATCCTATTGCTTTCTTGTGCTTCTTGAGAACATCTAGGAGCTTCCCCTCTTCTTCACTTGAGAGCTCACTAGCAATAATGACCGGAAATCTTTGGTTTTTCTCTAAGAAAGCATACTTCAAATGAGATGGAAGGGGTTTCAATTCACTTTTTGTCTCAAGATGAGGTTCCTTTCCATCAAGCTCATGGAGTTCACTCTTGACAACTTTTTCAGGTTCATCCTCTTGGTCATCCATCTCCTCAACAGTGGGGTAGCACAATTTTTCATGATCCTCTTCTTGCACTTCCGCTACCACTTCATCAATCATATCACATCGGAGCATGGAGTGTTCTTCAGGAGGATGTTTCATGGCTTCCTCTAAATTGAACTTGATAGTCTTGTCTCCAACCCCAAAAGAATATATACCGGTGAAGGCATCCAACTTGAATTTGGAGGTTTTGAGAAAGGGTCTACCAAGTAGGACGGAAGATGAGCTTCTACTTTCCGTTGGAGGCATCTCAAGGATGTAAAAGTCAATCGAAAAAACCAAATCCTTAATTGCCACGAGTACATCTTCAGCTATTCCCATTACTGTGATCACACTTTTATCGGCTAAGGCAAACCTCGCCGCTGACTTCTTCAATGGAGCTAAATTCAACTGTACATAGATGGACAGCGGCATGATTCTTACACAAGCTCCCAAGTCACACATACAATCATGAAAAGTGTATCCACCAATACGACAATACACTAAGCACGGTCCAGGGTCACCACATTATCTTGGAATAGGTTCCATCAAGGAACTACCCAAGGATAGTGTCTCCAATTCTCCTAACCTATTCTTGTGTGTACACAAGTCTTTCAAAAATTTTGCATACTTGGGAATTTGTTGGATAGCGTCAAGGAGTGGTATGGTCACCTCGACCTTTTTGAACACTTGAAGCATGTCCAAATCAAATTCCGGTGTATTCTTCACTTTCTTCACCATAGAAGGAAATTGAATGGGAATTGACTTATCAACTATGGCTTTCCTCTTGGGTTCCTTGAGGTTTACTCCTTCTTCCTCATGCCTTTTGTCTACCACCTCTCCTTCATGTGGAGCTCCAACAACTACCTTTTCCTCATACATTTCTCCTATGACCCTTGGAGGTATCTCCTCTAATGTAGTCCCCGACCGTAGAGTAATGGCGTTAAGACCGCCTCTTGGGTTTGGTTGGGGATGGGATGGAAGGTTGGAGGAACTTGAGGGTTGAGTGGTGTTGTTATTGGGAGTTGGTGGTTGGCTTGATGGTGCACGAAATCACAATCACACTTTTGCAATTTCTCACAACTAACTAGCAAGTGCACTGGGTCGTCCAAATAATACCTTACGTGAGTAAGGGTCGATCCCACGGAGATTGTCGGCTTGAAGCAAGCTATGGTTATCTTGTAACTCTTAGTCAGGATATCAATAATTCTCAGGTTTAATTGTAAAAAGTAAAAGAACATGAAATAAATACTTGTTTTGCAGTAATGGAGAACAGGTTGAGGTTTTGGAGATGCTATATCTTCTGAATCTCTACTTTTCTACTGTCTTCTTCTTCACGCACGCAAGGCTCCTTCCATGGCAAGCTATATGTTGGGTTTCACCGTTGTCAATGGCTACCTCCCATCCTCTCAATGAAAATGTTCAACGCGCTCTGTCACAGCACGGCTATTCATCTGTCAGTTCTCGATCATGTCGGAATAGAATCCAGTGATTCTTTTGCGTCTGTCACTAACGCCCCACAATCGCGAGTTTGAAGCTCGTCACAGTCATTCAATCCCTGAATCCTACTCAGAATACCACAGACAAGGTTTAGACCTTCCGAATTCTCAAGAATGGCCGCCAGTAGATTCTAGCTTATACCACGAAGATTCTGGTTAAGGAATCCAAGAGATATCCACTCAATCTATGGTAGAACGGAGGTGGTTGTCAGGCACACGTTCATAGGTGAGAATGATGATGAGCGTCACGGATCATCACATTCATCAAGTTGAGGAATAAGTGATATCTTGGAATAGAAGCAAGCGTGATTGAATGAAAAACAGTAGTAATTGCATTAATCCATCAAGACACAGCAGAGCTCCTCACCCCCAACCATGGGGTTTAGAGACTCATGCCGTAGAAGATACAATATGAAACGTGTATTGTGTCATGAGGTACAGATACAATAGCAAAAAGTCCTATTTATGGTGAACTAGTGACCTAGGGTTTACAAGAATGAGTAAATGATGTAAAAATCCACTTCCGGTGTCCACTTGGTGTGTGCTTGGGCTGAGCATTGAAGCTTTCATGTGTAGAGACTTTTCCTGGAGTTAAACGCCAGCTTTTATGCCAGTTTGGGCGTTTAACTCCCATTTTTGTGCCAGTTCCGGCGTTTAACGCCGGGAATTCTGAAGCTGATTTGAAACGCCGGTTTGGGCCATCAATTCTTAGGCAAAGTATGAACTATTATATATTGCTGGAAAGCCCAGGATGTCTAATTTCCAACACAATTGAGAACGCCGCAATTGGGCATTTGTAGCTCGAGAAAATCCACTTCAAGTGCAGGGAGGTCAGAATCCAACAGCATCTGCAGTCCTTTTCAGCCTCTGAATCAGATTTTTTCTCAGGTCCCTCAATTTCAGCCAGAAAATACCTGAAATCATAGAAAAACACACAAACTCATAGTAAAGCCCAAAAAAGTGAATTTTAAATAAAAACTAATTAAAACATACTAAAAACATACTAAAAACAATGTCAAAAAGCGTATAAATTATCCGCTCATCACAACACCAAACTTAAATTGTTGCTTGTCCCCAAACAACTGAAAATCAAATAGGATAAAAAGAAGAGAATATACTATAGACTCCAAAATATCAATGAAACTTAGCTCCAATTAGATTAGCGGGACTAGTAGCTTTTTGCCTCTGAACAGTTTTGGCATCTCACTTTATCCTTTGGAGTTCAGAATGATTGGCTTCTATAGGAACTCAGAATCCAAATAGTGTTATTGATTCTCCTAGTTAAGTATGTTGATTCTTGAACATAGCTACTTCATAAGTCTTGGTCGTGGCCCAAAGCACTCTGTTTTCCAGTATTACCTCTGGATACATACATGCCACAGACACATAACTGGGTGAACCTTTTCAGATTTTGACTCAGCTTTACTAGAGTCCCTAATTAGAGGTGTCCAGGGTTCTTAAACACACTCCTTTTTCCTTGGATCACGACTTTAACCGCTCAGTCTCAAGTTTTCACTTGACACCTTCACGCCACAAGCACATGGTTAGGGACAGCTTGGTTCAACCGCTTAGGCCATGATTTTATTCCTGTGGGCCCTCCTATCCATTGATGCTCAAAGCCTTGGATCCTTTTTATTTTTACCCTTGCCTTTTGGTTTAAAGGGCTATTGGCTTTTTCTGCTTTTTT
>NC_029780.3:90911847-90915532 GCF_000817695.3 Arachis duranensis
ACATCAAACTAATTCAACTAGTTTCAAAGATGAATTTGAAATCCTGTACTTCTTGTTCTTTTGTGATTAAAGCATTTTTCATTTAAGAGAGGTGATGGATTCATAGGAAATTTATAGCTTTAAGACATGAACTTTAAATTTTATTAATCAAAGAATAAGAACAAGACTCAAAGATAATTATAAGAGAAGACTAGAAAAACAGAAAATTAAAAACAGAAATTTAAATGACTCTAAAATTGATTCCTAATGATAGAGGTTATCATAGAGTTAGGACTCAACAACCTTGATTTTGAGAAGTGGATGCTCCCTCAACTTGTGGGGTGTTTGACCCTTCAAGGGAGAGCTTCTGGCGCTTCAGCTCCCGTAGCTCATGCCCCTGCTTCTCTTGTTCCTTCAGCAGTTTGCAGAGCATGCAGTTTTGATTCTGCTGTTCTTCCTTAAGTTGTTCCATAGCTTCTTGCAGCTTGGCAACAGATGCTTCTAGGCGGGTCCAGTAGTCAATTTCAGGAAGTTTAGGGAGGAACTCCTGCGCCCTCCTTTTGATAGAGTTATCTTGCATTTGTCCTTCCATTGACTTCTTGGTGATTGGATGTTCAATTAAGATGAATTCATCTACTCCCATCCTCACCCCAGCATCTTTACATAGCAAAGAGATTAAGCTTGGGTAAGCCAGTTTGGTTTCAGTGGAATTCTTGTTTGCAATTGTGTAAATCTCACAAGCAATCAGATGATGAACCTCCACTTCTTTTCCCAGCATAATGTAATGAATCATCACTGCTCTCTTGATAGTGACCTCAGAACGGTTACTAGTGGGCAAAATGGAACGCCTAATGAAGTCTAACCAACCTCTTGCAACTGGTTTGAGATCTCCCCTCTTGAGTTGGTTTGGGATACCTTTTGAATTGGTCATCCACTTAGTTCTAGAGAGGCATATATCCTCTAGAACTTGATCCAACCCCTTATCTACTCTCACCATTTTCCTATTAAAGGATTCAGGATCATCTTGTAGTTGAGGCAAATTGAAGACCTCTCTTATTTTGTCCAGATGGAAGTAAATAATTCTCCCTCTGACCATGGTTCTGTAGGTATGAAAAGCAGTTCCAGTCATTCTCTGCTTATCTGTCAGCCACAGATTTGAGTAGAATTCTTGAACCATGTTTCTTCCAACCTTTGTCTCAGGATTGGTTAGAATTTCCCATCCTCTATTTTGAATTTGCTCTTGGATCTCCGGATATTCGTCTTCTTTCAGATCGAATTTAACTTCCGGGATCACTGACCTTAGACCCATTATTTTGTGGTAATGGTCTGCATGTTCTTTAGTTAAGAACCTCTCTTGACTCCAAGGATTCTTTGGAGTATTCTCTTTCTTGCCTCTTGAATTGGTTTGTTTTCCTTTGGGAGCCATGGTCTTGATGAGCCTTAGCTTAGTGATCATGGAAAAGCACACCAAACTTAGAGGTTTGCTTGTCCTCAAGCAAAAGAAAGGAAAGAGGAGAGAGAGGAGGAGAAGCAAATTCGAATGGTGAAGAGAAGGGGATGGCCGAATGTGTATTTATAAGGGAGGGGGAATGATTTCGATAATTTTGAAAGAGATTTGAGAAGATATGGAAAGAATTTGAGAAAATACTTGAGTTTTTTGAAGAAGATTTGGAAAAGATTTGAAAGAGATTTGAGAAATAATTTAGAAAATTGTTGGATTTTTGAAATTTGAGGGTGAATGATGAAAGTTTGTAATATGTTTATGTAGAAAATTATGAGTCAAAACATGAAAGTGTGAAAAAAAATTTGAAGTGGAAAGCAAAATCTCCTTCCCCTTCCTTTCTGGCGTTAAACGCCCAGAATGGTATCCATTCTGGCGTTTAACGCCCAATTGGTGGCCATTATGGGCGTTTAACGCCCAACCAGGCACCCTGGCTGGCGTTAAACGCTAGAAACCCCTTTATCACTAGGCGTTTTGCTGAACACCCAGGATGCTGCACTTCTGGCGTTAAACGCCCAGAATGGTGCCCATTCTGGCGTTTAGCGCCCAAAATGGTGTCTTTACTGGCATTAAACGCCCAGAATGGTATCCATTCTGGCGTTTAACGCCTAGGATGCCCCTTATTGGCTTTTTCTTGCCAGCAAGCTCCTTTTCTCTGCTTATTTCACTGAATCCTTCTATAACTCTGTGAATTCCTTCAATTTCAATGATCAACCTTGACAAATATATATCAAACTTTTATAAAACAAATAACCTGCTAATGACTGGGTTGCCTCCCAGCAAGCGCTTCTTTATTGTCTTTAGCTGTACCTTTACTGAGACTCATTCAAGCCTCAGTTTTGAGCATTCATGCTCAAAATTACTTTCAAGATAATGTTTAATCCTTTGTCCATTAACAATGAACTTTTTGTCAGAATCAATATCCTGAAGCTCAACATATCTATATGGTGACACTTATGTAATCACATAAGGACCCCTCCACCGAGATTTCAGTTTTCCTGGAAATAGTCGGAGCCTAGAGTTGAAGAGCAGAACTTTTTGTCCTGGCTCAAAGACTCTGGATGACAACTTCTTGTCATGCCACTTTTTTTGCCTTTTCCTTATAAATTTTTGCATTTTCAAAGGCACTGAGTCTGAATTCCTCTAGCTCATTTAGCTAGAGCAATCTTTTTTCACCAGCTAACTTAGCATCCAGGTTTAGGAATATGGTTGCCCAGTAGGCTTTATGTTCCAGTTCCACGGGCAGATGACAGGCCTTGCCATACACATGTTGGTATGGAGAGGTTCCTATAGGAGTCTTGAATGCTGTTCTGTATGCCTACAGAGCATCATCCAAGCTCTTTGCCCATTTGTCTGTGGATGATACGGAGTTGCTACTCTGTGGCTAATTCCATATCGGACCATAGCAGAGTACAGCTGTTTGTTGCAGAAGTGAGTGCCCCTATCACTAATTAGTACTCTGGGAACACCAAACCTGCTGAAGATGTGTTTCTGGAGGAATTTCAGCACGGTTTTGGTATCATTATTGGGTGTGGCAATTGCTTCTACCCATTTAGATACATAATCTACTGCCACCAGAATATAAGTGTTGGAGCATGATGGTGGGAAGGGACCCATGAAGTCAATACCCCATACATCAAACAATTCAATCTCTAAGATCCCTTGTTGAGGCATGGCGTAACCATGAGGCAAGGTACCAGCTCTTTGGTAATTGTCATAGTTACGCACAAACTCTTGGGCATCCCTATAGAGAGTAGGCCAGTAGAAGCCGCATTGGAGGACTTTAGTGGCTGTTTGCTCACTTTCGAAATGTCCCCCATATTGTGATCCATGGCAATGCCATAGGATCCTTTGTGCTTCCTCTCTAGGTACACATCTGCGGATCATTCCGTCTGCACATCTCTTAAAGAGATATGGTTCATCCCATAGGTAGTACTTGGCATCTGAAATTAATTTTTTTCTTTGCACCCTGCTGTACTCCTTGGGTATGAACCTCACAGCTTTATAGTTTGTAATATCTGCAAACCATGGTTCTTCCCGAATGGCAAAGAGTTGCTCATCTGGAAAGGTCTCAGAGATCTCAGTAGAGGGGAGGGACGCCCCAGCTACTGGTTCTATCCGGGACAAGTGATCAGCTACCTGGTTCTCTGTCCCTTTTCTGTCTCTTATTTCTATATCAAACTCTTGCAGAAGCAACACCCATCT
>NC_029780.3:90916136-90919367 GCF_000817695.3 Arachis duranensis
AGCAAGCATAGGCAACTCTGCCCTGCCCACTCCAAGGGCAGAGCACAAAATGGTGCCTTGGAGCCAAGAGAAGCAAACTCTGCCCTGCCCTTGTGGAGAGCAGAATCGGGCATCTCAAGGAAAGAAATCAAGAAAAAAAGGTCACCCATGCATGCCACAAGGTTCGAACAAAGAACCATGAGGAAGCCAAGCTCTAAGACCCACTACCGTGCCAAGAAGCCAAGAAAAAAATAGCGTGTTTGCACTCTCCCAGGTTCGAACCCGAGACGTGAAGGAAGGAACCTTGCCCTGCCCTTGGCGCGGGCAGGGCAGCAATTGGACTTGTGCACCACACACAAAATTCTGGCGCACCAACTTTGCTTCCTGGCGCACCAAACTCTCGTTCTGGCAGCACCAGCACACGCACCAACTCAAATCTGGCGCATCAACTTTTCTGCCCTGCCCTTGGCGCGGGCAGGGCAGCCTCTCAAGCACCAAGCCGTGCCAGACTCGCACCAGGACGCGCCAGAACAGCATCTTGCCGCACCAAGGCCGCACCAATTGCTAGCACCAAGCATCAATTTTCTGCCCTGCCCTCCACAAGGGCAGGGCAGCCTCCTGGGAGTGAATTTTCATGGGCCGAAAATTCAAACTAAAATCCCATTTTAATTCATTTCTTCACCAAATCAAAAGCCCATCCAAATCCCAAAATCCAACAATAGAAAGTGTATAAATAGGAGCTAGTTTGATGTAATGAGGACCCTTTTTTTTTTTTGCTTTGCTTTTGAATTTAGCACTTTCTTTGAGCTTTGAATTTTATTTTTGCACTTTGGAACTTCTCTTGGTGACTTCACCGAGAGTTCAGAGAATTGGGGAGGAGAATTGATCTCTCTTCTTCCTCATTCTTGCTTGGGTCTTTTTAATTTCTTAGTTTTGAGTTTTGGGTGTGAAGAGTTGAGGAAATTCTGTCTCAACCTCCATTCCAAAATCTCTTTAATTCTGTTTCTGCATAATCAATTGAATTTCAATTTCCTTTACTGCTTCTTCTACTAATTCTTGTCAATTGCTTTGTGAACTTGGATCTAGGAAGGGAATTGAGATCTAGGCTCTGCTACCTAGTCTCTTAAATCCTGAGATCTTGAATTTCTTTTCTGAATTTTACAATTGAGTTAAATTTTGTTTCTGTCTTGATCAAGTGAGCAATTGAGCTCTTGGCTTTCCTTCTGTTTTTACTGTTCCATTGAAATTGTTAGTTTCACTTTGAGATTTGAGAAATGATCTATGTCTCTTTGTTGCATCTCATTGCTCCCAATTTAATTTCCTGCGTTTGTGTTCTTCTGCAATTTACATTTAAGCTACTGTGACCTTGAATTTACTTTTTCTGCAATTTAATTTCCTTGCAATTGTTCTAAGCTTTGATCTATTGTTCCTTTAAATTTCCAGCACCCAACCCCCCTTTACTTTTCATGCAATTTACTTTTCTTGCAATTTAAGTTTCAGCTCTTTTACTTTCTTGTTCTTTAAGTTTCCTGCAATTTTATTTTCTGCATCTTTTAAATTCCTTGCAATTTACTTTCTGTTGATCAACTTCACACAATTCACTCAATGTTAGCTTGACTAAACTAATCACCCACTAAAGTTGCTTGATCCATCAATCCCTGTAGGATCGACCTCACTCTTGTGAGTTATTACTACTTGATGCGACCCGATATACTTGCCGGTTAGATCTATGTATTTGGAAATCCATTTTTCCACAAAAACACCATCAAGTTTTTGGCACCGTTGCTGGGGATTGATTAGATCAACAATGACTAAGTGAGTGAGAAGTCTATATCAAGCATTTTCTTTTTTTTGTTCTTTGTTTTAAAGTTGAAACCAAGGTGTTTGTGTTTTTGCCTCACTAAGCAAAACTCATTTCTGATATGAGTAATTCCAATTTTCATTGGTGTTGTGTTTTACAAAATTCAAATGGAGTTCAACTCATCTTATGATCAAACAAATTTTATGGGATATTACCCACCATCACCAATCTCTAATGGTGGTTGGGAATATCACCAAGAAATCACAGATTCTGAGCACTCCAATCCATGGAGATTTGCTTCACAGACACAAGATGAGCAAGAAAATCATATGGTATATTTTCTTCCACCACAAAATGATGCTAGTCATGATTCTAATGGTGGCTGGGAAGGAAATTCTAATGCTCCATATGATATTCATCCAAAGATATCATCACTTGACCATGCTTCAACAGAAAGCCTCTATCAAAATCCACCACCCACACAAACTTCCTTGAACCAAAGCCTCTCAAAGCTTGAGACCATGTTTGAAAAATATGAGAGGGAGGCACAGATATTCTGGAAAAGGAAAGAGAACTTCTTCACAAACATGGAAGTACACGTAGCTCAATTGTTGAGTGCAACGAAGAAAGTGGAAAGGCAAGATGGAGAAGCCTATGTGTCAAGCAAAATTTTAATGAAAAATGAGGTGGAGGAGGCATTTGATCCTGAACTTTTACATTCACAAGAGCCACTTGAGGTGACAATGATAAAGCAAATGTTGAGTGTAAAAGAGGAAGGGGAAGAACAAGCTAGTGAGGAGGACAATCAAGAACGTCCAAACTCAAGGGCAACAGAGAGGCTCATGAAGGACAAGCTTATTGAACCACCAATTCAAAAGGCTTTGGATGAAGATCAAACTCCAAAAATCACACAGCAACCATGTCTTGACATCCAAGAAGTGAAGGCAACTAACAAGAGCACCAATTTTGTCCCTAAGCCAGCAAGCAAGATCAATCAAGCTATTTGCAAAAGGAAGCTTGCTGAGGAAAGGCCAAGGCAAGGGACAGTAGCTGAATTTTCTCCCCCCTTGAAGTCATTCCTCTTAACAAACTGGAAGAAGAGGAAGAAAGTGAAGAGCAACATGTCAAGCTAATGACACTAAAAGAGCACTTGTTGGGAGGTAACCCAACCGTAGGTACATTTCTTTCCATGCTTTGTTTAAATTTCAATAAATTGGCATATGATTACATTCTAAGTTTGGTGTTGCCATGCAACAAATTATTTTCAATCTTTTTGGATGATTGCATCAAATTAAAAATGAAAGTGACACACCAAGATTCTAAGTTTGGTGTGCCACTTATTTACTATGCAATTCATTCAAGCAACACTACTTGTCTGCATAATCATATTGCCTTTGCATTATTATTTTTCTTTTGTTTTGACATTTCGTTTGCATTCTCTTTGTTTTAGT
>NC_029780.3:90919557-90920141 GCF_000817695.3 Arachis duranensis
TGACATATGGTTGCATTCTAAGTTTGGTGTTGCTATGCAACAAAATTTTATTCTAATTCTTACAAGATACTTGCATTAATTCCAATTGAAAGTGTCACACTAAGTTTGGTGTGCCACTTATCTTTTATGCAATGTATTGTGCACACCCTCTTATTTATGCAATCAAAATGTCTCTGTTTCTTGTGCCTTGATAGTTATCTTTCATTTTGCTTGCTTAAAACACACGTGCTACTAACATTTCATTGTGTAAGACATTCATGATCCATCTTAGTCCCATAGCCATTATTCTAATTGTCGCTTGAGGATGAGCAAGCATTCTGAGTTTGGCAAGGGAAAGGGAAGAATGTGAGGAAAATGACAATAATAGAGAAGATGAATTACAAGGTTGTAAAGTTCCTTTTCCTCTCCTTTGTTTACATCACTTTAAATTGCATGATTGTCTTTATATTTTCTGTATACATGTGTGGTATGACTAAGCAAAGCTTGAATTTGATTTGAAATATGTTGTTGTGACATTATGACTACCAACTTGAGTTTTGTGAATTCAAAAGCAAAAAAGCATCATGATCATAAACAAACAAGGA
>NC_029780.3:90923575-90924891 GCF_000817695.3 Arachis duranensis
ATGAACCACTGTCATGCCTCCCTTCTTGGGGATAACTTGGACAGGGCTCACCTAGGGGCTATCAGAAATAGGATAAATAATCCCAACCTCTAGTAACTTAGTGACCTCTTTCTGCACCACCTCCTTCATGGCTGGATTTAGCCGCCTCTGTGGTTGAACCACTGGCTTGGCATTATCTTCCAATAGGATATCGTGCATGCATCATGCTGGGCTAATGCCCTTAAGATCACCTATGGACCACCCAAGAGCTGTCTTGTGTGTCCTTAGCACTTGAATTAGTGCTTCCTCTTCCTGTAAATTTAAAGCAGAGCTTATGATCACTGGAAAAGTGTCACCTTCTCCCAGAAATGCATACTTCAGGGATGGTGGTAGTGGCTTGAGCTCGGGTTTAGGAGGCTTATCCTCTTCCTGTGGCATTTATGTATCCGGTGGTAATACTGGAAAACAAAGTGCTTAGGGCCACGGCCAAGACTCATAAAAGTAGCTGTGTCAAGGAAAAATAGCTCCCATGCAAGCTACAAGTTTCGAACCAAGAACCATGAGGAAGCCAAGCCTTGAGACACACTACCATACCAAGAAACCAAGAAAATAAAGAAGCGTGTTTGCATCGGCCCAGGATCGAACCCAAGACGTGAAGGAAGGAACCCTGCCCTGCCCTTGGCGCGGGCAGGGCAGCTTTTGAAATTGGCGCATCACACGCAAGATCCTGGCAGCACCATCCGCACGCCTAAACGCCCCCTGGCAGCACCATCCGAGCGCTCAACGCTCCTTGGCGCATCAACCCATTCCTGCCCTGCCCTTGGCGCGGGCAGGGCAGCATTCCACGCGTCAACGTGCTTCGCGCGCACGCGCGTTCCTCAAATCTGGCATCATCCGCGCACCAACGTGCAGCACGCGCACGCGCGCTTCTCAATTCTGGCAGCACCAAGCGCACGCACGCATCACGTTTTGGCGCACCAACCTTCCCGCCCTGCCCTTGGCGCGGGCAGGGCAGCCTCTGGCGCACCAAATTTCCTTCTCATGCGCACCACGCAGCTTCTGGCGCACCAATTTCTTCACCATGCGCATCATGACCGCACCAAAAGCATGCACCATGCATCAACTTTCTGCCCTGCCCTCCACAAGGGCAGGGCAGCCTCCTGGAAGTGGATTTTGGGCCGAAATTCAAAATTAAAAATTCATTTGAATTCATTTCTTCACCAATCCAAAAGCCCATCCAAATCCCATTATCCAAGAATAGAAAGTGTATAAATAGGACTTAGTTTGATGTAAAGAAGACCTTTACTTTTAGCTACTTTTATGTTCATTAATTTTCA
>NC_029780.3:90930372-90931514 GCF_000817695.3 Arachis duranensis
CAAATTGTTCTCTGAATTGATCAAGGAAGGGCTTGAGATCTAGACTTGTTCTCTAGTCTCATTGATTCCCTGAGATCTTGAATTTCTTTTCTGAGTTTCACAATTGAGTTGAATTTTGTTTCTGTTTTGGTCAAGTGAGCAATTGAGCTCTTGGCTTTCCTTCTGTTTTTACTGTTCCATTGAAATTGTTAGTTTCACTTTGAGATTTGAGAAATGATCTATGTCTCTTTGTTGCATCTCATTGCTCCCAATTTAATTTCCTGCGTTTGTGTTCTTCTGCAATTTACATTTAAGCTACTGTGACCTTGAATTTACTTTTTCTGCAATTTAATTTCCTTGCAATTGTTCTAAGCTTTGATCTATTGTTCCTTTAAATTTCCAGCACCCAACCCCCCTTTACTTTTCATGCAATTTACTTTTCTTGCAATTTAAGTTTCAGCTCTTTTACTTTCTTGTTCTTTAAGTTTCCTGCAATTTTATTTTCTGCATCTTTTAAATTCCTTGCAATTTACTTTCTGTTGATCAACTTCACACAATTCACTCAATGTTAGCTTGACTAAACTAATCACCCACTAAAATTGCTTGATCCATCAATCCCTGTGGGATCGACCTCACTCACGTGAGTTATTATTACTTGATGCGACCCGGTACACTTGCCGGTTGGATTTGTGTGTTGGAAATTCATTTTTCCACAAAAATACCATCACTGTGACCGGCTTGGATTTCAGGATCTCAAACGCCTGCAGACACTGTGTGTCAAACACAAATGGTGTGTCAGCAGCTAGCAGGTTGCTTAGAGGTTTTGCAATTTTTGAAAAATCCTTTATAAACCTTCTGTAGAATACTGCATGCCCCAAAAAGCTTCTGATTGCCTTAACATTGGCAGGTGGTGGTAATTTTTCAATTACCTCTACCTTTGCTTGATCCACCTCTATTCCCTTGGTTGAAAATTTGTGCCCAAGGACAATTCCTTCAGTCACCATAAAGTGACATTTCTCCCAGTTTAAGACCAGGTTAGTCTCTTGGCACCTCTTCAGGACAAGTGCTAAATGATCAAGACAGGAGCTGAATGAGTCTCCAAATACTGAGAAGTCATCCATGAAGACTTCCAGGAACTTCTCCACCATATCAGAGAAGATGGA
>NC_029780.3:90932376-90936806 GCF_000817695.3 Arachis duranensis
TGATGAGCGGATAATTTATACGCTTTTTGGCATTGTTTTTAGGTAGTTTTTAGTAAATTCAAGCTACTTTTAGGGATGTTTTCATTAGTTTTTATGTTAAATTCATATTTCTGGACTTTACTATGAGTTTGTGTGTTTTTCTGTGATTTCAGGTAATTTTTGGCTGAAATTGAGGGACTTGAGCAAAACTCTGAAAAAGGCTGACAAAAGGACTGCTGATGTTGTTAGAATCTGACCTCCCTGCACTCGAAATAAATTTTCTGGAGCTACAGAACTTTAAATGGCACGCTCTCAACGGCGTTGGAAAGTAGACATCCAGAGCTTTCCAGCAATATATAATAGTCCATACTTTATTTGGAAATTGATGACGTAACTTGGCGTTGAACGCCAAGTACATGCTGCTGTCTGGAGTTAAACGCCAGAAACATGTCATGATCCAGAGTTGAACGCCCAAAACACGCTATAACTTGGCGTTCAACTCCAATAAAAGCCTCAGCTCGTGGATAGATCAAGCTCAGCCCAAGCATACACCAAGTGGGCCCCGAAAGTGAATTTATGCATCAAATACTTACTCATGTAAACCCTAGTAGCTAGTCTAGTATAAATAGGATAATTTACTATTGTATTAGACATCTTTGGTCTCAGTTTTGTTTTATTCTTCATCTTAAGAGGCTATTGATCACATTTTAGGGGGGCTGGCCATTCGGCCATGCCTGAACCTTTCACTTATGTATTTTCAACAGTGGAGTTTCTACACACCTTAGATTAAGGGTGTGGAGCTCTGCTGTACCTCAAGTTTCAATACAATTACTATTACTTTCTATTCAATTCTCTTTTATTCTTATTCCAAGATATACGTTGCACAACACTTTGATGAATGTGATGATCCGTGACACTCATCATCATTCTCACCTATGAACGCACGTGACTGACAACCACTTCCGTTCTACCTTAGGCCGGACGCATATCTCTTAGATTCCCCAACAGAATCTTCGTGGTATAAGCTAGATAGATGGCGGCATTCATGGGGATCCGGAAAGTCTAACCTTGTCTGTGGTATTCCGAGTAAGATTCCGGTATTGAATGACTGTGACGAGCTTCAAACTCCTGAAGGCTGGGCGTTAGTGACAGACGCAAAAGAATCAAGGGATTCTATTCCAACCTGATTGAGAACCGACAGATGATTAGCCGTGCTGTGACAGAGCATAGGAACATTTTCACTGAGAGGATGGGATGTAGCCATTGACAACGGTGATTCCCTACATACAGCTTGCCATGGAAAGGAGTAAGAATGATTGGATGAATGTAATAAAAAAGTAGAGATACGAGAGGAGCACAGCATCTCCATACGCCTATCTGAAATTTCTACTATTGATTTACATAAGTATTTCTATCCCTTTTATTTTCTATTTATTAATTAATTTTCGAACTCATCATAAACCAATTTAATCTGCCTAACTGAGATTTACAACGTGACCATAGCTTGCTTCATACCAACAATCTCTGTGGGATCGACCTTTACTCACGTAAGGTATTACTTGGATGACCCAGTACACTTGCTGGTTAAGTTGAACGGAGTTGTGGAAAGAAAAAGATTCTCTAACAATGCCTGGAACTCTTGTATCACAATTTCGTCCACCAAGTTTTTGGCACCGTTACCGGGGATTGTTCGAGTATGGACAACTGACGGTTCATCTTGTTGCTCAGATTAGGTAATTTTCTTTTCAAAAATCTTTTTCAAAATTTTTCTTTTCTTTTTCGTTTTTCTAAAAGAATATTTTCGAAAAAAAATTAATAGAAATACAAAAAATTAATAAAAATCAAAAATATTTTGTGTTTCTTGTTTGAGTCTTGAGTCAAATTTTAAGTTTGGTGTCAATTGCATGCTTTAAAAATTTTTTCTTGCATTTTTCGAAAACTCCATGCATTCATAGTGTTCTTCATGATCTTCAAGTTGTTCTTGGTAAGTCTTCTTGTTTGATCTTGATGTTTTCTTGTTTTGTGTTGTTTGTTGTTTTTCATATGCATTTTTCGTTTGTTAGAATCCATGCATTAAAGATTTCTAGGTTTGGTGTCTTGCATATTTTCTTTGCATCAAAAATTTTTAAAAATTATGTTCTTGATGTTCATCATGATCTTCAAAGTGTTCTTGGTGTTCATCTTGACATTCATAGTGTTCTTGCATGCATCTTGTGTTTTGATCCAAAATTTTCATGTTTTGGGTCATGTTTGTGTTTTTCTCTCTCATCTTAAAAATTTCAAAAATAAAAAATATCTTTTCCTTATTTCTCAGAATTTTCGAAAATTTGAGTTGACTTAGTCAAAAATTTTCAAAAATTAGTTGTTTCTTACAAGTCAAGTCAAATTTTCAATTTTAAAAAAAATCTTATCTTTTCAAAATCTTTTTCAAAAATCATATCTTTTTCATTTTTTTCATTATTTTCGAAAAAAATCCCAAAAATCTTTTTTCAAATTATTTTCAAAACCTCTTTTTTATCTTTACATCTAATTTTCGAAAATTAGCTAACAATTAATGTGATTGGTTCAAAAATTTGAAGTTTGTTACTTTCTTGTTAAAAAAGGTTCAATCTTTAAGTTCTAGAATCTTATCTTGTAGTTTCTTGTTAGTTAAGTCAATTTAAAAATTAAATCTTTTTATCTTTTATCTTATCTTTTTCAAAAATTTTATCTTTTTCAAAATTTGATTTCAAAATATCTTATCTAACTTCTTATCTTCTTATCTTTTTTCAAAATTTGATTTTAATATCTTTTTCAATCAACTAACTAACTTTTTGTTTGTTTCCTATCTTTTTGAAAACCAACTAACTACCTATCCCTCTCTAATTTTCGAAAATACTTCTCTCTTTTTCAAAAATTCTTTTTGTTTTAAATTTTAATTTTAATCTTATCTTATCTCTGATTTTCGATAATCACTAACCACTTTTTCAAAATTATTTTCAAAATTCTCTATCTCTTTTCTTATTCTATTTAATTATTTATTTACTAACACTTCTCTTCACCTCTCTTCATCTAAAAATCTGAACTTATTCTCCTTCGCTCTTCTCCTCTTTCTTCTTCTACTAACATAAAGGAATCTATATACTGTGACATAGAGGATTCCTCTTTTTTTCTTGTTTTCTTCTCTTTCATATGAGCAGGAACAAGGAAAAAGATACTCTTGTTGAAATTGATCCAGAACCTAAAAGGACTCTGAAGAGAAAATTAAGAGAAGCTAAGTTACAACAATCTAAAGGTAACCTTTCAGAAATATTAGAACAAGAGAAGGAGATAGCAGCCAAAAATAATAATAATGCAAGGAGAATGCTTGGTGACTTCACAAAGCCAACGTCCAAGTTTGATGGAAGAAGCATCTCCATTCCTGCCATTGGAGCTAACAACTTTGAGCTGAAACCTCAGCTAGTTGCCTTAATGCAACAAAACTGCAAGTTTTATGGACTTCCATCTGAAGATCCTTACCAGTTTTTAACTGAGTTCTTGCAGATTTGTGAGACTGTAAAGACGAATGGAGTTGATCCTGAAGTCTACAGACTCATGCTTTTCCCTTTTGCTGTAAGAGACAGAGCTAGAATATGGTTGGATTCACAACCCAATCATAGCCTGGACTCCTGGGATAAGCTGGTCACTGCCTTCTTAGATAAATTCTTTCCTCCTCAAAAGCTGAGCAAGCTAAGAGTGGATGTTCAAACCTTCAAGAAAAAAGATGGTGAATCCCTCTATGAAGCTTGGGAAAGATACAAGCAGCTGACCAAAGGATGTCCATCTGACATGTTTTCAGAATGGACCATATTAGATATATTCTATTATGGTCTATCTGAATTTTCAAAAATGTCATTAGACCATTCTGCAGGTGGATCTATTCACCTAAAGAAAACGCCTGAAGAGGCTCAAGAACTCATTGATATGGTTGCAAACAACCAATTCATGTACACTACTGAGATGAATTCCGTGAATAATGGGATACCTCAAAAGAAAGGAGTTCTTGAAATTGATGCTCTGAATTCTATATTGGCTCAGAACAAAGTGTTGACTCAACAGGTCAACATGATCTCTCAAAGTCTGAATGGATGGCAACATGCATCCAACAGTACTAAAGAGGCAGCTTCTGAAGAAGCTTATGATCCTGAGAACCCTGCCATGGCAGAGGTTAATTACATGGGTGAACCTTATAGAAACACCTATAATCCACCATGGAGAAATCATCCAAATTTCTCATGGAAGGATCAACAAAAGCCTCAACAAGGCTTTAACAATGGTGGACGCAATAGGCTGAGCAATAGCAAGCCATATCCATCATCTTCTCAGCAACAGACAGAGAATTCTGAACAAAACACTTCTAATTTAGCCAATCTAGTCTCTAATCTGTCAAAGGCCACTTTCAGTTTCATGAATGAAATAAGATCCTCCATCAG
>NC_029780.3:90937206-90937505 GCF_000817695.3 Arachis duranensis
GCTGGGGATCATTGAGGTACAACCTGCCTTGTTCTCATTACAATTGGTAGACAAGTCATTGAGACAAGCTCATGGAATAGTAGAGGACGTGTTAGTAAAGGTTGAAGGCCTTTACATCCCTGCTGATTTCATAATCTTAGACACTAGGAAGGAAGAGGATGAATGCATCATCCTTGGAAGACCTTTCCTGGCCACATCAGAAGCTGTGATAGATGTCAACAGAGGTGAATTAGTCCTTCAATTGAATGGGGACTACCTTGTGTTTAAGGCACATGGCCATCCCTCTGTGACAAAAGAGG
>NC_029780.3:90937797-90938930 GCF_000817695.3 Arachis duranensis
TATTTTATTGTTATTTTGTGTTTTATTAGGTACATGATCATGAGGAGTCACGAAAAAATCATAAAAATTAAAAACAGAATCAAAAACAGCAGAAGAAAAAAATCACACCTTGGAGGAAGCACAGGCTGGCGTTCAACGCCAGTAAGATGCATCTGGCCGGTGTTCAACGCCAGAACAGAGCATCATTCTGGTGCTGAACGCCAGAAACAAGCAACATTCTGGTGCTGAACACCAGGAATGTGCCTAGAAAAGAAAAGCTGGTGCTGAACGCCAGTAACAAGCATGAAACTGGCATTCAACGCCAGAAACATGCTTTACATGCCTATTTGGTGCAGGGATGGAATTCCTTGACACCTCAGGATCTGTGGACCCCACAGGATCACCTCAGGACCTGTGGATCCCACAGGATCCCCAAAGGCAATTTACATGCCTATTTGGTGCAGGGATGGAATTCCTTGACACCTCAGGATCTGTGGACCCCACAGGATCACTTCAGGATCTGTGGACCCCACAGGATCCCCACCTACTATATTCCCACCTTACCTCCTAATCCTATTTTGTGATAACTATTCCCCATGTCACACTTCCCAACACTCTTCACCAATCACCTCAATTCCTCTTCCCAATCACCCCCTTCACCACTCACATCCATCCACTCTTCGCCATAAACCCCACTTACCTTCAAAAATTCAAAAACTTTTTCCCACCCATTCCCACCCTAAATAGCCGAACATTCACTCCCCCCTCTCCCTATATATACCGTTCCATTCTACTTCATTTTCACACAACACAACCCCCTCTTCTTCACCTTGGCCGAACCTACATCTCTCCCTCTCTACCATATTCTCTTCTTCTTCTTCTTCTTCTCTTCTTTCTTCTATTGCTCGAGGACGAGCAATATTTTAAGTTTAGTGTGGTAAAAGCATAAGATTTTTTTGCTTTCCATAACCATCAATGGCACCTAAGGCCGGAGAATCCTCTAGAAAAGGAAAAAGGAAGACAAAAGCTTCCACCTCCGAGTCATGGGAGATGGAAAGATTCATCTCCAAAAGCCATCAAGACCACTTCTATGATGTTGTGGCAAAGAAGAAGGTGATCCCTGAGGTCCCTTTCAAGCTCAAGAAAAATGAGTA
>NC_029780.3:90939321-90940586 GCF_000817695.3 Arachis duranensis
CTTATTTGCCATCTATGTTACTCAGCTGGAGTTATCATAGAAGGAGACATCTCCATTGAGGAGGATAAGCCCATCACCAAGAAGAAGATGGAGCAAGCAAGAGAGACCCTTCACGGTTCTCAAGAGATGCATGAGGAAGCTCATCATCAACAAATCCCTGAGATGCCTCAAGGGATGCACTTTCCCCCCAACAACTATTGGGAGCAACTCAATACTTCCTTAGAAGATTTGAGCCACAATGTTGAACAATTAAGGGTGGAACATCATGAACACTCCATCATTCTCCATGAAATAAGAGAAGATCAAAGAGCAATGAGGGAGGAGCAACAAAGGCAAGGAAGGGACATAGAAGAGCTTAAGGACAGTATTGGTCCTTCAAGAAGAAGACGCCACTAAAGGTGGATTCATTCCTTGTTCTTTATTTCTTTCTGTTTTCGGTTTTTAATATTGTGTTTATCTATGTTTTGTGTCTCTACTTCATGATCATTAGTATGTAGTAACCATGTCTTAAAGCTATGAATAAAATCCATTAATCCTTCACCTCTCTTAAATGAAAAATGTTTTAATTCAAAAGAACAAGAAGTACATAAATTTTGAAAATTGTCCTTGAATTTAGTTTAATTATATTGATGTGGTGACAATACTTTTTGTTTTCTGAATGAATGCTTGAACAGTGCATATTTTTGATCTTGTTGTTTATGAATGTTAAAATTGTTGGCTCTTGAAAGAATGATAAACAAAGAGAAATGTTATTGATGATCTGAAAAATCATGAAATTGATTCTTGAAGCAAGAAAAAGCAGTAAAAAAAATCAAAGGCTTGCGAAAAAAAAATTGCGAAAAAAATAGAAAGAAAAAGAGAAAGCAAGCAGAAAAAGCCAATAGCCCTTAAAACCAAAAGGCAAGGGTAAAAAGGATCCAAGGCTTTGAGCATCAATGGATAGGAGGGCCCAAGGAAATAAAATCCAGGCCTAAGCGGTTAAATCAAGTTGTCCCTAACCATGTGCTTGTGTCATGAAGGTCCTAGTGAAAAGCTTGAGACTGAGTGGTTAAAGTCGTGATCCAAAGCAAAAAGAGTGTTCTTAAGAGCTCTGGACACCTCTAATTGGGGACTCTAGCAAAGCTGAGTCACAATTTGAAGAGGTTCACCCAGTTATGTGTCTGTGGCATTTATGTATCCGGTGGTAATACTGGAAAACAAAGTGCTTAGGGCCACGGCCAAGACTCATAAAAGTAGTAAGTAGCTGTGTTCAAGAATCAACAAAC
>NC_029780.3:90940754-90948192 GCF_000817695.3 Arachis duranensis
TTATAATTAATATTCATTGATATTCTGAAATTTATAGTATATTCTCTTCTTTTTATCTTATTTGATTTTCAGTTGCTTGGGAACAAGCAACAATTTAAGTTTGGTGTTGTGATGAGCGGATAATTTATACGCTTTTTGGCATTGTTTTTAGGTAGTTTTTAGTAAGTTCAAGCTACTTTTAGGGATGTTTTCGTTATTTTTATGTTAAATTCATATTTCTGGACTTTACTATTAGTTTATGTGTTTTTCTGTGATTTCAGGTAATTTTTGGCTGAAATTGAGGGACTTGAGCAAAACTCTGAAAAAGGCTGACAAAAGGACTGCTGATGCTGTTGGAATCTGACCTCCCTGCACTCGAAATGGATTTTCTGGAGCTACAGAACTTCAAATGGCGCGCTCTTAACGGCGTTGGAAATTAGACATCGAGAGCTTTCCAGCAATATATAATAGTCCATACTTTATTCGGAAATTGACGTTGTAACTTGGCGTTGAACGCCAAGTCCATGCTGCTGTCTGGAGTTAAACGCCAGAAACACGTCATGATCCGGAGTTAAACGCCCAAAACACGTTATAACTTGGAGTTCAACTCCAAGAAAAGCCTCAGCTCGTGGATAGATCAAGCTCAGCCCAAGCATACACCAAGTGGGCCGCGGAAGTGAATTTATGCATCAAATACTTACTCATGTAAACCCTAGTAGCTAGTCTAGTATAAATAGGATAATTTACTATTGTATTAGACATCTTTGGTCTTAGTTTTGTTTTATTCTTCATCTTAAGAGGCTATTGATCACGTTTTAGGGGGGCTGGCCATTCAGCCATGATGTGATGATCCGTGACACTCATCATCATTCTCACCTATGAACGCGCGTGACTGACAACCACTTTCGTTCTACTTTAGGCCGCGCGCATATCTCTTAGATTCCCCAACAGAATCTTCGTGGTATAAGTTAGATAGATGGCGGCATTCATGAGAGTCCGGAAAGTCTAAACCTTGTCTATGGTATTCCGAGTAGGATTCTGGGATTGAATGACTGTGACGAGCTTCAAACTCCTGAAGGCTGGGCGTGATGACAAACGCAAAAGGATCAAGCGATTCTATTCCGACATGATCGAGAACCGACAGATGATTAGCCGTGCTGTGACAGAGCATAGGAACGTTTTCACTGAGATGATGGGATGTAGCCATTGACAACGGTGATGCCCTACATACAGCTTGCCATGGAAAGGAGTAAGAAGGATTGGATGAATGTAATAAAAAAGTAGAGATACGAGAGGAGCACAGCATCTCCATACGCCTATCTGAAATTTCTACTATTGATTTACATAAGTATTTCTATCCCTTTTATTTTCTATTTATTAATTAATTTTCAAACTCATCATAAACCAATTTAATCTGCCTAACTGAGATTTACAAGGTGACCATAGCTTGCTTCATACCACAATCTCTGTGGGATCGACCCTTACTCACGTAAGGTATTACTTGGATGACCCAGTACACTTGCTGGTTAAGTTGAACGGAGTTGTGGAAAGAAAAAGCTTCTCTAACAATGCCTGGAACTCTTGTATCACAATTTCGTCCACCAGTTTGGTTATCCTCTGTCAGTTGTTCCTTTCTTGGCTTTTTGCCACTTTGAGCAGGGTTATTCAATGTCTTCCCACTCCTTAGTTGAACTGCTTGGCATTCTTCTGTTATCTGTTTAGATAGCTGCTATTTTGTCTGATTCAACTGTCATTCTATATTCTTGTTAGCAATTTTAGTTTCTTGGAGCATCTCTTTAAATTATGCTAACTGTTTTGTCATCAGGAGTAATTGCTGATTAAGCTCAACAATATGTTCTTGAGGATTAGGATCAGTAGTTACTTCCATAGCTTCTTCTTTTGTAAAGGACTCACTGCTTGAGTATAGATGTTGATTTTTAGCAACCGTATCTATGAACTCTTGAGCCTCTTCAATCGTCTTCCTCATGTGTATAGATCCACCAGCTAAGTGGTCTAGACACATCTAAGCTTTTTCTATAAGCCCATAGTAGAAGATGTCTAACTGTACCCACTCTGAAAACACTTCAGAGGGGCACTTCCTTAGCATACCTCTGTACCTCTCCCAGGCATTATAAAGGGATTCATGATCCTCTTCTTTAAAGCCTTGGATGTCCAGCCTCAGTTGTGTCATCCTTTTTGGAGGGTAAAATTGATTCAGAAATTCGTCTGATAACTGTCTCCATGTTTTTATACTTGCTGTGGGTTGGTTATTCAACCACCTCTTAGCTTGATCTTTTACAGCAAATGGAAACAGTAATAATCTGTAGACATCCTGATCCACCTCTTTATCACGTACTGTGTCAACAATTTGTAAGAACTGTGCCAGAAACTTAGTGGGTTCTTCCTGTGGAAGACTGGAATACTGGCAATTTTGCTGCACCATGATAATGAGTTGAGGATTTAGCTCAACGCTGCTTGCTTTAATGGGAGGTATACAGATACTACTCCCATATGCAACTGTAATGGGGTTAGCATATGACCCCAGAGTCCTTCTGGACTGCTCAATTCCACTTAGGTCCATGATGGAGAAAGGGAGATGATGTGGATATTATTATATTTATTTTTTTAAAAAAGTAACCGAAAATAATAAAATAAAATGAATGAAAAATAAAATAAAAATTTGACAACCAAAAGAGAATAAAATCAAAGCAAATTGAAAACTAAATTAATTAATTAATTAAAAAGATTTTGGAATTAGCAATTAAGAAGATATGATTGAAAATTATTTTGAAAAAGATTTGATTTTTGAAATGAGGAAAGAGAAAAACAACAAAATGACACCAAACTTAAAATTTTTAGAAAATCAAACACAAATTTTCGAAAATTTAAAGGAAAATACAAAGAAGACACCAAACTTAGAATTTTTATAGGTAAAGAAACAACTAAGACTATGCAAATTCGAAAAATTAAGGGAAAGTAAAAGCATGCAATTGACACCAAACTTAAAATATGAAACTAGACTCAAATAAAAGACTCTAAACCAACAAAAATAAAATATTCCTAATCTAAGCAACAAGATAGACCGCCAGTTGTCCAAAATCGAACAATCCCCGGCAATGGCGCCAAAAACTTAGTGCACAAAATCACAATCACACTTTTGCAATTCCGCACAACTAACCAGCAAGTGCACTAAGTCGTCCAAGTAATACCTTACGTGAGTAAGGGTCGATCCCACGGAGATTGTCGGCTTGAAGCAAGCTATGGTTATCTTGTAACTCTTAGTCAGGATATCAATAATTCTCAGGTTTAATTGTAAAAAGTAAAAGAACATGAAACAAATACTTGTTTTGCAGTAATGGAGAACATGTTAAGGTTTTGGAGATGCTATATCTTCTGAATCTCTACTTTCCTACTGTCTTCTTCTTCACGCACGCAAGGCTCCTTCCATGGCAAGCTGTATGTTGGGTTTCACCGTTATCAATGGTTACCTTCCATCCTCTCAGTGAAAATGTTCAACGCGCTCTGTCACAGCACGGCTATTCATCTGTCGGTTATCGATCATGTCGGAATAGAATCCAGTGATTCTTTTGCGTCTGTCACTAACGCCCCACAATCGCGAGTTTGAAGCTCGTCACAGTCATTCAATCCCTGAATCCTACTCAGAATACCACAGACAAGGTTTAGACCTTCCGAATTCTCAAGAATGGGCGCCAGTAGATTCTAGCTTATACCACGAAGATTCTGGTTAAGGAATCCTAGAGATATCCACTCAATCTAAGGTAGAACGGAGGTGGTTGTCAGGCACACGTTCATAGGTGAGAATGATGATGAGTGTCACGGATCATCACATTCATCAAGTTGAGGAATAAGTGATATCTTGGAATAGAAGCAAGCGTGATTGAATGAAAAAACAGTAGTAATTGCATTAATCCATCAAGACACAGCAGAGCTCCTCACCCCCAACCATGGGGTTTAGAGACTCATGCCGTAGAAGATACAATATGAAACGTGTATTGTGTCATGAGGTACAGATACAATAGCAAAAAGTCCTATTTATGGTGAACTAGTGACCTGGGGTTTACAAGAATGAGTAAATGATATAAAAATCCACTTCCGGTGTCCACTTGGTGTGTGCTTGGTCTGAGCATTGAAGCTTTCATGTGTAGAGACTTTTCCTGGAGTTAAACGCCAGCTTTTATGCCAGTTTGGGCGTTTAACTCCCATTTTTGTGCTAGTTCCGGCGTTTAACGTCGGGAATTCTGAAGCTAATTTGAAACGCCAGTTTGGGCTATCAATTCTCGGACAAAGTATGGACTATTATATATTGCTGAAAAGCCCAGGATGTCTACTTTCCAACGCAATTGAGAGCGCGCCAATTGGGGTTCTGTAGCTCCAGAAAATTTACTTCGAGTGCAGGGAGGTCAGAATCCAACAGCATCTACAGTCCTTTTCAGCCTCTGAATCAGATTTTTGCTCAGGTTCCTCAATTTCAGCCAGAAAATACCTGAAATCACAGAAAAATACACAAACTCATAGTAAGTCCCAAAAAATTGAATTTTAAATAAAACTAATAAAAATATAATAAAAACTAATTAAAACATACTAAAAACATACTAAAAACAATGCCAGAAAGCGTATAAATTATCCGCTCATCACTTGACATGTTCATTTTTGAGAGCATGTTGGTGAGATTGGCTAATTGAGTGTTCAAAGCCTCGAATTGAGCCTTGTTGATCTCATCTCGTTTTTCCATAGCGGCTCTAAGCTCATCAATTTGATTGTTGGAAGATGGAGAAGTCTGGTTTTGTTGTCTGTGGTGTGGTGTTTGGTACTTGGTGTAGTTGTTTTGGTTTTGGTTGGGGTGGGCTTGGTTGGCTTCGTAGTTGGTATTGTTATGGTGGTATTGGGATGAAGGTTGGTTGTTGTTGTAATGACAAGAAGGGTTGTTCCATCTTTGGTTTTGATTGCTTCCTTGTGCATTATCTCTCCACCCTTGATGTTGATTACTATCTTGATGGTAGTTGTTTTGACCTTGAGGAGGGTATGATGGACGGTTGTTGTAATTCACATTGGCTACCACAAGGGCATGTTCCTCTTGAATTTGATGGCAATGGTCGGTGTAATGTGTGGTACTAGAGCACAACCCACAAATCCTAAGAGGGCCTTCAAGTTGAGCAACCGGAGGTGGGGCTTGGACATCTTGGATGGAGTAGTACTCCCTTTGATCTCTTTGCATTTGTGTAAGGATGGTGGTCATATCCCCAAGTGCCTTGTTTAGACTTGCTTCGGAGGGGGGCGGTTCTACCACACCCTTGTGGGAGTTACTTCTCACTCTTGTATGTTGTGTAGATTCGGCAACATCCTTTATCAAATCCCAAGCTTCTCCCTCCGTCTTGTTTTTCAAAAGGGAACTACCGCTAGAAGCGGTGAGCAATCTTCTATCTTTCACACAAAGACCTCCGGTGAAGTAGCTAATGAACAAGTGAGTGTTCATTCCATGGTGTGGACAAGATTCTAATAGCCTCTTGAACCGAGACCAATACTCATACATACTCTCTTGGTCTCTTTGCATTATGCCCGAAATCTCTTTCCGGATGTACTCGGTCTTCTCCGGTGGGAAGAAATTATCAAGAAACTCTCTACTCAAGAAAATCCAATTAGTCACAATATCGTCAGGTAGCGAATAGAACCATGTTTTTGCTTGTGCTTCAAGAGAAAAAGGAAAGGCAAAAACCATGATTGCTACCTCATCGGCTCCATGTCTTCAAGCCGTAGAACAAGCAACATGAAAATCCTTCAAATGTCGGATGGGGTCTTGACCCGGCAACCCATGATACTTAAGAAGTAGATTTATCAAGCTACTCTTCAACTCAAAGTTTGGATCAAGGTTAGGATACCTTGCTTGCAACGGTTGGAATATGATATCCGGAGCTCCTTGCTCATGCAAAGTGATCCTGCGTGGCTCTTCCATGTGTGGCTCACTTGTAGGATGCAAAGATGTATCAGTAGTGCCAACAGAAGAATAGGAAGTAGCGGACTCCAAGTCACTCTCGGTGGCGTCTAGTGATTCGGTGTTTCCCTCGAGAGAGGCCGAAGTACTAGGCGTATAGTCCAATCACCTTCTAGCTTGCCGAGTGTATAACAAAGTTCTTTCGATCTCGGGATCAAAGTTGGCTAAGCTAGAATTCGGTTGAGACCGAGTCATCAAACTTGAAAGTCATAGTACAAATGCAAGAGAATTCTAAACTATATCTAAGTATTGAAAAAGCAAAATATCTACAATATTCACATATTCACATAACCAATATCAAGGCATATGTTGCAACCATTCCCCGGCCACGGTGCCAAAAATTTGACACGACTCCCAAGGGTGTATTGGTAAATAGTCTCTTTAGTAAAACCGCGTTGTAAGTATAGCTCTACCAACAACAATCCTCGGGAGGTCAAATTTAGAAGAGGGATTTGGTTGTCACAAGTTCAACCCCAATAGAAATAATCGAAGTATTCAAACCTCGGGTCGTCTCATAAGGAATGAGCAAACATGTAATTTGACATTGGTTAGAAATCCGGGGTTGTGAGTTATGAGCATGGAAATAAATGAAAATCTTAACAAGCAAATAATCTTAAATTGCGATAAACTAATTCAACTATCTAAGCAAACTTGAGCAACTTCAATGAACAAGCAATATTCAACTAAATTCTACTTTAAACCAAGCAAGTAACTATAACTAAGGCAATTGAATTGGAAAATTGGTTTTCAAATATGAATAATAAAAGCAACTCTTGGCTAGGCATGGGAATTGGGATCACAATCCTTGTCCAACAACTATATCTTGACAATTATGAGGAACCAAGCTCATTGGTGCGCGAAATTGTGAACAATACTTTTTCACAACTCTCATAATCCCCGGTCATGAACCCCAAAAACTTGGTAGCTCAATACCATGGCATTACACAACTTCGCACAACTAACCAGCAAGTGCACTGGGTCGTCCAAGTAATAAACCTTACGCGAGTAAGGGTCGATCCCACGGAGATTATTAGTATTGAAGCAAGCTATGGTCATCTTGTAAATCTTAGTCAGGCAAACTCAAATGGTAATGGTGATGAACGAAAATAACATAAAGATAAAGATAGAGATACTTATGTAATTCATTGGTAGGAACTTCAGATAAGCGCATGAAGATGCCTTCCCTTCCGTCTCTCTGCTTTCCTACTGTCTTCATCCAATCCTTCTTATTCCTTTCCATGGCAAGCTTGTGTAGGGTTTCACCGTTGTCAATGGCTACCTCCCATCCTCTCAGTGAAAGCGATTGCATATGCTCTGTCACAGCACGCGGAATTCAGCTGTCGGTTCTCGGTCAGGACGGAATAGAATCCATCGATTCTTTTGCATCTGTCACTAACGCCCCGCCTGCTAGGAGTTTGAAGCACGTCACAGTCATTCAATCATTGAATC
>NC_029780.3:90950216-90951498 GCF_000817695.3 Arachis duranensis
AGGATAAAAAGAAGAGAATATACTATAGACTCCAAAATATCAAGGAAACATAGCTCCAATTAGATGAGCGGGACTAGTAGCTTTTTGCCTCCGAACAGTTTTGGCATCTCACTCTATCCCTTGAAGTTCAGAATGATTGGCATCTATAAGAACTCAGTACTCAGATAGTGTTATTGATTCTCTTAGTTGAGCATAATGATTCTTGAGCATAGCTAGTGTATGAGTCTTGGCTGTGGCCCAAAGCACTCTGTCTTCTAGTATTACCACCGGATACATACATGCCACAGACACATAATTGGGTGAACCTTTTCAGATTGTGACCCAGCTTTGCTAAAGTCCCCAATTAGAGGTGTCCAGGGTTCTTAAGCACACTCTTGTTGCCTTGGATCACAACTTTTATTTCTTTCTTTTTCTGTTTCTTTTCTCTTCTTTTTTTTTCGAATTTTTTTTTACTGCTTTTTCTTGCTTCAAGAATCAATCTAATGATTTTTTAGATCCTCAATAACAGTTCTCTTTTTCCTCATTCTTTCAAGAGCCAACAATTTTAACATTCTCAAAACAACAAATTCAAGAGACATATGCACTGTTCAAGCATTCATTCAGAAAGCAAAAAGTATTGTCACCACATCAAACTAATTCAACTAGTTTTAATGATAAATTTCGAAATCCTGTACTTCTTGTTCTTTTGTGATTAAAGCATTTTTTTCATTTAAGAGAGGTGATGGATTCATAGGACATTCATAGCTTTAAGGCATAATATTTCAATTTTATTAATTATGAATTAAGAACAAGACTCAAAAATAGATATAAGATGAAACCAAAAAAATAAAAATAGAGAATAAAAAGAAAAAGCAAAAACGCAAACATAGGCTCCTACTGATAGAGGTTTTCACAGAGTTAGGACTCAACAACCTTGATTTTGAGAAGTGGATGCTCCCTCAACTTGAGAAGAGAGCTTTTGGCATTTCAACTCTTGGAGTTCACGCCCCTGCTTCTCTTGTTCCTTCAGCAATTTGCAGAGCATGCAGTTCTGATTCTGCTGTTCTTCCTTCAGTTGCTCCATAGTCTCTTGCAACTTGGTGATAGATGCTTCTAGGCTGGTCCAGTAGTCAATTCTTGGGAATTCAGGGAGGAATTCCTGCGCCCTCCTCTTGATAGAGTTGTCTTGCACTTGTCCTTCCATTGACTTCTTGGTGATTGGGTGTTCAATGGGTATGAACTCATCTACTCCCATCTTCACCCCAGCCTCTTTACAGAGCAAGGAGATCAAGCTTGGGTAAGC
>NC_029780.3:90955383-90955906 GCF_000817695.3 Arachis duranensis
GAAATTTCTCTACCATATCTGAGAAGATAGAGAGCATGCACCTCTGAAAGGTTGCAGGTGCATTGCACAGACCAAAAGGCATCCTCCTATAGGCAAACACGCCAGAAGGACAAGTGAATGCTGTTTTCTCTTGGTCCTGAGAATCTACTGCAATTTGGTTGTAGCCTGAATAGCCATCCAAAAAGCAGTAATAGTCATGCCCAGCTAGTCTTTCTAGCATTTGGTCTATGAATGGTAAAGGAAAATGATCATTTCTGGTAGCTGTATTGAGCCTTCTATAATCAATACACATATGCCACCCTGTAACTGTTCTTGTAGGAACCAGTTCATTTTTTTCATTATGAACCACTGTCATGCCTCCCTTTTTGGGAACAACTTGGACAGGGCTCACCCAGGGACTATCAGAAATAGGATAAATAATCCCAACCTCTAGTAATTTAGTGACCTCTTTCTGCACCACCTCCTTCATGGCAGGATTTAGCCTCCTCTGTGGTTGGACCACTGGTTTGGCATTATCCTCCAA
>NC_029780.3:90956503-90957915 GCF_000817695.3 Arachis duranensis
CCTGGATCTTGAAGCTTTTCTGGTAAGCTCTTTAATATGACTGCACTGCATTCTTCAGTGAGAAACACTTTTTCAGTTTCTCTCCAATCCTTCTTATGACTTAAGATTTCTTTCATGAACTTAGCATAAGAAGGTATTTGCTCAAGTGCCTCTGCAAACGGCATCTTTATTTCAAGAGTCCTTAGATAGTCTGCAAAGCGGGCAAATTGTTATCCTGTTCCGCTTGGCGGAGTTTTTGAGGATAAGGCTTTTTGGCTTTATATTCTTCAACCTTGGATGCTGCAGGTTTATTCCTTACAGAAGTGGTTGAAGAAGCCTTGTTAGAGGGATTACTGTCAGCACTCTCAGGTGTCTGATCTTCCCTTGGCGTTTGAACGCCAGGAATGGGTGAAGTTTGGGCGTTAAACGCCAACTTTTCCCCCTTTTCTGGCGTTTGAACGCCAGAACTGGGCAAGGAATGGGCGTTTAACGCCAGCTTTCCTTCCCTTTCTGACGTTTGAACGCCAATAACATTCCTCTCTGGGCTCTTACTGTCCTCAGAGGGATTTTGAACAGTGGTTTGGTTGTCCTCTGTCAATTGTTCCTTGTTTGGCTTTTTTCTCTTTTGAGCAGTGTTATTCAGGGTCTTCCCACTCCTCAATTGAACTGCTTGACATTCTTCTGTTATATGTTTAGATAATTGCTGTTTTGCTTGATTCAACTGCAGTTCTATGCTCTTGTTAGCAACTTTAGTTTCAAGGAGCATCTCTTTAAAGTCTGCTAACTGTTCTGTCATCAGGAGCAATTGCTGATTAAGCTCAGTTATTTGTTCTTGAGGACTAGGGTCAGTGACTACTGCCATGACTTCCTCTTTTGGAGAGAACACATTGCTAGAGTACAAATATTGGTTTCTAGCAACAGTGTCTATAAGCTCTTGAGCTTCTTCAATTGTCTTCCTCATGTGTATAGATCCACCAGCTGAGTGGTCTAAAGACATCTGAGCTTTTTCTGTATGCCCATAGTAGAAAATGTCTAACTGTACCCACTCTGAAAACATTTCAGAGGGACATTTCCTTAGCATACCTCTATACCTCTCCCAGGCATTATAAAGGGATTCATTATCCTCTTGTTTAAAGCCTTGAATGTCCAGCCTTAACTGTGTCATCCTCTTAGGAGGGTAAAAATGATTCAGGAATTTGTCTGACAACTGTTTCCATGTCTTTATGCTTGCTGTAGGTTGGTTATTACCACCTTTTAGCTTGATCTTTTACAGCAAATGGAAACAACAATAGTCTGTAGACATCCTGATCTACCTCTTTATCATATACTGTGTCAGCAATTTGTAAAAACCGTGCCAGAAACTCAGTAGGTTCTTCCTGTGAAAGACTGGAATACTGGCAGTTTTGCTGCACTATGATAATGAGTTGAGGATT
>NC_029780.3:90960385-90961069 GCF_000817695.3 Arachis duranensis
CACCAAACTTAAATTGTTGCTTGTCCCCAAGCAACTGAAAATCAAAATAGGATAAAAAGAAGAGAATATACTATAGACTCCAAAATATCAAGGAAACATAGCTCCAATTAGATGAGCGGGACTAGTAGCTTTTTGCCTCCGAACAGTTTTGGCATCTCACTCTATCCCTTGAAGTTCAGAATGATTGGCATCTATAAGAACTCAGTACTCAGATAGTTTTGGCATCTCACTCTATCCCTTGAAGTTCAGAATGATTGGCATCTATAAGAACTCAGTACTCAGATAGTGTTAATGATTGGCATAATGATTCTCAGGATCATAAGCTTCTTCCTCAGATGAAGCTTCCTTAGTACTGCTTGGTGCATTTTGCATTCCAGACAGACTTTGAGAAATCATGTTGACTTGTTGAGTCAATATTTTGTTCTGAGCCAATATGACATTCAGAGTGTCAATCTCAAGAACTCATTTCTTCTAACTAGTCCCATTGTTCACAGGATTTCTTTCAGAAGTGTACATGAATTGGTTATTTGCAACCATTTCAATCAGTTCTTGAGCTTCAGTAGGCGTCTTCTTCAGATGAAGAGATCCTCCAGAAGAGCTATCCAAAGACATCTTGGACAGTTCATAGAGACCATCATAGAAAATACCTATGATGCTCCATTCAGAAAGCATGTCAGTGGGACA
>NC_029780.3:90961195-90961495 GCF_000817695.3 Arachis duranensis
AAGCTTACTCAATTTTTGAGGTGGAAAGAACCTTGCCAAGAAGGCATTGACTAGCTTTTCCCAAGAGTCCAGGCTTTCTTTGGGCTGTGAGTCCAACCATGTCCTAGCTCTGTCTCTTACAGCAAAAGGGAATAGCATAAGTCTGTAGACCTCAGGGTCAACCCCATTAGTCTTGACTGTGTCACAGATTTGCAAGAACTCAGCTAAAAACTGATGAGGATCTTCCAATGGAAGTCCATGGAACTTGCAATTCTGTTGCATTAGAGAAACTAATTGAGGCTTAAGCTCAAAGTTGTTTGC
>NC_029780.3:90962680-90963159 GCF_000817695.3 Arachis duranensis
CAAATTAAAAATATTTTTGGATTTTTAATAATAAGGACAAACCAAAATGCAACAAGAATCAAATAACAATGCATGCAAGACACCAAACTTAGCAGTTTGTATACTGCTGACACTAACAAAATGAAAATGCATATGATACACACAAAACAATCAAGTCAATAGAATTTCAAAGATCATAGCAAGTAAATCATCAAGAACATCTTGAAGATCACCAAGATACATGAATGAATGCATGCAATTGACACCAAACTTATGATGAGACACGAGACTCAAACAAGAAATATTTTTGGATTTTATGATTTTTTTGAATTTTTTTGTGTTTTTCGAAAATTAAATGGAAAAAGATATCAAAATTCTTAATGAGAATTCCAGGAATCAGTGCAATGCTAGTCTAAGACTCCGGTCCAGGAATTAGACATGGCTTCACAGCCAGCCAAGCTTTCAAAGAAAGCTTCGGTCCAAAACACTAGACATGGCCA
>NC_029780.3:90963253-90964028 GCF_000817695.3 Arachis duranensis
GAGCAATATTGATAAAAATCAACAAGCTCTTGTGATGATAAGTTGAAACCTCGGTCCAATGAGATTAGACATGGCTTCTCAGCCAGCCAGACTTCAACAAATCATCATGAAACTCTAGAATTCTTCTTCAAGAATTTCAAAAAAAAATAAATACCTAATCTAAGCAACAAGATGAACCGTCAGTTGTCCAAACTTGAACAATCCCTAGCAATAACGCCAAAAACTTGGTGTTGTTGCCGGATCTTGGCACTGATGTTACCAAAAGCTTGCTCAAAACCTGAACAATCCCCGGCAACGGCGCCAAAAACTTGGTAGCGCGAAATTGTGAACATTACTTTTTCACAACTCTCATAATCCCCGGTAATGGCTCCAAAAACTTGGTAGCTCAATACCATGGCATTACACAACTTCGCACAACTAACCAGCAAGTGCACTGGGTCGTCCAAGTAATAAACCTTACGCGAGTAAGGGTCGATCCCACGGAGATTGTTAGTATGAAGCAAGCTATGGTCATCTTGTAAATCTTAGTCAGGCAAAATCAATTGATAATGGTGATAAACGAAAATAACACAAAGGTAAAGATAGAGGTACTTATGTAATTCATTGGTAGGAACTTCAGATAAGCGCATGAAGATGCCTTCCCTTCCGTCTCTCAGCTTTCCTACTGTCTTCATCCAATCCTTCTTACTCCTTACCATGGCAAGCTTAAGCAAGGGTTTCACCGTTGTCAATGGCTACCTCCCATCCTCTCAGTGAAAACGATTGCATATGCTCT
>NC_029780.3:90964357-90964491 GCF_000817695.3 Arachis duranensis
ACATAAGCATGAGGTCTAGGCATGGCCGAATGGCCAGCCTCCCAATGATCTAAGATAGCATAAAATGAAGATAGCTACCCCGATATCTGATCTAAGAACTAGATGTCCAAAGATGATCAAAGGATCAAAAGAAA
>NC_029780.3:90964559-90969189 GCF_000817695.3 Arachis duranensis
CTGAGGGTGACTTTGAACGCCGGTTTGGGCCATCAAATCTTGGGCAAAGTATGGACTATCATATATTGCTGGAAAGCCCAGGATGTCTACTTTCCAACGCCATTGAGAGCGCGCCAATTGGGCTTCTGTAGCTCCAGAAAATCTACTTCGAATGAAGGGAGGTCAGAATCCAACAGCATCTGCAGTCCTTTTTGGTCTCTGAATCAGATTTTTGCTCAGGTCCCTCAATTTCAGCCAGAAAATACCTGAAATCACAGAAAAACACACAAACTCATAGTAAAGTCCAGAAAAGTGAATTTTAACTAAAAACTAATAAAAATATACTAAAAACTAACTATATCATACCAAAAACATACTAAAAACAATGCCAAAAAGCGTACAAATTATCCGCTCATCACTCATTAAGTCTACCCTCAAAGTCTTAAGTACGTGATATCTACCCCTAGACTTGAAGTACGTCAAATGGCTTTGGTCACATCAACCCATAAGTTCCAACCTACCTACTAATTAGATTAGTAGTAGGTTGGCGTCAATGAGTATCAAATTGACCACCAAGGGCTCCCAAATTATCAAATCCATGAGACCCAATGACTCAAGTTCACCCAATTCCCTTGACCTAGGCCAAGAGTGGAAAAGACTACTCCATACTCAAAGTAAACAATTCATCGAACACTTGGTAAGCATTAACAAAAGACATGTTCAAATTAGCAATTAAATTGAAATCTACAAGTAACCACTAACAATTATCAACATACAATCAAGCAATTAACAAGGCTAAACATGGAATTCATCAATGTAACATCAACAAGTCAAGATTCACAACATTCATGAAATGGGTATGAAATGACAAGTGACAAGAATCATAAAACTATCATTAGATGCAAGGAAGATTAGAACAAGAAATTCAAATTGAACAATGAAACTGGTAATTAACAAAATCCAATTCATAAATCAACAAGGGAAGATCAAATGGAAACTAGATCTAGAGAGGAACAAGGGTTTCTCTCCCTAGAATAACCAAAGAACTAAAAACTAGCTAAAATTGTGTCCTAGTGTCAAAATGAGTGATCTCTCCTTTTCCCCCTAGCATCCTTGGGTCTTTTCCATGCAGAAACAGCTTGAAATTGGGCCTCCTTGGCCTCAGAAATTGCCAGGCATGATTTCCCTTAATGAGGTCACGTGCAGCTTCCCACGCGTGCGCGCCAAGTGTGCGCGTGCGCCGATTACTTTTTTGATCCACACGTGCACGCCAGTTGCGCGTGCGCGTCGATAGGAATCTTCCAATCTGCGCGGATGCGTCCATCCTTGCACGTCGCTCCAGCCAATCCTATCTACGCGTGCGCGTGGAGTGTGCGGATGCGCCGATGCTGCTGCTCCCAAGACTCCAATTCTTCATGTTCCTCCCCTTTTTTACATGCTTTCTCCCTCTCTTCTAAGTCATTCCTACCCTATAATTCCTGAAATTACTCAACAAATACATCACGGCATCGAATGACAATAGAAGAGGATTAAAATATGGCAATTTTAAGGCAAAATAAGCATGTTTTTCATCATAGAGCAATATTGGGAAGTAAACACAAAACCATGCATTTCTTGCGAATAAGTGTGAGAAATATTGATAAAATCCCCCAAAATAAGCACAAGATAAATCACGAAATTGGGGTTTATCACAGACCCCTCAGTACTTACAGCCGAGGTGGTGAACACCCGACCAGGTTACTATGCTCCCCCGGCACTTTGCTTTTGCTTCTCCAGACAGTTTGAGGCTTTATACCCCGCCTTAACACACGAATAGCACAAGCCCTATCCGGCCTTGCACGGGACTCTGGGATGGTAACTCCCCCATCTAGCATAAGTTTGCTCGTTCTAAGGCTGCATCCCAAATCTTTTCCCCTGGGAGTTGTTGTTGTTGGGCCTTCTGAAATTATTCTGACCCTGAGTCTGCCGTGGTGCAAAGCCTCCATGCTTGAAAAGGTCCCTTATTACTTTCTTTCTCTGCAGCCGCCTTTTACATACACACTTTAGCAACCTTGCTCTTGTTCACCAACTCTGAGAAAGTTCTGATCTCCATTGGTCCCACTGAACTAAAGATATCGCTTCGGAGCGCTCCTTCATACTTAATGCACTTCCATTCCTCGAAGTCTCCCAGAGCTTCCTGACACATACGGGAAAACCTGAATAGCTCCCCAAACTTGTCTGTATACTCAAATACGGACATAGTACCTTGCTTCAGCTACAGTAACTCAAGTTCCTTGGCCGTCCTGGAAGAATTTGGAAAGTACTTTTTATAAAAATTCACCTGGAAAGCATCCCAGGTGATAGGGTCATCACCCTACTGCAGGAGACGTCGAACTCCTTGCCACCAATGCGATGCTTCCCCGGTGAGCAGATAGGTAGCAAATTCAACACACTGCTCTTTAGGTACCAACTGCGCTTGCAGTGCTCGCTCCATAGCTTGAAACCAGGTATCGACTTCAGTCAGATTGGTGGTTCCTTTGAACTTTGGTGGATTAACCTTTAAGAAGGTTGCCAGTGTCATCGGGCCCTGAGCTCCAATTCTGCCATCACCATTATTATTTATCTGTTGCCCAAGAGCTTCCGCAGTGTCCTGTATAGCAGCAGCCATGTTCGCCAACGTCACCATAAAGTTTACTGGATAATTTGGGTTGGTTCCCGGTCCCTGAGTACTAGTACGACCTCTCCCACGACCTCGACTGCACCCACGAGGTGCCATCTGGTTCTTATACACACCAAACAATCGATATCAAGTCCCAAATGCATGCTCATGAACGTTTATGCCAGTTATATCAGTTAGATATCCTAATAGCACATAAACACACATACAGAGAATGCACAAAATCACAGTCAGTCCGTCCCTCAGGCTCTACAGAAACGAACTGCTCAGATACCATACTGTAACACCCTACCACACAGAGCCTTATGCTTAAGTCATAAAACAGAAGTGGCGAGGTATTACGACCTCTAAAAAATAAAATTTAGTATATATAGTAGTGTGAAAAATATTTATAACTAGGAGGCTTTGAAAAAAAGGGGTAAAAAAAATCGTTAAATCGAAAAGTACAACACTTCGATCAATAACGTAACAAAGCAGATAGAGGATAAGCTAACACGAGTATATATACAAGAGAGATATATATATATATATATAGTAAGGAACCCAAAAGAAACCCAAAAGACAAGTTACAAAATCTGTTCTCCAAGATAACCTCTAAGAGGAGTCAATACAGTATATATGTATATAGTGGAGATAATAAGTATCTAAGTAAGTACATAAAACCAAAATAAAGTCTCGAGAGCTAAGGATCTTCGCTAATCCAGAAGTCTTCAGCATGCCTCCTCGAGGGGCCTCACGTTCTACATCTGAAAACCACAAAATCTGCATGGGTGAGAATCGGGGTTTCTCAGTATGGTAACAGTGCATATCTAACACGTAATGTCTTAGGAAAGCCGAAGGCAATCCTAGAACTTCCAACAGATAATTAAAGCTTATAAACAGACTAAACCATAAATGAAATAGGCAACTAGCTAAAGATCTTCAATCTAACTAACACTCCTCTTTTCAAATCCTTCGAACCTCCCAACCGCCATCAATAATTTGATATTGCAAACACAAGTATATCAACAAGGAAATGCACAAATAGGAAGCAAATATGGCAGTTAGACAATTAGCAAGTAATATGCAGTCAATTAGGCATTCCAAACAATTCACATATAATACATATGATTTATGCCTGTCCTAGTGGCTGATGAATCTCATTTGTCGGTTATAAAGCTAACCCGACAAGTCCTGGTAGCTAACCAATGGACTGTCCCTCTGTCGTGCATCTCCAACTCGAGTTATTCATAATCATAATCATCAATACAAATACACAACACCCACACTGGTGTTTATCCACGGGGGCGAGCTCATTCGGAACTTTCACAGTGTCCGGCCATACTTACGACATATGGTCAGCAGAGTATCGAGTCTCCACCTGGAGCACGTGGTGGCTAGTGGTGGACGAAATTGTATCTCTTTATGGAATATGATAATAGAGCCTGGTCCAAGATCAACTTCGTTCAACTAACCAGCAAGTGTACTGGGTCGTCCAAGTAATACCTTACGTGAGTAAGGGTCGAATCCACAGAGATTATTGGTTTGAAGCAATCAATATTTATTTTATTAGTCTTAGTTAGGATGTCAACAAGGTTATTTGGATTAAAAGTGAAATTACTAGATTTGATTATAAAAATAAAAGGGGGAACAATGTTACTTGAGCAATAGAGTTATTTGTTTGTAAAGGATTGTGGAATGTGTTGGAGTTCTGGAGATGCTTTGTCCTTTGACTTCAACTCTTACTTGAAATCCTCTTCTCACACGCAGGTTCCTTCCATGGCAAGCTCTATGTAGGGCGTCACCGTTGTCAGTGGCTACTTCCCATCCTCGCAGTGAAAACTATGCTCACGCACTCTGTCACAGTACGGCTAATCACCGGTTGGTTCCCGCTCCTACTGGAATAGAATCACTCTTTTGCGTCTGTCACTAACGCCCAGCAGGTTAAAGTTTGAAGCACGTCACAGTCATTCAATCCCGGAATCCTACTCGGAATACCACAGACAAGGTTTAGAC
>NC_029780.3:90969478-90969756 GCF_000817695.3 Arachis duranensis
CAGGTTATGACGTGTTTTGGGCGTTCAACTCCGGATAATGACGTTTTTCTGGCGTTTAACTCCAGACAGCAGCATGAACTTTGCGTTTAACGCCAAGTTACGTCGTCTATCCTTGCGCAAATTATGGATTATTATATATTGCTGGAAAGCCCTGGATGTCTACTTTCCAACGCCGTTGAGAGCGCGCCAATTGGACTACTCCTGTAGCTCCAGAAAATCCATTTCGAGTGCAGGGAGGTCAGGATCCAACAGCATCAGCAGTCCTTTTTCAGCCTAAG
>NC_029780.3:90970029-90971415 GCF_000817695.3 Arachis duranensis
TGTTGCTTGTCCTCAAGCAACTAGATGAATAAAATAGGTTCTAACAGAAATAAAGAAGTAATAATATTCTCAAGTTTTAAATGAGGCTCAGATTCTTATTAGATGAGCGGGGCTTGTAGCTTTTTGTCTCTGAATAGTTTTGGCATCTCTCTGTATCTTTAAATTTTCAGAATGATTGGCATCCTTAGGAACTCAGAATTCAGATAGTATTATTGATTCTCCTAGTGTAGTATGTTGATTCTTGAACACAGTTATCTTATGAGTCTTGGCTGTGGCCCTAAGCACTTTGTCTTCCAGTATTACCACCGGATACATAAATGCCACAGACACATGAATGGGTGAACCTTTTCAGATTATGACTCAGCTTTGCTAGAGTCCCCAGTCAGTGGTGTCCAGAGCTCTTAAGCACACTCTTTTGCTTTGGATCACGACTTTAACCACTCAGTCTCAAGTTTTTCACTTGGACCTTCATGACACAAGCACATGGTTAGGGACAGCTTGGCTTAGCCGCTTAGGCCTGGATTTTTATTTCCTTGGGCCCTCCTACCCATTAATGCTCAAAGCCTTGGATCTTTGCTAAAATTTTCGCCATTTTTTTTGAACTGCTTTTTCTTGCTTCAAGAATCAATTTCATGATTTTTCAGATCATCAACAATATTTTTCGTGTTCCTCATCCTTTCAGGAGCCAATATTCATCAAATTCAAAGTACAATTTATGCACTGTTCAAGCATTCATTCAGAGAACAACAAGTATTGCCACCACATATAATTAATTATAGTCTTTATTACTAAGAACTCAAAAATATAAATTACTTCTTTATTCTAAAAAAAATCTACTACTTTATTCATGCCTGATGATGATGAGAAAAATAAATTATAGCTTAATTGGAAATAAAATCAAAATAGACATCCTAATTACTACTAAATATCTTCTAAGGTCAATTTCTAAAAGGAATAATTATCACTAAGTTAAAACAGAAAAATTGGAACTCAGCAACCTGTTGTTTTGAGGAGTGGATGCTCCTCTAATTCTTTGGGGTGTGGTTCAAGGATTAATTTTTGACGCTTCAGCTCCCTTAGATCACGCCCTTGCTCCTACTGTTCCTTGAGCAGTTTGCAAATCATGCTACCTTGATTATTCTGTTCTTCCTTTATTTGATCCATAGCTTCTTGCAATCTGGAAATAGAAGTCTCAAGCTGTTCCCAATATTCGAATTGGGGCAGTTCTGGGAGGGCTTCTTGTGCTCTCCTTCTGGCAGAATCCTCTTGTTGCTGTTGCCTGACCATTGATGTTCCAGTAATGGGCTTTTCAATTAGGATATATTCAGTTATTCCCATCTTTACTCCAGCATCTTTGCAAAGCATAGAAACTAGGCTTGGATAAGC
>NC_029780.3:90971702-90973135 GCF_000817695.3 Arachis duranensis
TCTGGGTCATCTTTCAGTTGAGGGATCTTGAATATCTCCCTGATCCTGTCAGCATTGGTATGAATGATTTTTCCTCTGACCACTGTCTTATGGTCAAAGATAGCAGCTCCAATGATTCTTTGTCTTTCTGTCTGCCATAGATTAGCATAAAATTCCTGAACCATATTCTTCCCCACTTTCGTTTCAGGATTGGCCAGAATTTCCCAATTCCTGTTTCGAATTTGCTCTTGGATCTCCGGATATTCATCTTCTTTCAGATCAAATCTGACTTCCGGGATCACTGATCTGTGACTCATTATCTTGTAGTAATGGTCTGAATGTTCCTTAGTTAAGAACTTCCCTTGATTCCAAAGTGGCTTTGGAGCGCTTTCTTTCTTCCCTCTTGGGGTGGTTTGCTTTCCTTTAGGAGCCATGATCTTAAGTGAGTATACTTTTGTGATCACGGATAAGCACACCAAACTTAGAGTTTTGCTTGTCCTCAAGCAAAGGAGAAGAAAGAAGAGGGATAGAAGGAGGAGGAGGCCGAATATAATATAAAGGGATGGGGGGGTGGGAAATTTTCGAAAAATAAGAAAGAGATAAGATAAAAGATATGATTTTAAAAATTATGATCAGAGAAAGATATAATTTTAAAAGGAAAAGATATGAATCATAATTTAAAAGATAAGTTTGAAAGTTAATTTTGAAGAGGATTTTCTTAAAAGGAATTATTGATGTGTTGGAAACAAATTTGAAAAGATGATGGATTGAATTGGAAAGCCATTTGTTCTTTTGGGTTAAGATAAATCTAAAACATTTGCAATCAAGGGATTTTAGAAATTAGGATAAAAACTTTTGGAATTGAAAGTGATAATTTAAAATATGTTTATGCAAGAAATCATGAATTGAAACATAAAAATTTTGAAAAAATGTAAAGAAAAATGAAATTGTACCTCCTTCCCACCATCCTGGCGTTAAACGCCCAACTGTTGCATGGTTTGGGCGTTTAACGCCCAAATGTTGCTTCTCCTGGGCGTTCAACGCCCATGTGATGCTTCTTTCTGGCGTTGAACGCCAGGAAGTCCTTCTTTACTGGGCGTTTTTCTAAACGCCCAGAATGCTAGCAGATTGGCGTTAAACGCCCAGAAGATGCTCCTTTCTGGCGTTTAACGCCCAGAAAGCTACCCTTACTGGCGTTAAACGCCCAGTGGGTGCTTCTTTTGGGCGTTTAACGCCCAAAGTGTTTCTTACTGGCTTTTTCATGCCAGTGAGCTTCCAAATTTCTCTGTAACTTTTGGGACTTCAATAAATTTGCTATTTCACCTTTGAAGATACTTAGACCTAAACCTGTAAAGAAAGAAAATTTATTTAATTAGTAATTAAACTTTGTACATGGCTGGGTTGCCTCCCAGCAAGCGCTTCTTTAATGTCATTAGCTGGACTAACACTGATCC
>NC_029780.3:90975332-90977447 GCF_000817695.3 Arachis duranensis
TACTGAAAAGTCATCCATGAAGACTTCCAGAAATTTTTCCACCATATCAGAGAAAATTGAGAGCATGCACCTCTGGAAGGTAGCAGGTGCATTGCACAGGCCAAATGGCATCCTTCTGTATGCGAATACTCCAGATGGGCATGTGAATGCCGTTTTCTCCTGGTCCTGGGGATCTACTGCAATTTGATTATAACCTGAATATCCATCCAGGAAGCAGTAGTATTCATGACCTGCTAGTCTTTCTTGCATCTGGTCTATGAATGGTAAAGGAAAATGATCCTTTCTAGTAGCTGTATTGAGCCTTCTGTAATCAATATACAGATGCCACCCTGTAACTGTTCTTGTAGGAACTAGTTCATTCTTTTCATTATGAACCACTGTCATGCCTCCCTTCTAGGGGACAACTTAGACAGGGCTCATCCAGAGCTATAAAAAATAGGATAAAATAATCTCAGCCTCTAGTAACTTAGTAACATCTTTCTGCACCACCTTTTTCATGGCTGGATTCAGCCGCCTCTGTGGTTGAACCACTGGTTTAGCATCCTCCTCCAATAGGATCTTGTGCATGCATCTGGCTGGGCTAATGCCCTAAAGATCACTTATGGACCACCCAAGTGCTGTCTTGTATGTCCTTAGCACCTGAATTAGTGCTTTCTCTTCCTGTGGCTCTAAAGTAGAGCTTATAATCACGGGAAAAGTGTCATCCTCTCCCAGAAATGCATATTTCAGGGATGGTGGTAGTGGTTTGAGCTCGGGTTTAGGAGGCTTTTCCTCTTCCTGAGGAGTTTTTAGAGGTTCTTTTGTTTTCTCTGGTTCCTCCAGATCAGGCTAAACATCTTTAAAAATGTCTTCTAGCTCTGATTCGAGACTCTCAATCATATTGACCTCTTCCACCAAAGAGTCAATAATATCAACGCTCATGCAATCGTTTGGGGTGTCTGGATGCTGCATAGCTTTGACAACATTCAACATAAACTCATCCTCATTGACTCTCAGGGTCACCTCCCTTTTTTGGACATCAATGAGGGTTCGTCCAGTTGCTAGGAAAGGTCTTCCTAGAATGAGAGTTGCACTCTTGTGCTCCTCTATTTCTAGCACCACAAAGTCAGTAGGAAAGGCAAATGACCCAACCTTGACAATCATGTCCTCAATTACGCCTGATGAAATTTTAGTGGAGCCATCAACAAGTTGGAGGCATATCTGGGTTGGTTTAATTCATCAGTCAAACCAAGTTTTTCGATAGTGGATGCAGGTATCAGGTTGATACTTGCCCCAAGATCGCATAGAGCTGTCTTGGTATAAGCATCCTCTAATGTGCATGGTATCATAAAGCTTTCGGGATCTTTAAGCTTCTCTGGTAAGCTTTTCAGAATGACTGCACTGCACTCTTTAGTGACAAAAAGTGAGGTAAACTTTTTCAGTTTCCCTCCAATCCTTCTTATGACTTAAGATCTCTTTCATGAACTTAGCATAAGATGGTATTTGCTCAAGTGCTTCTGCAAACGGAATCTTTATTTCAAGAGTCCTGAGATAGTCTGCAAAGCGGGCAAATTGCTTATCCTGTTCTGCTTGGCGGAGTTTTTGAGGATAAGGCATTTTGGCTTTGTATTCCTCAACCTTAGTTGCTGCAGGTTTATTACTTACAGAAGTGGGTTGGGAAGCCTTCTTAGAAGAGTTGTTATCAGCACTTGTATGTGACTGATCACCTACTGGCATTTGAGTGCCAGGTGTGGAAGCTGGAGTGGCGTTAGACGCCACCTCCTTGCTTGTTACTGGCGTTTGAACGCCAGAACCATGTTCCTTTTGGGCGTTCAACGCCAGATCCATGCTTGTTTCTGGCGTTGAACGCCAGGAATGAGCATGGGCTGGGCGTTCAGCGCCAGCATCATTCCTCTCTGGTCTCTGATTGTCCTCAGAGGGATTTTGATTGGCCATCTGTTCATTTCTTAGTTTCCTGCTGCTTTGAAGTGAGGTATTTAATGTTTTCCCACTCCTTAATTGAACTGCTTGGCATTCGTCTGCTATTTGTTTTGACAGTTGCTTTTCTGTCTGTTTTAATTGCACTTCCATGTTTCTGTTAGCCATTCTTGTTTCCTGTAATATTTCCTTGAATTC
>NC_029780.3:90977547-90979198 GCF_000817695.3 Arachis duranensis
CATTTCAGAGGGGCATTTTCTTAGCATCTCTCTGTACCTCTCCCAAGCATCATAAAGGGATTCATTATCTCCTTGTTTGAATCCTTGAATGTTTAGCCTTAGCTGTGTCATCCGTTTGGGAGGGAAATAGTGATTCAGGAATTTTTCTGACAGCTGTTTCCATGTTTTTATGCTGCTTTTAGGTTGGTTATTTAACCACCTCTTAGCTTGATCTTTTACAGCAAATGGAAACAGTAATAGTCTGTAGACATCCTGATCTACTTTCTTATCATGTACCGTATCAGCAATTTGCAGAAATTGTGCCAGGAACTCTGTAGGTTCTTCATGTGGAAGACCAAAATACTGGCAGTTTTGCTGCACCATGATAATGAGCTGAGGATTCAGCTCAAAGCTACTAACTCCAATGGAGGGTATACAGATACTACTCCCATATGAAGCAGTAGTGGGGTTAACATATGACCACAGAGTCCTCTTGGACTGTTCATTCCCATTTAGTTCCATGTTGGAATAAAAGAGATGGTATATATGTTGATATTATTTTATTTTATAAAAATAAATTTTTATAAAATAAAATAAAAACGAAATAAGTACAAGAAAGTGAAAATATTTTGAAATTGAAAATTGAATTTTTATATAAAATTTTCGAAAATGTAGTTCAAAATTAGTTAGAAAATAAATTTTTTTTTTGAATTTTGAATTTTATGATGAAAGAGAAAAACACACAAAAGACACAAGATTTAAAATTTTTAGATCTAATGCTCCTTATTTTCGAAAATTTTTAGAGGGAAAACACCAAGGAACACCAAACTTAAAAATTTTAAGATCGAGACACAAGAAAAACTCAAGAACACTTTGAAGATTCACAAGAACACCAAGAACACAAGAAAGAACACCAAACTTAAAATTTTTAGGAAATCAAGACAAGTTTTCGAAAATTAAAGAAAGTTTAACAAGAAAACACCAAACTTAAAGTTTGGCACAAGATTAAATTAGGAAAAATTATTTTTGAAAAAGATTTTCAAAAGTACTGGTGCTTCCTTATCAAGAATATAAACCAATGCTTTAGCCAATTGGGAATAAATATGACACTTGGTGCAGATGTTCCAATTAGTGCTTTAAAAGGAACACAAGTGAAACAAGAAAAGACACAAAGCAAGAAAAACTCAAGATCAAACAAGAAAAATAAGCAAGAACAACTTGAAGATTAATGAAGAACAAAAATCACAAGTCGAAAATTTTTAAGAAAAATATGAGATATGCAATTGACACCAAACTTAGAACAAGACACTAAAACTCACGAAAATTAGCAATTAATTAAGAGAAAAATAATAAATTTTGAAAAGAAATTTTTGAAAAGAAACTATCCTATCAAGATTTAATGACTCTCTAACAATAAAAATAGGAACAAAAATAAAAATAAATTATTCCTAATCTAAGAAATAAAATAAGCCTTCAATTGTCCAAACTCAATAATCCCCGGCAACGGCGCCAAAAACTTGGTGGACGAAATTGTATCTCTTTATGGAATATGATAATAGAGCCTGGTCCAAGATCAACTTCGTTCAACTAACCAGCAAGTGTACTGGGTCGTCCAAGTAATACCTTACGTGAGTAAGGGTCGAATCCACAGAGATTATTGGTTTGAAGCAAT
>NC_029780.3:90979482-91000096 GCF_000817695.3 Arachis duranensis
GTGGTTGTCAGGCACACGTTCATGGATTGAGGAAGGTGATGAGTGTCACGGATCATCACCTTCTCCATAATTAAGCGCGAATGAACATCTTAGATAAGAACAAGCGTGTTTGAATGGAAAACAAAGGAATTGTATTAAATCATCGAGACGCTGCAGAGCTCCTCACCCCCAACAATGGAGTTTAGAGACTCATGCCGTCACAAAGTATGTACTTCAGATCTGAAAATGTCATGAGGTACCAGATATGTCTGTAAAGTTGTTTAAATAGTAAACTAATAACCTAGGGTTACAGAAAATGAATAAACTAAGATAATTGGTGCAGAAATCCACTTCTGGGGCCCACTTGGTGTGTGCTGGGGCTGAGACTAAAGCTATTCACGAGTTGAGACCTTTCTTGGAGTTGAACTCCAAGTTATAACGTGTTTTGGGCGTTCAACTCCGGATCATGACGTTTTTCTGGCGTTTAACTCCAGACAGCAGCATGAACTTGGCGTTTAACGCCAAGTTACGTCGTCTATCCTTGCGCAAAGTATGGATTATTATATATTGCTGGAAAGCCCTGGATGTCTAATTTCCAACGCCGTTGAGAGCGCGCCAATTGGACTCCTGTAGCTCCAGAAAATCCATTTCGAGTGCAAGGAGGTCAGGATCCAACAGCATCAGCAGTCCTTTTTCAGCCTAAGTCAGATTTTTGCTCAGCTCCCTCAATTTCAGCCAGAAAATACCTGAAATCACAGAAAAACACACAAACTCATAGTAAAGTCCAAAAATATGATTTTTGCCTAAAAACTAATAATATTCTACTAAAAATTAACTGAAACATGCTAAAATCTACATGAAATTACCCCCAAAAAGCGTATAAAATATCCGCTCATCAGCTAGCCAGTGCTTTCACCCAGGGAAACCCGTATCTCAGATAGTGGAAGTGCAACATTCATATTTCATTCAATAAGCATATATGCAATCATACTCAGCCATAATTAAATAATAGTTCAGCCATAATTCAGCAATAACTCAGCCATTCGGCTCATAATACAATCCATAACCAACCACAATTTATTAACAATTACAGCCCTTCGGCTCATGGCATATAAAGTACTTCCACCATCATCATCAGCACCCCATACAATTATCTTTAATCATAATATTCATCATTAATTCTCCCCTTACTTCATCCACAAGTTACCACACCTCGTAGCCTCTTCCCATCGCTAGGCATACTATAAGGATTTAGGACATAAAGGGCGAGAATGGAGGCTTAGAAGTCTGAAATTCGGCTTTGAAAACTCAAAAATCAGTTTTTTGGTGAAAATAGAATCACGCATGCGCGTCGCCCATGCACACGTGTGGGAGGCCGAAAAGTAAAGCAACCTGTGCACGTCGCCCATGCGCACGCATGGGAAGTAGAAAGGTGGAGTAATGCGTGCGCGTTAACCATCCGTACGCGTGGGTGCGTTTTGTGCTCCTCGCACAAAACCAGCACAGTACTAACGCAATCCTCTGGATTTTCTACTGGGCACTTGCATCAATACAGCGACGCGTACGCGCCGGTCAGGCGCATGCGTGGGTAGCAAAAATTTAGTGTGACGCATGCGCATCAGCCACGCGTACGCGTGGGAGCACGATTTGCCAAAAATTTTACTAAGTTAAAAAGCTGGAGAATTGCATTTTCAAACCCCAAACTTCCGACGGGCATAACTTTTTCGTTTCAAATCATTTGGCATCCGTTTTTCAAACGACATAAACATCTCGGACCCAATTTTATTTCTAAATAAGTTTGACACAAATCGGGGATCTGGAGACCAGTTATGCTCCGTCAAAGTAGACCCAAAAACCATATTTTCATACAAACCCGCAAAATTCCATTTTCAAAACAAACCATTTTCAACCGTTTTCAAAACCAACCAAAACTTACCAAAAATCAACCTCAAGTTTGTCAACTCATATGTTAACATTTTTATGAAATTCTCAATCCACCAATCCACCATTTTAACCAATCTCAATCAAATAACTCAATTTCAAACCGAATATCATGTCATATATCTTTTCTCATCCTAATTTCCAACAATACCATTTCCATCAACCATCAATACATACATTCAATATCATCCTCACCATCAACATGGTTTCACCCACAATTCAATCTCAACCAATCATTAAGCATATATCAAAACATGCATATCTCTCATGCATCATACCATCAAAACATAAAAATCCACTACTCACATACATAACCACACAACTCATCTCAACCAATCAACAACATCAATAGTTCAAATTCTATCTTAGGGTCTCTAGCCTAAGTTTTCACACCACATTATATTTTAGATACAAGAAACCGAAACCATACCTTGGCCGCTTTCCCGCTCAACCCGGAACACCTCCAAATCACTTTTCCACAAGCTCTCAAGGCTTCAACACCTCCAAGAATAGATTTTTAGCATACAAAAGCCCTTTTCCAAACTTTTCAAAACTTCAATCAAGCTCCAACACACATATATACACTTCCTAAACCACAATACCACATTCAAACATACCCACTCAATACCCAAACATCATAAACCAATCAATTCCACTAGAGTTGAAAATCTTACCACACCCAAGGATCAATGAGACAAGATTAAGCCTTTCCTTCAAGCTAGTTGGATCCTATAACATCAAAAGCTCACAAATCTCAACATTTTTCACCGAAAATTTTGAAATTAAGGCTGGAATTTCAGAGAAATCGTGGCTTACCTCAAGAGGGAAGAGAGAGTGTTGTTTAAAGATTTTAGGTTGAGTTTGGTTGAGTTAAGGGTCCAATATGGGTCTAGTTGACCCGGTTTAATCCGTTCCATCTAATTTTAGGCCGATTTTCTTAAAATTGATGTCAAAATTTTCGATTTAATTTTAACCATAAAAATTATATTTTTAATTTTCTAAAATAAAATTTAATTTATAAATTAATTAATAATTAATTAAACGAATTTTACAAGTTGAGAAGGATAAGACAAAAAGAAGTCATTTTGGGACCAAGGTCTGACAATGATATTACTTTAGTTCTTTTTTTGTTTTAATAGACTGGGACAATGATATTAGTTCTAAGTTCTAAGTTGGAACTTCTAACTTCACGGAAGGTGTTCATTTTTTTACTTTCGTTTTCGTCTAATGTTCAAGAAAGGAAAATATTTGCGGACCAAAAATTAATCGAAAAGTGATAAATACTATGAGCTGGTCCAATACTATTTTTGCTTGTGCTTGATTCTGTAATCCATCATCATTTTTTTTTTGGTCAGTCATCATCATTTATACTATAAATTTATCAGCTGGTAGTTGGTTGAGACTTGAGAGGGACTAGTTATATGCATGGATCTGTGAAATGAAAATGCAGAGGGAAATGGGTTTTTTTCTTTTTGGGCAACGGGCTAATTGGGTTTAAAGATTGTTTTTCGATATGCGTTTTTTAGGAAGGTTTTCGTTAGCCCACTTAGGTCAATTAAAATAAAAAAGCAAATGGAGTATAGGAGGGATAGGCCATAATCATTTTTTTTGAAAAGTTAATGTGTACAATGGCTTATTGAGTTACAAAATGAACATCTTTTATATTATCTAGAATAACCATCCAAGTACTAGGGATAATAAACATCTTCCCGAAAAATAAAACTGATTTTGGGATTCGCCAAAGATCGAACTCTTAACCTTTTGGATTTAACGGTCTAATACTATGTCATGATACCACTCATCCCAAAAACCTCAGCTGATGGAAAAAAGTAACACTAATTATTATATCTCTAATATTTCATAAACATCTATTATACACATTGTATAAATATTCCATTAACTCCTCCTACTTTTCCTATTCCTTTTTGGTATATGTTAATCTTTTAATACCCCCTCGAATTTGTTGATTTTCTCGAATTAACCCACCCATCCTACAAAAGAAAAGAGAAGAAGAAAAAGAAGGCTTAGACATATTATTTACTTGCTCTAAAAGGGAATAAAAACATTGTAATATAAACATACCTTTAAATAATGGAGCTCAAATACACAACAGATTAGTATTTGATTTGTTAGTTTGAAAAATATTATGGATAAAAAAAATATTATAATATATTCAAATCAAAGTTCAACTTTTATAGATGTTGTGAAGTGACAAAAATGTAACATAACTAAAAATGACGGTCAACTTTTTTATAAACCATTTCTATCTTTTTCATTCCAAAGTCCAAACTAACACAATGTAGATTCTTTAATAAAAAGCCTAGAATTGAAGGTTTTACAGGTATGAAATCATAAATAATTAGAGATTCACAAATCCCAACTTATTTCTAATTTAAACTAATTTTTACATAATTTAATTGTGACTTTGAAGGTCTAAAATTTTATGTGTATTTGTGGTTATATATATTAGGTATGTAAATGTTATTAAAATTAAAGTCACATGCGTGTATGTTTATATTCATGGTGGTTACATATATTGAATATATAAATGTTATTAAAATTAAAGTTACATTTTTTTTTTACAATTTGGTAATACTTTTTTTAACAACACTTTTTAAAAAGCACTACTAAATAATAAAATTTTTTTACTTTAATTTTAGCAACATTAAAATACTATAATTACTATAAACAACACATATATTAGAATGCATTTATATATATACAGCCACCATGCATGATATCATTCATGAGTGATCAAACCAAAAAGTATCAAGAAAAATATTGAAACCCAATTAATTAACAGGAAAAAAGTTGTATTGTGTAAAAGGAAAAAACAAAGATTATTCATAATACTAATAAAAAAATACTAGGAGGCCAATCTTTTGGTGTAAAAAAAGTGAGAGTTCATTAGTATCTGTTCAAATATTAAAAAATAAAATAAAATCTTAATCACTTAGAATTTTTCGTAAAAAAATTGGTGTAAACTGTAAACCACAATTTTGCTAGCTGAAAGATTTGCATTTGGTGAAATAGCTCTCAAAAACAAAAAGAAAAAAGGCACTTATTAGTCTATGAAAGATTATAAAAGTTTGACAAACTTTATTAAGTAACTAATTTAGTGTTTTAATAATTGATTTCGACATAATTAGAAATAGCATGCATATAGTGTGATGTTATCAAATAACATGTCATATAGGGACACATCTAAGGTTGTGTTTGTTTTTGAGAATAGAAAAAAATAAGACTTTGAAAATAAAATACAAAAAATAGAGATACAAAATTTAGTATTTTTGTATTTGGTTTGTTGATAAATTAGAATAAATTATAAAAGTTTAATTTATTTTCATTTTTTTATTTAAAAATTTTGAGAAGAAAAATATAATAATAAAAAATATAATTATAAAAAATTAACAAAAATAATAAAAAATAAGTTGTATCTTTTATTAGTATCTTTGTGTCTTTTTTGTCAGAATAAACACAAAATATACTAATTTAGTATTTTTATATATAATATTTCTGTCTATATCTTATCTATTAAATATAATTTTATATTTCTATATTCTTGTCTCAATATCTTTGTCTCTGTAATCAAACACCACCTAGATGTTAATATCAACAGCGAGGAGTTCAAAAACATGTCATATATAGTACAACAACCAAGGATGTTTAAAACATGAATTAATAAAAGAAAAGGGATAAGGGAAATCATAAACATAGTTACAGTAAATTTTAATTGTTAATTTTAATTATATATATTATATATATATTTTATAATTAAAATCAACAATTAAAAATAACTAAAATATCAATATACTGATATACTTAAAATTTTTTTTATATAATTTACTTCAATCATGAATAATCTTACTATCTAGGTATCTCCCGTGGTACACTGCATACAATAGATTTGAAATATCTAATTTGCCTGTATGCAATAGTTACAATTGTCATCTTATTAGTTACTTTTGAATAAAGAAAGTTACTTGAGCAATATAAAGTCTGATTAAAGAAGCAGCCATAACATACAAGATGACAAACAATGAGAAATTGGTTGAGATATTTTCTATTAGGTACTAGCTTAGTTAGTGAAAAATTCTATTAACTACTTGAAAACATACGTTTTGTTTAATCTATTTAACAGTAATATACGATAAATTCGTTAATCTCTTTAAAAAAATTAAATAAATGTGTGATATTTTTCTTATAATATGTATATATAATTATCAGATCTTAATTATCAAAATCTTAGATCACAAAAAATCATATAATATGTATATCACAATCACAGTAAGAAAATTTTATCAAATAAGGTTATCCAAAATTACTCATTCTGAAAGAAAAAAAAAAGTACCTACTGCTAGTCTACTACTATGCCTATATTAGACAACATTTTTTAAATTGCTTTTAATAAAACCAAACCACTTATAAATTTTCGTTTAGAAGACTAGTGACAATGTTTCTTTGTAACCGTGAGATTCCATCGTTCCTCTGACTGTAAGAAGTAAGGAAGAAGTTTTGGACTACTTGGCAATTTTAGCATAGACGTGACTATGTCTAATTGGTTGGTAATAATTAGTAGTACCGTGAAGTTACGTAACTATACATATCAGATGCTACCTACCTTATACAAAATTGTTAAAGCTAATTTACAGGTTTAAGCTAAGTGACGAAGCTAAAGCAACCCTTTTATTACTTTGATATTTTCTTAACGTAACTAACTGCGGATTTTTTTTTCAAATAAATAAATTAAATATTTTTTTACTTAAAACGTAATTTAAAAATATTTTAATAATTTATATTAAATTATTTATCTCATTTATATTATAAATGAGATTATTATACATATATTTCGTTTATACTTTAAATAATTTAAGTTAACTTTATTTACATCATCCTATCTTATTATACTGTGAATGAAATATGAGTATTTGTAAATATAAGAAATTTAATTCTCTCAAAATAAAAAAAATATTTATAGTATGATTTGTATCTATTTACAAAGTAAAAAACGATTTGTATTGATTTACAAAGTAAAAAATAATATTATTTATTACTATTTAGATCGAATTAAATCCATTACTAATAAAATTTAGATATACTATTATTTAAATTAAAGTTAAAATGGTTATATCAAAGTAAGAACTTCATTTTGGATTTATTTGAATTTTACATAAGCCTTCTTGTTTTGTTTTTTTATTTGCCTTATGCTATTTTTTTATTTTTGGAGTTTACTAATAATCAAACTCTAGATCTTTTATTTAAGTTATGAAACTACTCATAATACTATGTCATGAAACTACTAATTCCAAAAATTTAAGTTGATAAAGAGAGACAACAAAAATCAAATAAACTATTAATATCTCCCACAAACCTTTTGTTTTTTTCTAATATTTCTAACATAATAAATGGCCATGAAACAAACAAAATTTGGATGATATATAATTTAAAATTTTTAAATAACTATTTTAAAAATTTTAAATTTTTTATGTACTCTTTTAAATACAAATTAAGAGGTTAGTTTTAGTTAAAAATTAAAATTTGAATGAAATATTAACAAATTCAATTCAGATTATAGTAGTTGAAAAGTTGGATTAAAAAAAATTTCAAATTATAATACCATTGTATAAAATTAAATTGTATTCAAACATATAATTTAACCATTTCAAGAAATTAATAGCCGCGCCAAAATATAAGTAATTGCACGTTAAAACATAAAAGAGAGAAAAAATTAAAAGTTTACGTTTTTTTTTTAATAATACATATATCTCGTTTATATTGTATTGTAAACGAGATATACTTTTATTTTAAATTTTGTATATTTCATTTGCAATTGTGATAAAGCGAAAAAAAAAAGCATGACTTATATAGTTTATGTAACATCCTAATTACCCTAAGTCTTACCTCTAGTTGTAAGGCAAAGATTAATCAAAGGTTACGACAATTCTAAGGCTTATACATAGTTATATTGAAGGAAATAATATATTCTAGAAGCCCCATGAAAGATTTAGCTCAAAAACAGAATTACAAAAGCGCGAAATATTCACACGAAACTAATGCACAAGACCCAAGGTATAGATGCAAGAGAAAAGAATATAATAATCATAAGGAACTAGTCGCAGCTTGCGGAGTTTAAGCCGACTAGTTACAAATAAAAAAATACAGCGTCTTGGAGTCAAAACAGCTTATACAACTTATCTCTCAAATAAGCCTCTAAGGCCATAAAGATAAATATACAAAGAGATGTGAGAGTAACTATAACAAAGTAAAATAGAAATAGCCAAGGAGGAACCATACTCCTCTCTGTCACCATATCCGCAATCTCACCGAAAAGGATTTGTAACCTGCGTCTGAAAAATAACAACATATGGTATGAGAACCGGACAATCACAAATAGTGCAAGCAAGTAATACACATGTAGTAATCATATATAACAAGTAATTCAAGAAGCAAGTAGACATATTATACAATTAGGCAAACCCAAGTAATCAAAGCAAACAAGCATATAAGAGATGCATATGATGAATGCATGTCCTATTGGCTCGTGATATCACTTGTCGGTCCTTATATTCCAATCCGACACATCCTCCCGGATATAGCCTTTTTTGCCACGCCAGGGATATAGTGCCCTGCACACTCATGCAGCAGCGAATCTGCTACGCCAGAGGTATAGTGCCCTGCACACTCATGTAGTAGGGAGTCTACTACGCCAGAGATACAGGCCTCGCACACTTCATGCAGTAGAGAAGGAATAATCAACAATAAATCATACAGCAGAAAAATCTGCTACGCCAGGGATATAGGCGCTGCACACTCAATAGCATCTAGTCATGCAGCAGAGAAATATGCTACGCCAAGGATATAGGCCTTGCACACTCTTAACAACATATAGTCATGCAGCAGAAAAATCTGCTATGTCAGTGATATAGGCCCTGCACACTCCCAACATCCATCATGATCATCATCCTCAAATTATCACCAGTCATCACCATTTCTCATCTCAAATCACTTTCAATTATCAATTCTCAACATTCCAAGGATATAGTGCCTGACACACTTTCCCTCAATATCCATCAAGCTCATAATAACCACCAATTCTTAATTCCATTCCGAACTCATTAGTTCATCATTTTCTCAATCCCAGTACCATTCTTCTTTCTCATTCCACCAACCCATCCTCAATACACCAGAAACCTAAATCTCCGTTTGTTAACTTTTTTAAGTAAAATCTAAATTAATTCTCTGATACCTCTCCCATATTTTAAAGCCCAAAAATAAGTTCAAGAGTCTAAAATTATTGCCGGTTTGGAATCAATCAAAAGAAGAATCAATTCGTTGGTAGCATAGTCTAAACCAACAATAAATTCTCAAGATCAAATGTTAAATTCAAATTAAGATAACCGAGAGTATTAAACCTCGGGTCGTTCTCCCTAGGAGTTGCAATGAAGTGTACATTTATTGGCTATGGAGGAAATGGGGGATTGGGAATGCAAGAAAGAGCAAGTAATGTAAATAGCAAGAAATTAAATGATCATGCAAGGAATTTAAGAAAAACAAGTAAAAGCAATGCAATTAGAAATTAAGTGCTAACAAGACTCTTGGTGAGGATTGAGTAATCTAGGTTTCCTATCCTAATTGTGGACCACAAACATGACAATTGTGTGGAATCAATCCAAACTAGTCAATCCTCCTTGAGAATTAGTCAAAAGAGCGTAATTGATCTCAATCCTTAAGTCCTAGTCAACTCACTAATTACTTAGTGAAAGACTAGCGTCAATGGAAACTAAACCAATTAGCTATTCTCACACAATGCGGAATAGACATCCACAACTCAATTCCACCAAAATACCCAATTTCTCAACCAAGAGTGTGAAAAGTAACATGCAAGAAACTAAACGTCAAAGCAATAAAAGTCAAAGTAATTAAATGCAAGGAAAGGATACTTCAAATGCAAGAAACCTCTTGGCAAAAAATTGAGAGCTAAGGTTACCTATCCTAGCCATTGACCACAAACACATGATGATTATGAAGAGTTAATCCTACTTAGTCAACCTTACATCGAAGATAAGTTAAGTAGGCATAGTTGATTTCAATCCCTAAGTCCTATGTCAACACTAAGGGGTCACATAAAGTCAAGGAAGACCAAATCAACTAACTACTCTAATATATCAAACAAGAATAATGGACATCAAAAACTCAAGGATCACCAAAGTCATCAATTCCAAGCCAAGAGTGGAGAAAAACTAAGTAAAAACTAAGCCAAGCATTTTATCAAACACTTGGTGTGCATGAAAATAAAATAATATTAAATTGCATTAAAAATAAACTCTAACTACCAAAAGTAAGAAAATGACAATAACAAGTAAAGAAAGCAATAAATGGCATAAAAATATAAATTTGCATTAATTAAAATTAAAATAACAAAGTGTCATAAACATAAAATAACAAAGAAATGAAATAACAAATAGAAGGAAAGAACAAAGATGCAATAACAATAAATGACAAGGAAAAGTAAATGAAAGCAAGAATTAAAAGTAGAAATTACAAGAAATTAAACTAAAGAACCCTAATTCTAGAGAGAGGGTAGGAGCTTCTCTCTCTAGAAAATGAACTACATGATGCTAAACTAACCCTAATTGCTCCCCCCTTCACATGGAAGGAGGCCCTTTTTGATATAGCACTCAATCAGCCTCAAAAGGTCCAAAATTGGGCCCTAGAGGCCCAAAAATCGCCCCCAGCGATTTGCAATAAATGAGTTATGCGCTAGGACCTGTGCGTACGCACACTCGCTGATTTTCTTCTTGTGCGTACGCACAGGTATTTGTGCGCACGCACACTGGGCTTTGTGGTTCTTGCGCGTACACACAGTAGGTTGTGCGCACACACACATTGATGTGCTATTCTCCTTTGATTTCTTCATGTTTTCTCCTAATTCCATGCTTTTATTCCACTCTTATCAAGCCATTCCAACCTATTACACCTGAAATCACTCATCAAAATCATCAAGGCATCGAATGCGATAAAAGTGGGATAAAATTAGTTAAATTAAGCACAAAATAGCATGTTTTCACAATTAGGCTCAAATTAAGGAGAGAACACCAAAGCATGCTATTTGGGTGAATAAATATGGGTTTTTGTGATGAAATCAACTCAAATCAAACCAAAATATATCAGAAAATATGGACTCATCACCTATCTTAAGGTCAACTAGCCTAAATTTCCAGAAACATTACATATTACATAAAGAAAACCGAAACTATACCTTGGTCGATTCCCAAACACACCAAACACCAAAACGAAGCCACCAAACTCGATCCAAAGCCTTAACCAACTCCAACAAACACCAAAACTCAATCTAACATCACATAACATACAAACATCAAACCTATGGTCGACAAAAACAACTAAACACAAGGGTGTAGTAAAACCTTACCTTACCCAACGAGATTAGGGGTAAAATCCAACAATTATCCGCTACTAGAGATCACCTAAACAAGAAAAATCACAAAATCTACTCAAAAATCAAACCCCCCAAAAACACAAAAGTTTGGGTAGAAAATGAGAAATCTTACCAGCATAACCTACATAGAAAGGAAGAGCTTGTCAAGAGCTTCGCATGACCACAGACGGCTCATCAATCGGAGTTCCGTAGCTCAAGTTATAGCTTCCAGAAGGTGGAGGTGAATAGTAACCCACCCTCACCTCTCCTCTCTTCTCAAGCTGCGCCCCTCTCTCTCTCTCTCTTTTTGCATCAAATGCTGAAATGCTCATTAAATAAGCATTTATATGTTGGGCCTTGGGCCCGGTCCCACCTGTTAGCGTTTTTGGTCTGTTTGACCCACTTTGGGCCAAAACCTTTAAGATTAGTGCCCGGTTTTTAATTCTAAATTATTTTTATCCTTTCAAAACAATAAATCAACTTTCAAAATCTTATTTTCCAAAATATGCGCTACTGGACAGACTAAAGCCGGTCCTACCAGTATAAGTGTCAGTACGCATTTTTACAAAAACTTTTCGAAAATGATACATTTTCCAACTCAGAAAAATTCATTGAAATCATATTTCACCTTTATATTTTCAAATTAAAACTTCTAAATTTTGAATCTATTCTGAGCACTTGAAATTTATTATTTTATTAAAACAATTTTACGGAAAAAATTCCGGTTCTTACATTCTCCCCTCATAATAAAATTTTCACCCTCGAAAATTTGAAGGGTGTGATACATCCTCCTCGAAGCATACTACTGTGTCGATATCCCCTCTCGCCTTCTGTTGCGTCACTCTGATTATCATCGTTAAGGACCTGAAATCTTTCCTTAAAACCAGATATTACTTTTGTAACATTTTCCCAAAACCTTCAAACCAAGTTTATTCTAAACCAGTTCATTGTTAAAGCTTTCTGAAAAGAGTCAAAATTCAGTTACTCGGAAGTCAAATACTTGAAATCACATTTTCTTTAAATAGAAACCTTTCAATTTTAGATCCCTTTTGACAAGATAAATTAGAAACCAAGTTCACAAATTGACAAAATCATAGAACTCACCTTTCTTTTAAATCATATCATTTAAATAAAAAATTCTGACATATTTTCAAAACCAAGTTATTTAAACCAACAGTTTCAAACCAAATTTCAAAATCGTTCGAAACCTCAAAAAGTTTTTCAACATGATTCAATACCATACCAGTTAGAAGTTGAAAATCATAGTTAAAAACCACAAAAGCATCCGTCGTTACTTCCGTTGCCACTATTGCTAAGCCGCACCCATCAACCGTTACGCCGCAAACTCCACGAAATGGTCCTCTTGAACATGTTGAGATCGAAACACATAGACTAGGATGGCCATCCTCACTATCTCTCCGTTAACATGATCGACCTTATCCGTGAGTTTCCATTCGGGTTTCTTTTCCACACCAAACCATCGATATCAAGGTGATCAGTCTCAATATCTCAGACTCAGTGCTTCAATTATTCCTAATGGCACACACAACACAAGCATGATATGCATATCAAACAGGCTCTGATACCACTAAATGTAACACCCTAATTACCCAAGCCTTACCTCTAGCCATAAGGCAAAGGTTAATCAAAGGTTACGACAATTCTAAGGCTTATACATAGTTATATAGAAGGAAATAATATATTCTAGAAGGCCGATGAAGTATTTAGCTCAAAAACAGAATTACAAAAGCGCAAAACGTTCACACGAAGCTAACGGACAAGACCCAATGTATAGATGCAAGAGAAAAGAATATATATATAGATATAAGAATATAATAATCATAAGGAACTAGTCGCAGCTTGCGGAGTTTAAGCCGACTAGTTACAAGTAGAAAAATACAGAGTCTTGGAGTCAAAACAGCTTATACAACTTATCTCTCAAGTAAGCCTCTAAGGCCATAAAGATAAATATACAAAGAGATGTGAGAGTAACTATAACAAAGTAAAATAGAAATAACCAAGGGGGAACCATACTCCGCTCTGTCACCATATCCGCAATCTCACCGAAGTGGATTTGTAACATGCGTCTGAAAACAACAACATATGGTATGAGAATCGGAGGTTCTCAATATGGTAACAGTGCCCAATAATGTGAGATGTAAGGCTCCGGGATGCCGAAAGCAATCCTAGAACTTCACATCGCATACGGAATATTCAAGCTTAAACGAAATAAATAAATAAAGAACTTAAACCATAAACTGAGTTATCTAAACTTAGTGGAATTCTAACTAATACTAATTACACCGCTGCATCCCACAGCCTCCACCAACCTAACCTCCGTGCGATCCCATCGCCACCGCCTACCTAACCTCCTCATCACCAGACAATCACAAATAGTGCAAGCAAGTAATACACAGGTAGTAATCATATATAACAAGTAATTCAAGAAGCAAGCAAACATATTATACAATTAGGCCAACCTAAGTAACCAAAGCAAACAAGCATATAAGAGATGCATATGATGAATGCCTGTCCTATTGGCTCATGTATCATTTGTTAGTCCTTAAATGCCAACCCGACACATCCTCCTGGATGTAGCCTTTTCTGCCACGCCAGGGATATAGTGCCATGCACACTCATGCAGCAGCGAATCTGCTATGCCAAAGGTATAGTGCCCTGCACACTCATGTAGTAGGGAGTCTACTACACCAGGGATATAGGTCCTGCACACTCTCAACAACATCTAGCCATGCAGCAGAGAAATCTGCTACGCCAGGAATATAGGCCCTACACACTCTCAACAACATCTAGTCATGCAGTAGAGAAATCTGCAATGCTAGGGATATAGGCCCTGTACACTCTCAACAACATCTAGTCATGTAACAGAGAAATTTGCTACGCTAGGGATATAGGCCCTGGACACTCTTAACATCCATCAAGATCATCATCCTCAAATCATCACCAGTCATCACCATTTCTCATCTCAAATCACTTTCAATTATCAATTCTCAACATTCCAAGAATATAGTGCCTGGCACACTTTTCCTAAATATCCATCAAGCTCATAATAACCACCAATTCTTAGTTCCATTCCAAACTCGTTAGTTCCTTATTTTCTCAATCCGAATACCATTCTTCTTTCTCACTCTACCAACCCATCCTCATTACACCAGAAACCTAAACCTCCGTTTGCTAACTTTTCAAAGTAAAATCCAAATAAATTCTCTTAATCCTTTTCCATATTTCAAAGCCCGAAAATAAGTTCAAGAGTCTTAAAATAGTGTCACAGAAGCTTACAACCTTATTGGGAAGGTGAAATAGTTGAAAACAAAGTTTAATTTTTAGAAACAGGGGTGTGCGTGTGCACACCCAAAGAGACTTGTAAAATGTGTGCGTACGCATAGGGGTGTGCGTATGCACAAATACAAAATTTCACAATTCTATCTGCTCGTACAAGGTGTGCTAACGCCCCCAACAGATTGACCTTCCCAACGTGTGCGTGCACACAGAGCTGTGCGTGCGCACATGTTGTAATACTCCATTGGATATGCGCGTGTACAGGTCGTGCTAGCGCTCTCACCAGCAAGCCTTTCCCTGCTTGTGCATATGCACAAGGCTGTGCGTGCGCATAGGATTAAAATTTTACAGGGTTGTGCGTGCGCACATATCAGAAATCACAAAATTCTGCAACTCTATAGAATTTTAGATTTTGACACCAATCTTTGAATGATCATAACTTCCTCCACAAAAATCTAAATTTTACAAACTTTATATCGATTTGAAGAGTTTTCAATAAGCTTCAATTTCAAACAAATTTCAACCAATTTTGAAAACTGAGGCATAAGTTATGATCAGAAAAAGTTCACCAAAAACCAACTTTTACCAAAAGTTCACAAAGCTCTCAATTCCTTGCAATAAACAACCAAAACCAATTTAAACCATTCCAAACTCCAATTTCCATCATAACTCACCTTTTTTTGGCACTTTCCACTATTCATACCAAATTTTTCCACCCATTACATTATTCTCAACTTCAAACATCATTTATATAACACTAAAATCAATCCTCCACACACACTTTCATCAATCATAATTCAATTAATACCAAACATCAAAATCAATCTCATTTCATCTCAACTTCAATCTCTCACACCATCTTTACCAATTTCAATGTCATGATTCATCAACATATTCCAAAAATCATCAACTCATTATAATCCAAATCATTTATAAACAATCTCAACACTCACCATCAATTTACCAACAACATCAATATTCATCATCAATCATCAACCATATTAACAAACCTTCATCAACAACAATAAATCACACATTCATCATCAACCTTCATAATCATTAAATACCAACAATCATCATCAAACTCATATATTCCTCATACCAAAACTCCATATCATCATCACTATCATACAAGTTATTCCCAAACATCAAAATCACATACAATTAAACATACACCCAAAACATTCAATCCTATCTTAAGGTCAACTAGCCTAAGTTTCTAGAAACATTACATATTACATAAAGAAAATCAAAACCGTACCTTGGCCGATTTCTAAACACACCAAACACCAAAACAAAGCCACCAAGCTCGATCTAAAATCTCAACCAACTCCAACAAACACCAAAACTCAATCTAACATCACATAACATACATACATCAAACCTATGGTTGACAAAAATAACTACACACAAGGGTGTAGTGAAACCTTACCTTATCAAATGAGACTAGGGATAAAATCCAACAATTACCAGCTAATAGAGATCAACTAAACAAGCAAAATCATAGAATCTACTCAAAAATCAAATCTCCAAAAAATGCAGAAGTTAGGGCAAGAAACTGGAGCGCGTGAAATGAGAAATATTACCAGAAAAACCTAGATAAAAAGGAAGAGCTCATCAAGAGCTTCGCGTGACCGCAAACGGCTCCTCAATCGGAGTTCGTAACTCAAGTTATAGCTCCCAGAAGGTGGAGGTGAATAGTAATCCACCCTCACCTCTCCTCTCTTCTCAAGCTGCGCCCCTCTCTCTCTCTCTCTCTCTCTCTTTGTATCAAATGAGCTGAAATACTCATTAAATGAGCATTTATATGTTGTGCCTTAGATCCGGTTTGGGTTCGGTCTAATCCGTTAGTGTTTTTGCTCCGTTTGACCCATTTTGGGCGAAAACCTTTAAAATTAGTGCCCGGTTTTTAATTCTAAATTATTTTTATCCTTTCAAAATAATAAATCAACTTTCAAAATTTTATTTTCCAAAATAGGCGGTGTTGAACAGACTAAAGCTGGTACTACCAGCTTAAGCGTCAATATGCATTTTTACAAAAAATTTTCGAAAATGATACATTTTCCAACTCAGAAAAATTCATTGAAATCAAATTTTACCTTTATATTTTCAAATTAAAACTTCTAAATTTTGAATCTATTCCGAGCACTTATAAATTATTATTTTATTAAAATGGTTTTACGGTAAAAACTCCGGTTCTTACACTTTACACTAGGAGTGGTAAATGGGTTGAAACCCGCAGGCCCATATCGTGTAACTCGTCTAAAAAAGCAGATTGAGATAAAAATTTGATACTACTATAATAAAAATGTCCGCCTAATCCACGGGTTTTGGTGGGTTTCGGTGGGGCGGTGCAGGCTTGCCCGATGAGCTTTTGGCTTTGAGATTATAATTGAATTTGGAAAATTATTTTTGCGTTTATATTTGGAATATTTGTTCGTTTTACTTTAAATTATAATTTGGACTATATTTGATTGATTAAAAACTTGTATAATGTTTAATTAGATATTTTGAAAATGCTTATTTTATTTTGGACAATGTTAGTTGTAAGATCCAAAAATTTTGAAAAATCTCATTATGAATTAATTTCAAATAATTTATTTATTTACAATTTTAATTTCAAAAATTATTTTATTAAAGATAATTAGAGACTTGATAATTAATTAGAATTTTACCTAATTTTATAACTATTGAATTATTTTTTATATTTAAATTATAAAATTAGTAGTTATAAAATAATAAAGTTTTTTTATATATATGATTTAATTTGAATAATTGATAATTTTATAATTTAATACTTTAAGTTTTAGGAATAAAGAAAATTAATCTTATTGTCTTATATTTTCAATTAGAGTATTTGATTTGAGAATCAATTTGTGTTTTAATACAAATAAAAAGATTTTAAAGTAATTTTAGATATTTAATTAAATTTCAAATTATACTCAAAATTTTTAATTCTATACACAAACCCTAATCCTAATTAATACATAATTTTCTCCCTTTACTCCAAAGAAATCCTAGACACTTTTACCCCCTTACTCAACGGCAAAAAGAAAGAAGAGAAAGGAAAAAGAGAAGAGAGGGAAAACTATAGAGGGAAGAGAAGAGGAAGGAAATGGAGGTGGCACCGATGGGCGTCACCGCCACCGTCGCTGCCGTCGTGTCGCTGCCAGGAAGTCAGAACCGAAGAGAGAGAGAGTAAGTTCATGAGGAGAGAGAGAAAGAGAGAGAGAGAGCAACGCCGAGAGGGAGAGGTCGCCGTCACTATCATTCGTGCTCGCAGTTGGGGAGCCATCGCAATGCACACCGCCGCTGGAAGGAATGTCATCGTCGCTGTCATATCCAACATCAAGCCATCATGCATCGCCGTCACAGGAGCTTCCAATGCCGCCGTCTTGATAAGCGAGAGGGAGCCGCCATGGGGAAGCCACCGCCGTTGCTGACAAAGAAGAGAGAACACGTGAGGGGGAGCCGCCGTGGAGAACCTATCGCCATCGCCGAAGCTCCTGTCGCTGTCAGAAGTTGCTGCCGTCGCTGATCTGCATGTGCTGTTGCCATTGATTTGTACCGTCGCCGTTCAAGCCACTGAGAACATGGCTGTAATCACCGGAACCACCATCGGAGTTACCGCTGTTCAGTTCACCCGTTCTACCTTATCTAAATAAGCGTTTCATTCCGGAATCTTTGAAATCGGTATTTCTGTTATATATTGTTATAGATCTAAGGTTTTGGTGTCATAGGATTGAGTTTCAGGTCTTACATGCTGAGTTCTATGACTGTTGCATGGGACATCATGCTGCTGCGTCGTCACCAAAGCTGCCACTGCTTTGTTCTCTTGCTTATTCATAAGTACAGTAAGTTGTTTCTCGTCCCGAACCTCTATAGTTTCTATTCTGTTATATGTTTCTAAGGTCCTTGCAATGTTAATGCTTTAGGATTGATTTTTTATTCTTGCATGCTGTGATTAGAGTTGTTGTGGTTACAGCTACCGTGGATTGCGCGCCATGAGAAAAGAATCGCTTTTATGCGTTTAGTTTATGGGTTCAACTATATGAGGTAGGTTTTTCTAAAAACTCAATTTTTATAATTTGGAATTGTTATGAATGGATATGGATGTGATAAATACAATTTTTAGTAAATATGTAAGTCTTATGAATTGTCTGGTCTGCTTTGGATGAATATGTCTGTTTATTTAATTAACTTGTTAATTAGTTGAGGTGGCTGTAATTTATGACTTTTAATTGATTATGCTAAAGTTGGGTTAAATTGTGATTAATTAGATTAGTGGTTTGAACTTTGGATTTTGTTGATTTTTTCTAGGACGAGTTGTGGTTGTGATTTTGAATTGCTGGGAATGATTTAAGATATGGAGAATGAATTGTTTTAATTTTGAAATGGTTAGGCATCAAAATGATTTGACAATTGAAAAATATGAATTCATGTTTTATTGAGAAATGATTTTTGGTTTTGAACCCGTTGGAAAGGTTGCGGAATGGCTTGGTTGGGACCGAAAAAGGGTGGCAAAGTCCAAGATTTAGGGGAGGTGCTGTCGAAATTTTTATAAAATCAGAAACTTTATTTGGAGCGTTATTTAAAAGAAAATTTAATTTAAGAATCATAATTTGATTTTGAATTATTAAGAAAGGAATTTTTTTGAGCTTTATTGAAAAAATATTTATGTTTGAGTTTGATTTATTAAGAAAACTTTATTTTTGAATGTGATTTATTAAGAAAATATTATGTTTTGAGTTTTGATTTATTAAGAAAAGCTTGTGTTTTGAGTTTGTTTATAGAACTACATTTCAAGGAATTATGATTCAAGGAATTTAATAATTTTAAAGAAAGAGATTGGTTGTCGTCCTCCCTAAAGTCTCGAGATTCTACCGTGCGGTTTAGTTAATAAATGATTCTCTTAGTCTTTTGAAAGAAGTTTAAATATGAAATGGTTTTGAAGTTGATTTGGAGAAAATATTAGCTAAGTAAAATCTAGGTTTTATGTGAAAGGAGAATTTGTTTTAAGTAAAGTGGTTTTGGAAAAGGTTTTAAGGAGTGATGTTGGTTAAATAAAAATGAAATGAGCAGAATGTGATATGTATAGATGAATCTGACCTTAATGAATGATTTTGAACGATTATGAATAGATATGAATGAATGATTTATAATGAAGTTGAAAATGAAATTGTTTTGAGCTTGACTTGGAAAGGTTTGTGGTGGTATACCACTTGCCCAGTGTCGAGACGTATGTGGGGTTCATTGTAAAACCCGGTTAATTAACGGCTAATTAACCCATAAATGAAAATTTATTCTAGAAAGCCTAAAATGTGATTTTTATGGCTAAATGTGATAGAGGAGATTGAGACGAGAATTTTGGTACCAATTTTATAGAATTCGGACCAAGATTGGACCGAACGGGCCAAACCGGGCCAATTGGACCCAAAGTGGGCCCTTGGCCCAACATAACTTGACCAAAACCCTAGTTTTCAGCACTCTCTCTCCTCATTTGTTACACACAAGCTGAAATTTGAGAGAAAGGGAGGAAGAACACTCTCTCAAGTTCTCTCCCTTGGTTGATCTTCAAACCACCATAACTTTTGATCTAGAGCTCCGATTGCCGCCCCGTTTGCGGCCATGCGTTCACCGCGGAGAGCTCTACAAAACCCATACAACCAATCTTGAGGTAAGCCACGTGTTGCTGTTCGAAATCTCAGCCCTTATTTTCGAGTTTCATGGGTGAAATGTTGAGATTTTGGGTTCTTTGATGTTATAGGACCCAACTCTCTTGAAGGAGAAGGTTAATCTTGTCTCCTTGGACCTTGGGTGTGGTAAGATTCTCAACCCTAGTGTATTTTGTTGTTTTATGATGTTTAGGTTTTGAGATGTTGTGTATGGGTATGATGGTTGTGGCTTAGGTTGTGTATGTGTGGATATTGGAGCTTGATTGGTGATTTTGAAAAGCTTGGA
>NC_029780.3:91003461-91004043 GCF_000817695.3 Arachis duranensis
ACTCCGGTGGAATATGAGGAATGGAAGTGTGTTAAGTATGAAGGAGGACTCCGGAGTGACATTTTCAGTTCAGTGGGACCAATGGGGATTAGGACTTTCTCCGAATTAGTGAACAAGTGTAGGGTTGCTGAAGAGTGTGTGAAGAGGGCAACCGCTGAGAAAGGGAGTCAAAAGGGATCATTCCCACAGAACCGAGGGAAGAGCTTTGCACCTAGAGGTCCGTCTTTCAAGAGGGGAAGCTCTTTTAGGAGACCCAACAACAACAACAACTCCCAAGGGAAGAAGTTTGGGAAGCAGCCTCAGAATGATCAAGCTTGTACTAGATGTGGGAGTCACCATCCGGGAGCACCATGCAAGGCCGGATGGGGTTTGTGCTACACTTGTGGAAGGGCAGGGCATAAGGCTGTAAATTGTCCTGAGAAGCAGAAACAAGGTGCTGGAAAGGCACAACAGACTGGTCGGGTGTTCACCACTTCAGCTGTAGGAGCTGAGGGATCCGAGACACTTATTCGATGTAACTGTGAAATGGCTGGTCAAACTTTAAATGCTTTATTTGATTCGGGAGCATCACATTCATTCATT
>NC_029780.3:91005931-91006935 GCF_000817695.3 Arachis duranensis
TTACCGGCTATTGAGCAAGGAAAACGGTGGAGAGTGTCGGAAGAAAAAGATGGGTTATGGAGATTCAAAGGTAGGATCATTGTGCCGGATGTGGGCACTTTGAGGCAAGATATTTTAAAGGAGGCACACAAAAGCGGATTCTCCATTCACCCGGGAAGTACTAAGATGTACCATGATTTAAAGGCAATGTTCTGGTGGCCGGGTATGAAGAATGATGTGGCGGAATATGATCAAAGTGCTTAACTTTTCAAAAGGTAAAGATTGAACATCAAAGACCTTCCGGGATGTTGCAACCTTTAGAGATTCCACAATGGAAGTGGGAAAGTATTGCAATGGACTTTGTGTCGGGATTGCCAATGACTAGGGCTGATTTTGATGCTATTTGGGTGATTGTGGACCGACTGACGAAGTCAGCTCACTTTTTACCCATTCGTATGACTTACACCCTTGAGGAGCTAGCACGGTTATACATAAAGGAGATTGTGAGACTCCATGGTGTACCTGCTACTATAATCTCTGATAGAGATCCTCGTTTCACTTCAAGGTTTTGGGGTGCATTTCAGAAAGCTTTTGGAACCCGATTAAGCTTGAGCACGGCTTACCATCCTCAAACAGATGGCCAATCCGAGAGGACGATCCAAACACTAGAAGATATGTTGAGAGCTTGTGTTTTGGACCAACCGGTGAGTTGGGATCGGTATATGCCATTAGTGGAGTTTGCATACAATAATAGTTATCATGCGAGCATTGGAATGGCTCCGTATGAGGCCTTGTATGGGAGGAAATGTCAATCTCCGCTATGTTGGTATGAAGCTGGAGAGAAAAGCTTGTTGGGGTCGGAAATGATAGCTGAGACTACAGAACAAGTCAAGAAAATCCGTGATAGGATGCTTACGGCGCAGAGTCGTCAAAAGAGTTACGCCGATCAGAGGCGAAAGCCCTTAGAATTTGAGGAAGGAGATCATGTTTTCCTTAAGGTTACTCCGACTACAGGAGTAGGTAGG
>NC_029780.3:91008647-91009519 GCF_000817695.3 Arachis duranensis
AAGTTATGTCCGTCGGAAGATTGGGGTCCAAATCTGTAAATTCTGCAGCTTTTAACTTAGAAAATTTTTAGCAGAATGACCCCTTGCGTGTGGGCGCACCTGGCGCGTACGCGCCGTTCTTCCCGAAAATGCCATCGACGCGTGTGCGTGATGTGCGCGGGCGCGCCGATGGTGCTGCACCCAATGCCCAGCCATTTTCCAGAGAGTTATGCCAGAACTGTGCCAGTGTTGTGCCTGGGGCACGAGAACACCCACGCGTACGCGTGGTTGATGCGTACGCGTCGATTGGCAATGTTTAATCCACGCGTTAGCGTGCAGGACGCTTGCGCGTCGATGAAGTTTTGAGGCCATTCACGCGTGCGCGTGGAGTGCGCGTACGCGTGGACCTGTTTTCATCCCAAAGTTGATTTTTGAGTTTTAAAAACCAAATTTCATACTTCTAAGCCTCCGATCTCACCACTTATATTTTAAATCATTATGATATGCCTAGCTTTGAGAGAAGGAGCTAGTGAATGTGGTAACTTGCGAGTGAAGCAAGGGAAAATGAATAATCAATGAGGATCATTGATGATTATGTGAGATGTGGAGGATGGTGGTGGAAGTGCTTGTTATGCCATGGGCCGAAAGGCTGTAATTGTTTATGAATTGGCTGGTTCTGGATTGGACCGTGAGCCGGAATAGCTGTGTATGCTATGAATATTGGCTAGTTATGGATTTAACCGTGAGCCGGAATGGCTGGGTATGATATGGATATTGGCTAGTTCTGGACTGAACCGTGAGCCGGATGGCTGATATGGATGTTGATCCATGGATGAGAATTCATGCATGTTTATGCTGAATTATTGATAATTGTGATTTGCACTTCCACTATC
>NC_029780.3:91009640-91009866 GCF_000817695.3 Arachis duranensis
ACTGTGAAAGACCCGGATGAGCTCGCCCCCGTAAATATTCACCAGTGAGGGTGATGGATAAAGATCATGATTATGATCAAGCTTATGACGAGTATAACTCGAGTTGGCGATGCATGACAGAGGGACAGTCCAATGGTTAACTACCAGGACTTGTCGGGTTGGCTAGATAACCGACAAGATGATATCATCGGCCACTAGGGACAGGCATTCATCATATGCATACTAT
>NC_029780.3:91015458-91017934 GCF_000817695.3 Arachis duranensis
TTGCGAAGATCCTTTGTTCTCGGGGCTATGTTTTGGTTTATATGTTTTGCTTAGATACTTTTATCTCCATTAAATAATTCAAACTGTGATGACTCCTCTTATGGGAGATTTTGGAGAATAGGTTTTAGGTATTTGTGTCCCTTTGGGTTTCCTTTGGGGTTTTCCTTATTTTATCATATGTATATATTGTTATGCTCGGACCGGTTATCTTCGCAGCCGGATCTTGAGTCTTGATATTCCTGTTTTTGACACTCCTTTGTATATATATTATCATGCGTTGGTTATCCTTGTTCGTTACGTTATCGATCGGAGTGTTGCGCTTTCGAGTTGCGGTTTTTGTTTACCCCTTTTTCTGCAAAGGCTCCTAGTTATAATCAATCATTCATACTACTATATGTACTAAATTTTTATTTTAGAGGTCGTAATACCTTGCCATCTCTGAATTATGACTTAAGCATAAGACTCTGTATGGTAGGGTGTTACATTCATGGTGGTGTACCACCCACATGTTTTTAAAAGAGAATGTTATGTGGGGTTCATGGTGGTTTACCACCCATATGTGTGTTGTTTTCCAATTGAAGATCTTGCGAGGTTTGTGGTGGTGTACTGCTCGCAATGGTGAAGTTCATGGTGGTACACCACCCGCTAGGTGGGATTCGTGGTGGTGTACCGCTCACCGGTTTTCAAAAAGACGATATCTGGGTTAGCTACAGAATGTGTCAGGTTCTGACAAATTAAACGATACGTAGGCTCATGGCCAGTAGAAAAGGCATGCATCATATGCATTTATGTGACATTGTTTGAGTGTGCATATTGTACTTGGTTTGCCTATGTAAATAATTCTGTGTAACTGCTAATTGCTATACCTGATGTAATTATTCTTGATTGTGTTCAAACCTCATTATTTGTGTTTGTGATTATTGGTTCGGATTTTAGTGAATTGGGTGTTGATTGATTTTGTGTTGGATCGGAGGCCGTGATGTGAATTAGTTATATTTAGGCCGGAGACTGTGATTGGATGGGTCAGTGAAAGTTTGATGAAATTACTTCTTTAGTACTTGTCGTGATGTTACGAGATAATATGTTTAATTGGAGTTTTGACAAATTCAAATATGAATTCAGATTTTTTGGCAATTAACTAAAGGTTTTTGAAAATGTCTCGATTATTAATAGTTGGTTTTTAAAAGGATTCATAAGACGAGCAACGATCACTGTATGATAAAAACAATTTTATTTTACGTATCTTATCATAACAGTTCTCTAATCCTATAGCAATTCTCTAACCCTATAGTGAATATTTATACGATATATTGTGTTGTTTTAGTTTTTTTCCTTGCCTTTATCTTTACAATTTTTGTAAGAGGGATAGGAATTATGATATGCAAAGCTTGTAAAAATTAATACTATGTATATATGTATATGATTTGTAAGTATTGTATCTGGTTTGTAAGTATGTATTTATGTTTTCAACTAAAAGGTCTTTTGAAAAATACGGTTTTAAGTTTTAAACAGGATCCTATTTTAGTATTAAACATGTTAAGAGTTGTCGTAATACCTGAGCCATCAGAGTGGTGTAACCGAAAATGTCACATTCTGATAGCTAGGGTGTTACATTTGTTTCATTATTTTGTTTTAAAAAATTTGGTTAATAATTATATTTATTAGATATTTAGACTTATAAAGACTTTAGTGTTTGTAAATTTAAAAACTATAATTTTTTTATATCTTTAGAAATTATAAACTTATTGAATGGTTGTGAAATTATATATTTTTAATATTTAATGATTTAATAACTTAAAAAAAAAAGAGAATTGGCGGACTACCCGCCAATCTGCCATTAGATGGAGCAAGGTAGAAATTTGGGATCGCCTCAATAGGCAGGGCGGGGCGGATTAGCTCGCCAAATAGCAGGATTTTGGCAGGGCATGGCAGGATGGGGCGAGGTTAGGTGAGCATTCCTGTCTTCACTTAAGGGTGGCAATCGATAAGGTAAGATATGGTAGGGTTTGGAACCAACCTTAAACCTACATGTGGGTTGAAATCTTTATATAAACTCAACTTTACCCTACCCTATCCACGCGGTTGAAAATATTCCAACCCTAACCCTATCCGTTCTTAATCTGCGGGTACCGGATCCTACTCGCGGGTTACCAAAAAGATATAACATTATTATATAATTTGATGATAATTTAAAATAGATCTGTCTTTTATGTAAAAAAATGTATTAAATTATCAACTAATAATCTTCTCTTAGTGGTTAAGGATTTTTTGTATTTAGTGAGAGGTTTTTGGTTCAACATCCACTTAAAATATATTTTTATATAAATATATAACATATACATATAGAGCAATGCTAGGGGCCAGCAACATTTGTGATTGATAGCCATCAACTAGCCATCAATGATGATTTAATGGTGTGAGATTGGTGTGAGATTTCATCCAATGACTCACCTTTCTCTGCTGGTTACATGCAGGC
>NC_029780.3:91017961-91021726 GCF_000817695.3 Arachis duranensis
TGCGAATCAGATTGTCAACCTTACCCGACCAAATATATGTTGTCGTTTATTAAGTAAACGAGATAAATAATATTACATAAATTAATAAATATTTTTCAAATTACATATATAGGTAAATAAAATAATTAATTTATTTATATAAAAAAATTATCGCGTAATTGAAAATAAAATGTTTGGTCTCTAATTTAACAAAAAATATAAAAAAAATTATATTTAAATGATCAGTTTTCTATGATTTATTAGTGACATAAACGTTAAATTCGTTAAATCAAAATATTATTGACAGATTTTCATTTTTAATAGTATATTCGTCAGTAATAATTAAAAAAATAATAAAATAATAACAAATGTTAGAGACAGATTTATCGGTGAATTTAAACATATTTAGTAGAATGGTGTGGTTTGACAAACTTAAATATGTTACTATCGAATTTATTCATCGAAAAAAGTATCCTAAATTCAAAATGCACGGCTTTTCTTTTCACTTTTGAAAATTCCATGCTCTCTCCACCACTATCCTCTTTTTTTCATCCTTATCTCTCTACTTCCAGCAACGCTTCCGGTCATCTTGCACCGATCACCTCTATTCTCTTTCAAAATCTTCATTGTCAGATTACAAAATTTGACGATAATCAGTTACCTGCGACAACTTTATTGTTAAGTTATATCTATCTAACGATAATACATTTACATGAAGGTTTTTTCTATAATTTTATTGATAAATTTAATGATTTTTGACGATTTTTTGGTAGTGATATGTAGCTAATGTTAGGAATATAATCAAATTGTAGAAGAAAAATTCTTTAAAAAGCTTTAGAATCAATTAAGAAACTCTAAAAGGTGAAAGTTAAGTTTTCTGCTAGTTCAACTATCATCAGAGTTTGCTAATGTGTCTATTTATTTTTTTATTTATTAAATACACATAAAAATAATAAAAAAATTGTTGAAAGGATACGTGACTTATAATTTAAGTAAAAGATTAATTAAAAGATTCTAGGTTTAAATATTTGAAATAGTGAAAATAAATTATTTTTTAATTATATATAATATACATAGAATTATAATAAAAAATAAGTCTTTAACTCTAGAATTAAATGAATTAAAAGACAAAAACGTATTAGTAACATAATACAAGATGGTATTAGTAACATTAATAACATAGCAGGAGCAAGAGTGGTATCAAAGGCATCCTTTTAAAAGGGTGGATTCTGATAGTTCTATTATCTAGATTTATATTACTAATTTTCATAAAGGTTTAAAAGTTTTATAGCTAAAACTTGTAGTAGCAGTGAGAATTGTTATATGTTGGTCAGTCTAGATCGTAGTCTTGGTAATAAATCTGATTTAGGTAGTGAATTTGTTGGTCAGCGAGAGTGATTCTGTAACTCATAATTTTTAATCATAAAATGACTAGATTATTGAGAATGATGAGTAAGTTAAATCTAGAAAAATAACTCTTTAATAGTAAAAACAGACAGTAATGAAGCATCAAGTTCTGGAACTAAAAACGAATAAGAAATAGCTAAATTAGAGCAAAGTTTTTATAATTGGAGTATACCTATAGAAGACAAAAATAAAGTGTATAAAAGGAGCTCATTTTGTGAAGAAAAAGATTATGAAATTCACATGTTAGAATATAGTTATCCTAGAATAAGTAATAATAAGACAATTACTATTTCCGAAAAAGACATATTAAAAGAACATAATAATCAAGGATATAATTTTATTCATATAGGATTAATACAAGTAGCGGTAAAACTAATTTTAGAATAGAAATAAATATTTCAATATTAATGTTGTTCAGAGATATGAGATTTTCACAATTTAGCAATTTTCTAACAGGAGTTTTAGAAAGCAATTGTCATGATGGACCTGTTTACTTTAATTGTTATCCAAATTATGCTATAAATTTAAGAAATGAATATACTTAGCAAGCTTTAAAATTACATGTTCAGTCAGATGAAAAAATTACAAATAAAAAATATGACCCATTTGAAATAATTTGTAGGATATATTATAAAATTATTAAGGTTAATTATAATTTTAGAGCGTTAAGACAGCTGTCAAAAGAACAAACGATAATTATGCATGTAAATCTCAAAAGATTTAATATACAAAACACCAAGAAAATTAAGACATAAAGAATTGTTAAAAAAGATGCCTGAAAAATAGACAATTTTTGATATAATTGAAGAACCACAAATAGAAAATGCTGAATTAAGAAAAATAATAAAAAAGAACAGATATTAGAATAAGAATGAATAGATCATAATTTTTGAGAATTTCTAATATCAGAGAAACTATTAACCATAGAAATTCCATAGATAACTCATCTTTAAAAAATATGGATAATATTGTAGGGATTAATAATACAAGGCCTCATATAGCCACTCTGGTATATGAAACAGATTTGAATTACTCTCCAACTAGATCACAAATATTAAGAATAATTGTTAAAGAAGAATAATTTGATATTGATAAAAAATGAATAAGACAAGATTTTAATACTGATTATAATAAATTATTAAGAGATTGATATTTTACAAATCATTCTAAAAAAGAACTTATTAAAATCAGAGAATGATTTTATAATTATATGAAAGAAAATAGGATTGATCTTTATTTTTTCGATAGATACGTTAATCATTATTTTAAAAATAACAAGAAATTATGCCCATTAATAAAAATAACTATTATATGAAAAATTAGTTCAGGAACAATAATAGAATCTGAATATCCTCCTAAAGAAACCGTTAAAATACAAGTCGTAAAGGATTTAGAAGTAGAAGCTTCTCCTTATAAAGATAATAACACAAAAGAAAGTATAAAAAGAGAGATATTAAAAAGCTATATCTACAACTAAACTTCACTAATACTATGTTAGATATAATGAAAAATCAACTTTGAAAGAATGAAAAATATGAAAAAATTCATTAGAATAAAAAAAACCTATATATAAACTCTAGGGTATAAATAATATCAGTTTAAAATTAAAAGTAGAAACAGAACTAGATAAATTAAAAGAAAATTTAGAAATATTTGTCTAAAAAAAATGATAATCAATACACTAGAAATAGAAGAAGGATTATAAATAAATAAAATTTCTAGTAAAGTAATTATCTCAAAACTAAAAATTATTATCCTAAACCATCATCCATTGATGTAGGATTAGAATAAAAATCACAATTAGTACAAAATAGGTTTTTTTGGATTAGATTTAGTAGAATAGAATATAGACAGATTAAGTGAACAAGCAATTCTAGATTAAATATGCAGTATGACAATGGTAGTAACTGGTGCACGAAATCTTAATCCCAATATCAAAGTCAAAATTTCTTATGATCTCGTACCACTAACCAGCAAGTGCATTGGGTCGTCCAAGTAATACCTTACGTGAGTAAGGGTCGATCCCACGGAGATTATTGGTTTGAAACACGCTATGTTTATCTTATTATTCTTAGTCAGGATATTAATTAAAATTATCAGTTGGAATTATTAGATTGAAAAAATAAAAGAGAATAAAATCGTTACTTGTTGTGCAGTAATGAGAAAGATGTTGGAGTTTTGGAGATGCTTTGTCCTCTGAATTTTTACTTTTCCTTGAAATCCTCTTCCCACACGCAAGGTCCCTTCCATGGAAAGCTCTATGTAGGGTGTCACCGTTGTCAATGGCTACTTCCCATCCTCTCAGTGAAAACGTTCCTATGCTCTGTCACAGCACGGCTAATCATCTGTCGGTTCTCAATCAGGTTGGAATAGAATCCA
>NC_029780.3:91022069-91031714 GCF_000817695.3 Arachis duranensis
AACTCCAAGTTATGACGTGTTTTGGGCGTTCAACTCCGGATCATGACGTGTTTCTGGCGTTTAACTCCAGACAGCAGCATGTACTTGGCGTTCAACGCCAAGTTACGTCGTCTATCTTCGCGCAAAGTATGGACTATTATATATTGCTGGAAAGCCCTGGATGTCTACTTTCCAACGCCATTGAGATCGCGCCAATTGGACTCCTGTAGCTCCAGAAAATCTATTTCGAGTGCAGGGAGGTCAGGATCCAACAGCATCAGCAGTCCTTTTTCAGCCTAACTCAGATTTTTGCTCAGCTTCCTCAATTTCAGCCAGAAAATACCTGAAATCACAGAAAAATACACAAACTCATAGTAAAGTCCAGAAATATGATTTTTGCTTAAAAACTAATAAAATTCTATTAAAAACTAATTAAAATATACTAAAATCTACATGAAATTACCCCCAAAAAGCGTATAAAATATCCGCTCATCAGTAACTATTTATAAAATGAGAAAAATTTCGGATAAAGACGTTGCGATTATGTTAACACAAGGGTTTATTGGACAATTAAAAAGATAGTGGGATAACTTCTTCAGTATTCAAGAAAAAGAACTAAATTCTTAATAGTATTAAACAAGATCAGTCTCAAGACGCTACGTCTACATTAATATATGCCATTATTAAAAATTTCGTTAGAGATTCAAGTACTTTTAAAGATAGAATAGGTACTCGATTAATGAATTTAAAATGTCCAACTATATCTGATTACAAATAGTATAAATATATTTTTATGTCAAAAGTTATATTAGAAATGATGCTTTTGTATCTTTCTAAAAAGAAAGGTTTGTAGCAGTTTTATCAAAATTATTTTCTAAAAATGTTTGACATAAACTACAAGCATAATTTGAAATACAAATTCCTTATAATTTACTAACCTTCGGACAACTACATACTATAATAATACAAACATGTATATAAGTATGTATAGATACTAAAATATAACAAAAAATAAGACAAGTAGTTATTACTGGAAAAAGAGAATTAAGAATGTTCTGTCATCAACATGGAATAATTCTAGAAAAGCACCTAGCAACCAAAATAAAATCAAAAAGAGAAAATTTTATAAAAAAAATAAAATAAACATAAATAAAACTCCTTATTATAAGAAAAAATATTATAAAAATTCTTATAAAAATTCGAAAAATAAACCAAAGTCTTCTAATAAGAAAAATCAAATAACATATTAAAAATGTAAGAAATAAGGACATTATGCTAATAAATGTATAACAGAATAAAAAATAAATAAAATAAAAAAATAAAAAGGTTAAACAAATCTTGACAGCTTTATTAATTAATTCAGAATCCACTTTATGAAAGTTCTTCTGAATCTGATAATTTTATACAACAAATAGATTTCATATCATCAAAAGAAGAAACCATGGATAAGAATAGTGAAAAATGAATAACTATTTAAAAATATAGTTATATAATTGTAGAGATTGTGTAAATTATAAATTTTTTAACAAAAGAACAAACTTCTACTTTAATAAATATAATTGATAAACTAGAGAATACATCTCTAAGAGATAAATTTATAAATAAGCTAACAGAACTGATTAAAAAAGAAGAAGAAAGTAATGATAAAATAAAACCAATAGAAATAAAAGAAATTTATAATCGTTTTAAAATATCACAAGAAAAAATCCCTCTTAACTCACTACAAAAAAAAATAAAAACTTTAAAAAAGAAAATTTTAGAATTAAAACAACAAAATATTAGTATGGATTATAGATTATTAAAAATAGAAGGAAAAAATTTAATAAAAAATCAAGAAAAAACTTTAGAAGAAAGTATGTAAGACCCAGAAATTTCAAAACATCTTATTAAGAGTTAATTTTGATTTATTTATTCATTAGGTACTTTAATTTGGAAAATTATTTTATTAGAGATAATTAAAATAAAATTTGATTAATTGAGTTTAAAATAATTTAAGGTTTTATCTGACTTTATAATTATTGAATTATTTTCTATATTTAAATCATAAAGTTTAGCAAATGTAAAATAATAAGAATTTTAATATGATTTGGTTTAAATAATTTAGATTCTGGAATATAATACTTTAATTCTTATAAACAAAGAAAATTAATTATTAATTATATTATCTTATATTTTTAAATTAGAATATTTAATTAAAAGTCAATTAATAAATTAATAATTAAATAATATTTTTAAAATAATTTTAAAAGATTAATTTAGAATTTAATTTAATATAATGTCTCTTAATTTTATTAAAATTAAATAAATCCCAAATTGTCCCAAATCAAATCCTAAAATTTCCAATCAAAAATCCTAATTTACTATCCTACCTCTAACCTAACCTAACCCCATCTCACCACCACTCCACGCTGCCACCCCCTTGACATAACCTCCATCCCTTTTAGAAAGAAATAAGGAAAGAAACAGGAAAAAAAGAAAAGGGAAAGAAACATAGAACAAGAGGGAAGAATAGAGGGAAAGCTGCGCCTCCACTGCGCTGTCATCATGCTGCCGCCATGGTTCTGAAGAGCTGCTGCGCGAGGAGCCCTGGTCTGTTCACGAGCTGCTGTCATGCATGAGAAGGGGAGAGAGATCGGGCAGAGAGAGAGAGAGAGAGAGAGAGAGAGAGACGCGATGAGGAAGAATGGATTCGCGTTGCTAGCTGTGCCGCCACCGCCGCGGGAAGGTGGCCATTGTTGTGCTGGCCATCGATGTTGTCTGAGACTGTCCACGTTGCCGTTGCCTTGTGCCAGTCGTTGTTGAGGCCGTCGCTGTCACTGAAAGGGGGATTTGTGAGGGGAACCGCAACGGGAAGAAGAGGAAGCTACCTTCGTCACCGCCTACGTCGCGTCCTACCACCGTCGCGGAGCTTCCATAGCCACCGCGTTTCACCGCCGTTGAGGTTGCCTCCACCACCGAACCTTGGTCCACGCTACTGCCACTGTAAGCGAGAGAAAGAGGAGTGATGAGACAAAACACGACTGAGGAAGAGAAGGGGATTGTCATCGCTGCCAGAATTCTTGGGCGCCGTCGTCGTTCTTGGTGAGTTAATCGTGCCTAGCTACCATAATCACTACCTTTGAACTTTATTTCCTTTGTAACAACCCTCTGTTTGTTTCTGATGTTCCTGGCCCTACTGTATTTGTTAGAATTGTCAGCTTGCCATCAGAGAAAACAAGATGCCGCCACCATATTTCAACTTGGCCAACATCATCCTCCTTGTTCTGATTCTAATTTCTCCAATTTTTGAAACCGTAACACTATCATCCTTGCTCTGATTTTATTTTGTTCCTCTGCCATGTACTTGTTCTAATTATGGTAGTATATGTATTTATTTTATCTCAGCCCTTTTGGCTCCCATTTTCTATTATAATTAGGTCAAGTGTTTACATTGGTGCTGCCTTAGGACTGTTGAAGCTATGACTGGTTCTATAGTAGGTTGTTGCTACCATCACTACTGGTTTATGGTAGAATAATGAGGCTGTGATGTTGAGGGTGCAGTTCAGCCTGCTGTCTCGCCATACTTCTGGCTTTGGTTTCTTTTAATTGCTACATCGAGGTAGGGGCATTTTCATTAAACTTATTTTTATTCTTAAGAATTGTCATAAATTGATATTTAAGAAAATAAATATTTTTGGTGATTATGGAGTCTTATGAATTGAACTGAATTGCCTTGAATGAATGTGATTGCTTACTTGACTGTGGCTATTTCTGAATACTGAGTTGGTATCGAGATAGTGAGTGAAAGATTAATTTAAAAATCTGATTTGAATGTTTATCAAGTATAATTTGAGAATTGGAAAATGATTCGATGTTAGAATTAATTTGAGTTTGAAAAATGGCTTGAGATTTGTGAATGACTCAGATTTGAAACCGTTGGAAAGGGTTTGAGTGAATGTTAGTTGGCTTTGTTGGAAGTGAATTGAGATCTGGAAAGGATTATAATATTGGAAATGAGCTTGATTTGTTGAAAAATGAGTTTAAATTGAAAATGGTCTGAGATATTGAAATTGATCTGATTTTCAAATTGAACTGAAAGGAGTTTGAGAAATGGTTTTGTTGGGACCCGAAAAGGGTGGCAGAATCCGAGTTTTAGAGGAGATGCTGCCGAAATTTCATAAAATTAGAAATTTCATTTAAAGTAGTTATTTTAAAAGGTTTAATTTTAAGCATTATATGGTTTACGATTACTTTGTTTATCAAAGGAAGAGTTATGTTTTGGATAGGAAATTGTTAATGAACGAAATGGAAAGAAGGATGATGAGGATTTTCTTTGAAATTTGATTTTGAATGAATTTGGAAAGGAGATATAGATTGATGAATGATGATGATGTTGAGAATGACTTAGACATTGATGAATGTTGAATGAACTATTTACATGGCTTATGAAATTGAATTATCTGAGACACGAGTTTCCCTGGGTAAACGCAGTAGCTTGCCACCACTTGCTCTAGGTTGAAAACTCGATACTCTGTTGACCCTACGACATAAGTGTGACCGGGCACTATATAAATTCTCAGAAATGTAACCCCAATGAGCAATATTGATTAATTGAGAAAAACCTATGTAGAGACTCTTGGGGATGCACGTTGGGAGACAGTTTAAGTATTTTCAAACTTGTCGGGTTGGCTGGATAACTGACAGATGAGCCTCATCAGCCATAGGACAGGCATGCATCATATGCATTTGTATGCTTTGCTTGGGTTTGACCTTGTTTTGGTTTGCCTAATTGTTAAACTGTTCTTAACTGCTTCCTGAACTATTTGCTGTAACTACTATCTAAACTTGTGCTTTCCTTGTCTGTCTTGCCTGTGTTTGTCCCAGTGTGCTACATTTGAGAATGAACTTTGGTGATGAGTTAATGTTTGTGTTGATTGATTACGTGGTTGGTTTCTGATTGAGATTTTCTTATAAGAAAAGAAAGATTTTAGATTTCTGAAAGGTTAAACATTGTTTCATTGAAAAGGTTTTGAACGATTAGCTATTGGTTTTTAAAAGGATTCATAAGACAATGATAATCACTGAGCTTGAAAACAGTTTTCTTATTAAATATCTTCTTATGACAATTCTGAAACTTCGTGGTGAGACCGTGTGGTTAGGTTCTCACCCCCTTACAGCTTTATCTTTTTAGGAGACGGATGACGAGACTTATGAAGAGCTTTATTGTGTTTTGTTGACTCGGTGCTATTGTTTTAGTTAATAGTTACTTTTTCCCTCGCCTTTATCTTTACGAGTTTTTATAAGAGGGATAGGGATTTGACTATGTAATGCTTGTAAAGCTATGTATATGTATATATATATATGTATATGTATATATATATATATATATATATATCCTTTGTAAGTATTCATATTTGTATGGATGTATGATATCTTTAGAAAGTCTTTTGGGTAGTAACACGACTTAAGTTTTAAACAGGCTCATATTTTATTATTAAAATATTGCAAGAGTGGTTGTAATACCCGAGCTATCAGAGTGGCGCAGCCAGAAGCGTGACATTTTGATGGTTAGGGTATTACATTATGGTATCAGAGCAGTTCATCCTGATTAGAGCCTTGGGAATGAACTGACTATGCTTCATTGCATACTCTGAGTGTCTGTCATGTTATAGGTCTTGTCCGAATGACGAGAATTAGAGCTTTATGCATATGATTGTCTTTTGATTAACGCTGTTAGTTTACCATTGCATATCTATTGATATTAAGTTTGGCCAGCTTAATGTTGATGGTTTATGTGTACGGTAAAGTTAATGGGTTATCATGGACAAAGTAGAATTAATAAATGATGCGGTTCATGGATTTTCGAAGCCTTAGAAATTAATTTTTTTATGTTAGTCAAGTTTTGACATGTAATCTTGTTTGTGATGCGTAGCTTAGTATACTGTTTTCTCTTTTATTGGTTATGTTGGAATTCCTTCCCTTAGATATTCCTTTTTAGAATATGAATTGACTCTCTTCCCGACCACACATATTCATTTCTAAATATATATATTTTTGCTTGATTATAATCCTGATTATTCACTTGAAATCATTTGGAACCTTTATCCTTGATGTTGCTCATATTTCTCTTCACGAATCATGAGTTTTTCTTTCGAGCTGGTTTTGAACTTGTTTCGCATGACAATGGTCCTTAATTCTTTGAAAAATGTCAGATGTTATTCCTTGATTAGTTTACACCGAAGATAGATGGTTTGATCATGCCACATGATATGCATGTTGCTTATTCTTCGATTTATCATCTTTTTCGCTCCTTGTTTCAATATTTTTTTTGGAACTTGATTTGATTACCTATCATTATCATTATTTATGAATTTCTTCATAAATTATGTACCCTTTTATTTGATCTTAAATCTGTTTTGGCGTAACACATAATTCTTAATACTTAAGTGATTTGAAATCGTGAGAGTTACAATTTGTAGCAAGCTAATTGTGCGGTTTGGTTCTTCTGCTTCGCCATCTATAACTTATGCTTATTCAGCCCAAATTACAATCTTTGATATGTGTTCCTCTAAATGAACAAAGTAATCCCCTTGGTAAAAATTTTGAGTTTGCCTTGGTACGAAATAACAATTCTAGTAGTAATCTTCTGAAGTTCTCGTTTCGGAACCTTCATTGAAAAGAGTTTTGATTTGATCTTTTTTCTATTATTTATCTGATCTTGTCTGCAACCATTCTTTGAATTCTAGATATGACCACCTCTGATCTTACATGTACTTTCCTACAAGAAATGAATAAATCCTTTATGTAGGTGAAAACATACTTGTTTTTAAAGGTACTATCTAATATTTTATTAACTATATAGGAACACTTTACATTAGCTTCCTTTCTTGAACATAATTTGATTCTCCTCCGATATTTACTCAAATTTTTATATATCTCTTTACTTGATTATGTACTCTAAGATTTTTTATAAGAGATTTTTGCTTCTTTTCTAGTTAATCTCTATTTGTCAAACTTCATATAATTTATTTTAAATTGGGTTGTTTTGACGCAATACCTTATTAAAACTTCTATTAATTCTTTTGGAAAAGTGAATTCATTCCTTCATAGGGTTACAACTTGATTTTCCCTTTCGATACATCTTGTTTTTGTACATCCTTGCTTACTTATAATTTCAAACGTCTCTCCAAGTTTTTGTGAAACACCATTTTGGTTACTTATTCTTCTTTATCAAATTTTGTATTCCTTTGAGTAAACTTCAAACTTATTTTGGTGCAACATACCACTTTTTTATAATCTCGTTCTAAGGTTTTTATTTTGGATTCCATTGAAGAAATTTCAATTCAGTCATTCTTTTGCTGGATTCTATTCGTAGCCATACTTTAAATTTTAATAAAATCGTTTTGGAACTTAGCATATATCCACTGATATGAAGCTTTACAACTTCCTTATGCAATCGAAATCTGTTTGTTTTTAATGCACCAAGTATTCTTTTATTGACCAATTTACCTCGGACCTTCTCTTATGAATAGAATTTAGTTCTACCTTTAAGTTTGATGTAAATTTTTATACATATTCTTGTTTGATTATGATCTTTTAAGATTTTTCAACATTTTTAGCTCAATTAATTTTCATTATTTCAAGTTTTGCACAAATCTAATTTAACTTGAATTTATTTTAACATAACCCAATATTTACGCTTCTGTTACCTCTCTTGAAGGATATCTATTTCATATCTTTTTTTTAGAATGTGAAATCATACTTTTTTAGATTTTTCCATGCTTTTGAGTTTTGCAAATGATATCGTTAGTTCAGTCATTCCTCTCTTGTAAACTTAGTGCTCCTCCGTTTTGGCTTGAACTTATTTCAATCTAATTCATCACTACTCTTTTCTTATTTCTTGTGGAGCTGGATTCAAATTTCTTATTTAGATGCAAAATGATTTTCTTTCCGGAACATTTCTCGTGCCTATAAATCGTTACTTAGATGTTATCTTACACATCCTCCTGAATTTATGCGAATTTTATCATAGTCACTTATTCATATTTTCCTTAGATTTGTAGCTCCTTAAATATACTGGCGCTTGTCTCAATGTCATACGTGGTCCCTAGAAAATAAAAACCAAAGCATTAGTTTTTCAGGGAATGACTAGTAGACGAGGAGGTGAACTTTGGCAAGTTTGAAAACGTCGTAGGTTATGACATTTAAATTTCGGGAAAGGAGTATTGTTGAAAAGATATTCAAATTTTCAGTAGCTCAATTCGTATAAGATAACGACTCGCAGTAAGTTAGTTAAGTGACCGAAGCAACGTGAGATACATAAGCGTAAGGTGAAACTTGTAATACGGTAGTTCTTTAGGACACGGTTCGTGAACCCTGAAGGTGAAGCTTGTAAGTATGTAACATCAAAGGGAGTTGTGATAGTGAGCTATGTTAAAACCCATAAGGTTGACACCATGTAACCCTTTTTCTTTTGAGCCTACTTCATAACTTCTGCTTTACACCATGCTTTTCCTTTATTTCTAGGTCTTATGGTTTATCTGCTATTTGAAAATTTATATATATTCCAAAAATTTTTTGTTTTTCTAAAGTATTCAAAAGAAATGTATTAAAACCATGTAATATTTCCTGTAATATGCTAAATTTTCTTACTTATCTAAAAAAAACAAAAAAAAAACATTTAGATAGTAGAGTACTGAGTCTTTATATGACCTTGTGTATTTGGTGGACGAAATTGTGATCCTCAAAATTGGTCTCTTTGTATTTGTATGAAATCAAAAATACCCCAAAGAGATCATGGTATGATGAATTGGGATCTTAATAATCCCTGGTAATGGCACCAACAGCTTAGTGTTGTTATTGGACCAAAAGAGTTACAAGCACTGTTAGAGAAGCTCACAACTCTGTTCAACTTAACCAGCAAGTGTACTGGGTCATCCAAGTAATACCTTACGTGAGTAAGGGTCGATCCCACAGAGATTGTTGGTATGAAGCAAGCTATGGTCACCTTGTAAATCTCAGTTAGGCAGATTAAATGGTTATGGATTTCAAAAATTAATAATAAACAGAAAATAAAATAAGATAGAAATACTTATGTAAATCAATAGTGGGAATTTCAGATAGGTGTACGGAGATGATGTGCTCCTCTTGAATCTCTACTTTCTTATTACATTCATCCAATCCTTCTTACTCCTTTCCATGGCAAGCTGTATGTAGGGCATCACCGTCATCAATGGCTACTTTTAATCCTCTCGGAAAAATGGTTCTATGCACTGTCACTGCACGGCTAATCGTCTGGAGGCATCACCCTTGCCGATGGCTACATCCCATCCTCTCAGTGAAAATGGTCCAAATGGTATGTCATAGCACGGCTAATCATCTGTCGGTTCTCAATCAGGTTGGAGTAGAATCCATTGATTCTTTTGCGTCTGTCACTAACGCCCAGCCTTCAGAAGTTTGAAGCTCGTCACAGTCATTCAATACTAGAATCTTACTCGGAATACCACAGACAAGGTTAGACTTTCCAGATTTCTGGAATCCTACTTGGAATACCACAGACAAGGTTAGACTTTCCGGATTCCCATGAATGCCGCCATCTATCTAGCTTATACCACGAAGATTCTGTTGGGGAATCTAAGAGATATGCGCCCGGCCTAAGGTAGAACGGAAGTGGTTGTCAGTCACGCA
>NC_029780.3:91031767-91031916 GCF_000817695.3 Arachis duranensis
AGAAACTCCACCGTTGAAAATACATAAGTGAAAGGTTCAGGCATGGCCGAATGGCCAGCCCCCTAAAACGTGATCAATAGCCTCTTAAGATGAAGAATAAAACAAAACTGAGACCAAAGATGAAACATGGTCAAAAGGCGACTAATACA
>NC_029780.3:91032121-91032663 GCF_000817695.3 Arachis duranensis
TAACGTGTTTTGGGCGTTCAACTCCGGGTCGTGACGTGTTTCTGGCGTTTAACTCCAGACAGCAGCATGTACTTGGCGTTGAATGCCACTTTACGTCGTCAATTCCCGAATAAAGTATGGACTATTATATATTTCTGGAAAGCTCTGGATGTCTACTTTGGAGTTCTGTAGCTCCAAAAAATCCATTTTGAGTGCAGGGAGGTCAGATTCCAACAGCATCAGCAGTCCTTTTGTCAGCCTTTTTCAAAGTTTTGCTCAAGTCCCTCAATTTCAGCCAGAAATTACCTGAAATCATAGAAAAACACACAAACTCATAGTAAAGTCTAGAAATGTGAATTTAACGTAAAAACTAATGAAAACATCCCTAAAAGTAGCTTGAACTTACTAAAAACTACCTAAAAACAATGCCAAAAAGCGTATAAATTATCCGCTTATCACAACACCAAACTTAAATTGTTGCTTGTCCCCAAGCAACTGAAAATCAAATAGGATAAAAAGAATAGAATATACTATAAATTCCAAAATATCAATGAATATTAATT
>NC_029780.3:91032671-91033465 GCF_000817695.3 Arachis duranensis
TATACTATAAATCTCAAAATATCAATGAATATTAATTCTAATTAGATGAACGGGACTTGTAGCTTTTTGCTTCTGAACAGTTTTGGCATCTCACTTTTTCCTTTGAAGTTTAGAATGATTGGCTTCTTTAGGAACTTAGAATTTCGGATAGTGTTATTGACTTTCCTAGTTAAGCATGTTGATTCTTGAACACAGCTACTTTTGAGTCTTGGTCGTGGCCCTAAGCACTTTGTTTTCCAGTATTACCACCGGATACATAAATGCCACAGACACGTGACTGGGTGAACCTTTTCAGATTGTGACTCAGCTTTGCTAGAGTCCCCAGTTAGAGGTGTCCAGAGCTCTTAAGCACACTCTTTTTGCTTTGGATCACGACTTTAACCACTCAATCTGAAGCTTTTCACTTGGACCTGCATGACACAAGCACATGGTTAGGGACAGCTTGATTTAGCCGCTTAGGCCTGGATTTTATTTCCTTGGGCCCTCCTATCCATTGATGCTCAAAGCCTTGGATCCTTTTTACCCTTGCCTTTTGGTTTTAAGGGCTATTGGCTTTTTCTTCTTGCTTTTTCTTTTTCTTTCTATTTTTTTTTTTCGCCAATTTTTTTTTTCGCAAGCTTTCTTTTTCACTGTTTTTTCTTGCTTCAAGAATCAATTTCATGATTTTTCAGATCATCAATAACATTTCTCTTTGTTCATCATTCTTTCAAGAGCCAACAGTTTTAACATTCATAAACAACAATATCAAAAGACATATGCACTGTTCAATCATTTATTCAGAAAACAAAAAGTAT
>NC_029780.3:91035213-91038881 GCF_000817695.3 Arachis duranensis
ACTAATGATCATGAAGTAGAGACACAAAACATAGATAAACACAACATAAAAACCAAAAAGCAGAAAGAAATAAGAACAAGGAATGAATCCACCTTAGTGGCGTCTTCTTCTTGAAGGACCAACATTGTCCTTAAGCTCTTCTATGTCCCTTCCTTGCCTTTGTTGCTCCTCCCTCATTGCTCTTTGATCTTCTCTTATTTCATGGAGAATGATGGAGTACTCATGATGTTCCTCCCTTAATTGTTCCACATTGTGGCTCAAATCTTCTAAGGAAGTGTTGAGTTATTCCCAATAATTGTTGGGAGGAAGGTGCATCCCTTGAGGCATCTCAGGGATTTCTTGATGATGAGCTTCCTCATGCATCTCTTGAGATCTGTGGAGGATCTCTCTTGCGTGCTCCATCCTCTTCTTGGTGATGGACTTATCCTCTTCAATGGGGATGTCTCCTTCTATGATAACTCCAGCTGAGTAACATAGATGGCAACTAAGGTGAGGAAAAGCTAGCCTTGCCATGGTGGAGGGTTTTTCGGCTATTTTGTAGAATTCATTGGAGATGACTTCATGAACTTCTACTTCCTCTGCAATCATGATGCTATGAATCATGATGGCCCGATCCACAGTAACTTCAGATCGGTTGCTAGTGGGAATGATGGAGCGTTGAATGAACTCCAACCATCCTCTAGCCACAGGCTTGAGGTCCAGTCTTCTTAGTTGAACTGGCTTGCCTTTGGAGTCTCTTTTCCACTGAGCTCCTTCCACACATATTTCTGAAAGGACTTGATCCAACCTCTGATCAAAATTGACTCTTCTAGTGTAAGGACGTGGGTCTCCTTGCATTATTGGTAAATGGAGCGCCAATCTTACACTTTTTGGGTTGAAATCTAAGTGAAACGCCAACCTCACATTTTCCAGACTAAAATCTAAGTATTTCCCCCGAACCATTGTGAGATAATTCTTTGGATTCGGGTTCATACTTTGATCATGGTTCCTAGTGATCCATGCATTGGCATAGAACTCTTGAACCATTAAGATTCCGACTTGTTGCATGGAGTTGGTTAAGACTTCCCAACCTCTTCTTCGGATCTCATAGCGGATCTTCGGATACTCATTTTTTTTGAGCTTGAAAAGGACCTCAGGGATCACCTTCTTCTTTGCCACAACATCATAGAAGTGGTCTTGATGGCTTTTGGAGAAGAATCTTTCCATCTCCCATGGGTCTTGATGGCTTTTGGAGATGAATCTTTCCATCTCCCATGACTCGGAGGTGGAAGCTTTTGTCTTCCCTTTTCCTTTTCTAGAGGATTCTCCGGCCTTAGGTGCCATTGATGGTAATGGAAAAACAAAAAAGCTTATGCTTTTACCACACCAAACTTAAAAATGTTGCTTGCCCTTGAGCAAGAGAAGAAAGAAGAGAAGAAGAAGAAGAAGAAAATATGGAGGAGAAGGGGGAGTGTAGGTTTCGGCCAAGGTATAGAAGAGGGGGTTGTGTTGTGTGAAAATGAAGTGGAATGGAGGGGTTTATATAGGAAAAGGGGAGAGGGTAGGTTCAGCCATTTTAGGGTGGGATTGGGTGGGAAAGTGTTTTTGAATTTTGAAGGTGGGTGGGGTTTTGGGGGAAGAGTGGATGGATGTGAGTGGTGAAGGGGGTAATTGGGAAGAGAGATTGAAGTTGATGGGAAGTGTGACATGGGGAAGAGTGAAATAGGATTAGGAGGTAAGGTGGGAATATGTTAAGTGTGGATCCTGTGGGGTCCACAGATCCTGAGGTGTCAAGGAATTACATCCCTGCACTAAATAGGCAAGCAAAAATGCCCTTGCATACCATTCTGGCGTTTAAATGCCGAGGTGATGCACTTTCTGGGCGTTCAACGCCAATGTGAAGCATGTTCTGGGCGTTCAACGCCCATGTGTAGCATGTTTCTGGCGTTGAACGCCAGTTCCATGCTTGTTACTGGCGTTCAGCGCTAGCTTTTCTCAAGGCACATTCCTGGCGTTCAAACACCAGAATGTTGCTTGTTTCTGGCATTCAGTGCCAGATTCATGCTCTGTTCTGGCGTTGAACGCCAGCCAGATGCTCCTTACTGGCGTTGAACGCCAGTCTGCCTTTCCTCCAGGGTGTGATTTTTCTTCTACTGTTTTTGATTCTATTTTTAATTTTTATGATTTTTTCGTGACTCCTCATGATCATCATGATCATATACCTAATAAAACACAAAATACAATAAAATAAAATAAAATAAAAATTAGATTAATAAAATTGGGTTGCCTCCCAACGAGCGCTTCTTTAATGTCAATAGCTTGACATTGTGCTCTCATGGAGCCACAAAGGTGATCAGGTCAATGTTGTATAGTCCCAACACCAACCTTAGAGTTTGGATATGGGGTCTTAACACCAAACTTAGTGTTTAGTTGTGGCCTCCCAACACCAAACTTAGAGTTTGACTGTGGGGGCTCTTCTTGACTCTGAACTGAGAGAAGCTCTTTATGCTTACTCTCCTTTATCACAGAGGGATGGCCATGTGCCTTAAACACAAGGTAGTCCCCATTCAATTGAAGGACTAATTCACCTCTGTTGACATCTATCACAGCTCCTGCTGTGGCTAGGAAAGGTCTTCCAAGGATGATGCATTCATCCTCTTCCTTCCTAGTGTCTAAGATTATGAAATCAATAGGGATGTAAAGGCCTTCAACCTTTACTAACACGTCCTCTACTATTCCATAAGCTTGTCTCAATGACTTGTCTGCCAATTTTAATGAGAACAAGGCAGGTTGTACCTCAATGATTCCCAATTTCTCCATTACAGAGAGTGGCATAAGATTTATCCCTGACCCCAGATCACATAGAGCTTTTTCAAAGGTCAATGTGCCTATGGTACAAGGTATTAAGAATTTGCCAGGATCTTGTTTCTTTTTAGGTAAAATTTGCTGAATCCAGGTATCTAGTTCACTAATGAGTAAGGGAGGTTCACTTTCCCAAGTCTCATTACCAAACAACTTGGCATTCAGCTTCATGATAGCTCCTAAATATTGAGCAACTTGCTCTCCAGTCACATCTTCATCCTCTTCAGAGGAAGAATAGTCGTCAGAGCTTATGAATGGCAGAAAGAGATTTAATGGAATCTCTATGGTCTCTATTTGAGCCTCAGATTCCTTTGGATCCTTAATAGGAAACTCCCTCTTGCTTGAGAGACGTCCCAGGAGGTCTTCCTCACTAGGATTTTTGTCCTTCTCCTCCCTTGTGCATTCGGCCATTTTGATCACGTCAATGGCCTTGCACTCTCCTTTTGGATTCTCTTCTGTATTGCTTGGAAGAATACTGGGAGGAGTTTCAATGACTTTCTTACTCAGCTGGCCCACTTGTGCCTCTAGATTTCTGATGGAGGATCTTGTTTCACTCATGAAACTGAAAGTGGCCTTTGACAAATCAGAGACTAAATTGGCTAAATTAGAAGTATTTTGTTCAGAATTCTCTGTCTGTTGCTGAGAAGATGATGGAAAAGGCTTGCTATTGCTTAGCCTATTGCGTCCACCATTGTTAAAGCCTTGTTGAGGCTTTTGTTGATCCTTCCATGAGAAATTTGGATGATTTCTCCATGATGAATTATAGGTGTTTTCATAAGGTTCACCCATGTAATTTACCTCTGCTATTGCAGGGTTCTCAGGATCAT
>NC_029780.3:91038900-91046361 GCF_000817695.3 Arachis duranensis
TTTGCAACCATGTCAATGAGTTCTTGAGCTTCTGCAGGTGTTTTCCTTAGGTGAATGGATCCACCTGCAGAATGGTCTAATGATATTTTTGAAAATTCAGATAGACCATAATAGAATATATCTAATATGGTCCATTCTGAAAACATGTCAGATGGACACCTTTTAGTCAACTGCTTGTATCTTTCCCAAGTTTCATAGAGGGATTCACCCTCTTTTTGTTTGAAGGTCTGAACATCCACTCTAAGCTTGCTCAGCTTTTGAGGAGGAAAGAATTTATCCAAGAAAGCCGTGACCAGCTTATCCCATGAGTCCAGGCTATCCTTAGGTTGTGAATCCAACCATATTCTAGCTTTGTCTCTTACTGCAAAAGGGAAAAGCATGAGTCTGTAGACTTCAGGATCTACTCCATTCATCTTTACAGTCTCACAAATCTGCAAGAACTCAGTTAAAAACTGATAAGGATCTTCAGATGGAAGTCCATAGAACTTGCAGTTTTGTTGCATTAAGGCAACTAATTGAGGCTTAAGCTCAAAATTATTGGCTCCAATGGCAGGAATGGAGATGCTTCTTCCATCAAATTTGGACATGGGCTTGGTAAAGTTACCAAGCATCCTTCTTGCATTATCATTATTGGGTTCGGCTGCCATCTCCTTCTCTTGTTCGATATTTTCTGAAAGGTTACTTCTGGATTGTTGTAATTTAGCTTCTCTTAGTTTCCTCTTCAAAGTCCTTTCAAGTTCTGGATCAGCTTCAACAAGAGTGTCTTTTTCCTTGTTCCTGCTCATATGAAAGAGAAGAAAACAAGAAAAGAAAGAGGAATCCTCTATGTCACAGTATAGAGATTCCTTTATGTTAGTAGAAAAAGAAAGGGGAGAAGAGAGAAAAGTGAAGAATCCAAACACAAGGGATAGATTGAGTTCGGATTTTTAGATAAAGAGAGGTGAAGAGAAGTGTTAGTAAATAAATAATTAAATAGAATAAGAAAAGAGATAGAGAATTTCGAAAATAATTTTGAAAAAGGTGTTAGTAATTTTCGAAAATTAAAAATAAGATAGAATTAAAATTAAAATTTAAAACAATTAATTAATTAAAAAGAATTTTTTTTGAAAAACAATGAGATATTTCCGAAATTAGAGAGGGAGAAGTAGTTAGTTAGTTTTGAAAAAGATAAGAAACAAACAAAAAGTTAGTTGGTTGATTGAAAAAAGATTTGAAATTTTAATTTTAAAAAGATAAGAAGATAAGAAGTTAGATAAGATATTTTGAAATCAAATTTTGAAAAAGATAAAATTTAAAATTACTTACTTCACTAACAAGAAACTACAAGATAAGATTCTAGAACTTAAAGATTGAACCTTTCTTAACAAGAAAGTAACAAACTTCAAATTTTTGAATCAATCACATTAATTATTAGTGAATTTTTAGAAATATGATATAAAGATAAGAAAAATATTTTGAAAAATATTTTTTTTTGAAATTTTCGAAAAATAGAAAGAAAATGAAAAAGATATAATTTTTGAAAAAGATTTTGAAAAGATAAGATTTTTAAAATTGAAATTTTGACTTGACTTGTAAGAAACAACTAATTTTAAAAAATTTTTGACCAAGTCAACCCAAAATTTCAAAAATTTGGAGAGAAAAAAGGAAAAGATATATTTTTGATTTTTGAAATTTTTTATTATGAGAGAGAGAAAAACAACAAAAATGCTCAAAACATGAAAATTATGAATCAAAACTCATGATGCATGCAAGAACACTATGAATGTCAAGATGAACACCAAGAACACTTTGAAGATCATGATGAACATCAAGAACATAATTTTGAAAAATTTTTGATGCAAAGAAAACATGCAAGACACCAAACTTAGAAATCTTTAATGCTTGGACTCTAACAAACAAAAAATGCATATGAAAAACAACAAATAACACAAAACGATAAATCATCAAGATCAAACAAGAAGACTTACCAAGAACAACTTGAAGATCATGAAGAACACTATGAATGCATGAATTTTTGAAAAATGCAAGAAAAAATTTTTAAAGTATGCAATTGACACCAAACTTAAAAATTGACTCAAGACTCAAACAAGAAACGCAAAATATTTTTGATTTTTATGATTTTCTAATTTTTTGTATTTTAATTTTATTTTTTTCGAAAATATTCTTTTAGAAAAACGAAAATAAAAGAAAAATTTTGAAAACTTTTTGAAAAGAAAATAAAAAGAAAATTACCTAATCTGAGCAACAAGATGAACCGTCAGTTGTCTATACTCGAACAATCCCCGGCAACTGTAAGACCCAGAACTTTTGAAAAGTCTTATTATGATCAAGTTTCAAATCATATGGTTATTTATAGCCTTAATTTCAGAAATTATTTTATTAAGGATAATTAAGGCAAGTTTTGATTTATTGAATTTGAGATGAATTATAATTATTATCCAATTTTACAATTATTGGATTATTTTCTATATTTAAAGTATAAAGTTGATAGTTATGAAATAATAAAGATTTTATATGATTTGGATTAAATAAGTAATGTTTTAAATATTAATGTTGCCACTTTGGAAAATAAAGGGTTTAATTATATTACTTCTAATTATTTTGATTTGGGCATTTGACGAAAAATAATTTGTATGATTGATGAGCAAATAGTATTTTCTATATACAATTAGTGTTGGATTTAATTTGGGTTTTAATTACTATATTATTCCCAATTTTATGTGAAATTACTAAAATGCCCCTAGCCCTAATTTTCTCAAAAACCCTAACCCATTACCCGGTTACCCTAAACCCAACAGCAGAGACATACATTCCCTTTCCTCCAATTCAATGTGCAGCGACAACAACAGCTGCCATCAAATGAAACGGAAAGAAAGAACGGAGGGCCGCGGAGGAGAAGAGAAAGAGGATTGTGCCGGCGTGCTGGGCTCACCGCCGTCGCAGTCGCCGTCACGCCTTGCTGCGGACAGCTTCGCCGTCGCGTCCTACCATCCTTGCCACCATGGAGCTGCTCCGATCTGGACTGAGGGAGAGAGGTTGAAAGGAGCCGTGAGGAAGAGGGTTCCGCGAGAAGGGGGGGAGAGGCGCCGTCGTCGGCCAGGCATCGAGGGAGCTTTTGCCGCGAACTCGACGCTGTAGAGGAGAAGCCGTCGCCGCTCCTTCCCACCGCCGCCGAGCTGCCATTGTCACCGCGGTTGAGGGTGTTGCCACCACCAAACCCTGGCCAATGATGCTTCCACTGCACGCGAGAGGAAGAGAGCGATGAGGCAGAACGCGTCCTCGCCGGAGCTCTTGAGCGCCGCCGTCGTTCGTGCCTCCTCCCGCCGCCAAATCTGCTTCTACTTCTGGGTTTTTGAATCTGACCCAGACACCGCCGCCACCATCTGAGCTCGCTGCTGCTGATGATGGTAAGTCCAAACCGCCGCCGGCAAAAGGGGTTCAGGCCGCCGCAGGTGTCGCTGCCAGAGAAGGGAGCTGCATCTCTGTGATTCCGGCCGCCAGGAGTGATTCTGTGACCTTAGAGACCACCGCCGGAACTTCTGGCTACTTCTGCCGTCGCCGGAAAAGTATACCGGTAAGGGTTTTAATTTGCGGTTTCTGTCCTTTTTGAATCTCGGAAAGAGTATTTACACTGCGTGGTTGTACAGCTGCTATTATCAGAAATTCGGGCCGCCGCCGTTATTCAGAATTTATTAACGGAGCCGCTGCCGAGTCAATTTGGAGTTGTGGCTGTTTCGTTTCATTAATTTAGTGAGTATTTCTATTTCGAAAGCCTCGCGTTAGTACCTTGTTGTGCTTAGTTAATGAATATGAGTTTTGATAACGTGGGGTTGAGTCCTGATTATTGTATGTTGCGATTAGTGTCGCTATGGTTATTGCGGATGTGGCTTGAAGCTGAGATTGCGGTTGTTGTTGATTTCGGGTTAAGGCGGAAAGGACTCTGTGACGCGTTTGGATTATGGAATTGCGTTTTGAGGTAGGGGCGCTTTCCAAAAACTATGTTTTATGTATTGGAATTATTACATATGGATACTGATGTGAGATATTGTGTATTTGGTGATTGTATCTGCCTTATGTATTATTTGATTGACTCGAATGATTATGGATGTGGGTTTGGCTGAATTGTTGTACGGCTTGTGAAATGTAATGTTTTGAAGTTGATTCTTTAAGAATTTGAAATCTGAGTTTAATCCACTGATAATTGATTTGATTTGAGTTAATTGTTTTGATGATTTGAAAAGTTGAATGCACTTTTGAATTCAGCCTGGTTTACTTCAATTGATTCGGTTTTGGACAAATGATTTGTTACTGAGCTGTTTCTTTAAGGCTTTGGAAATGAGTTAAAACGGTTGATATTGAGTTGATTTTTGAAATGATTTCCTTGAGATATGCCACTGAGGCGACTGTTGGATTTAGCTTGCTTTTGAATTGATTTCTGGGTTTGAGCTGTTGAAAAGGAATGAGAAACGGTTTAGCAGGGACCCGAACCGGGTGGCAAAAGTCCAAGTTTTAGGGGAGGTGCTGCCGAAATTTCTATAAAATCCTACACTTGTTTGTAAGGTTATTTAAAAAGGGTTGGATTTGAGAAATTGTATTATTTGATTTATTAAAAGGATATTTATGTTTTCAAACTTAATTTATTTGATGAACCTTATACGTTGAGTTCGGCTTATTTAGAACTGAACTATTTTTACCGTTTGAATCACTGAAGGAAAGAATGATGTTTTAATATTGATTTCAATATAAAAAGGAGTTTTTAGTGATCTTTAAATAGTGATTTTTAAAGGAACCTAGACTTTTGATTGAGTAATCAAGTTTGAGGCATTTTGGAAGAGTTGGAAAAATGGGTTCCAAAAAGAAATCTGAAAGCGGTTTGATTCAAATGAACCGGTTCCGTTTCAAATGAGTTGATTTTTGGACCGTGTTGGAACTTGTGATTTTGTATGGTTCGGTTTCATAATAAATTCAGTTTTATTTACTTGAACCGAGAAATTCTAATTTTAAGAGTTTCAATGAATTTTAAGGAATTGATGTAAGTTGACCTTCCCTAAAGACTTGGGACTCTGCCGAGAAACTTTTGTTATAAAATCCCATTGTTGGATGGGTGATTTTGAATACTTTGAAATAAATCCTTAACTTGCCATGGTTTTGGAAGTTTTGGAAAGAGATTGCCGAGAGTGGCTTTGTTTTAAAAGAGAAATCACTTTGAGTAAATTTGGCTTATGAGCCTGAGATGATTTGAGAAATGAGATCTTTAAAGTCAAGGTTGAAAAGAGTTAAAAATTTGATTTCAAAGTGAAATGGCTTGAGAAAAGTGAGTTATGGCTTAAATGCCAGTTTTATGAATTCGATGATGTTGAATGATGGAAGTACTGTTTTTGTTATGGGCCAGAATGGCTGTGTATGATTATGAATATTGGCTGGTTCTGGATTGAACCGTGAGCCGGAATGGCTGTGTGTGATATTGATTTATGGCTGATTGCCGAATGAGTTATAAGCCGTATGGCTGGCTATGAATTATGAATTTAAGCCGAAGGGCTGTATTTATTGATAACTGGTTGGTTCTGAATTGAACCGTGAGCCGGATGGCTAAGATGGATGGTGATCCATGATTGAATATAAATGCATGTATGCAATTGAATGATTTGTGAATTTAAGCCGAATGGCTGAGATGAAAGTTGTAAGCGAGTATGCTTGTGTTTTCTCTCTGTTGTAAGGGTGACAGGGCACCGATACCCTCTAATGGCGACAGGGCGCAGATACCCTCTAATGGCGACAGGGCGCAAATACCCTCTAATGATAATAATGCGCAACAGAGAGACTGTGTCCGGGTTAGCTACCGGACACGTCGGGTTGGCTTGGTAACCGACAGATGATATCATCAGCCACTAGGGACAGACATGCATCATATGCATCTATGTGACATTGTTTGGGTGTGCATATTATACTTGGTTTGCCTATGTGATTACTTGTGATTACCTGCTACTTGTTCTACTTGCTGTAACTGTTTGTTTGTGCTTGAACTTCCTATCTGTGCTTGCAACTGGGACTCTGTTGGTTTGTGGTGGTTGGTTGTTGGATTGGATTGTTTGGGCCTAAGGCCGTGATTGAATTGAGATGGACCGATGGTTGATTCCGGTCTTATGTTTCTGGTTTGGAAAATTATAAAGGGCTATTTTGGTTCAGTATAGATAAACCTTTTTGAAATGCTTTGATGTTTTGAGAATTGAACAATTCCTCTTTCAAAAAAGATTTCTGACTTTACTTTCATTATAAACTGTTGTTTTTTTGAAAAGAGACATAAGATGGTTATTAATCACTGGTACGGTTTATCTTCATGTATCCTATTACAGTAATTCCCAAAAACCCTCTACTGAGAACCCTTTCGAGGATGATGTTCTCACCCCTTACATTTTTCCCCTTTCAGGATATGGGCGCAGAAGTTACGAAGAATTTATTTAGTTATTGTTGTGATGTTCTGTATTGCTTTAGATTACTAATTATTGTACCCTCGCCTTTATCTTGATATATTCTGTAAGAGGGATAGGAATTGTATTGGTTAATGTCTGTAATATTATTTATATATATGTATGTATATATATGGATGTACTCTTTATGAGTTTTTGTAAGTTGTATGGTTTCTATGGATGTACGTTATCGAACGAAAGTATTTTTGGGAACGGTATTTGCGGTTTAAAGTTTCAAACAGGCTCATATTTTAATAATAAATAGTATAAGAGTCGTCGTAATGTCCGAGCTATCAGAGTCGCGCAGCCGGAAGCGTGAGCTTTGGTAGTTAGGGTGTTACAGCAACGGCGCCAAAAACTTGGTGGACGAAATTGTGATCCTCAAAATTGGTCTCTTTGTATTTGTATGAAATCAAAAATACCCAAAAGAGATCATGGTATGATGAATTGGGATCTTAATAATCCCTGGTAATGGCACCAACAGCTTAGTGTTGTTGTTGGACCAAAAGAGTTACAGGCACTGTTAGAGAAGTTCACAACTCCGTTCAACTTAACCAGCAAGTGTACTGGGTCATCCAAGTAATACCTTACGTGAGTAAGGGTCGATCCCACAGAGATTGTTGGTATGAAGCAAGCTATGGTCACCTTGTAAATCTCAGTTAGGCATATTAAATGGTTATGGATTTCGAAAATTAATAATAAACAGAAAATAAAATAAGATAGAAATACTTATGTAAATCAATAGTGGGAATTTCAGATAGGTGTACGGAGATGATGTGCTCCTCTTGAATGTCTACTTTCTTATTACATTCATCCAATCCTTCTTACTCCTTTCCATGGCAAGCTGTATGTAGGGCATTACCGTCATCAATGGCTACTTTCAATCCTCTCGGGAAAATGGTCCTATGCGCTGTCACTGCACGGCTAATCGTCTGGAGGCATCACCCTTGCCAATGGCTACATCCCATCCTCTCAGTGAAAATGGTCCAAATGG
>NC_029780.3:91046551-91058005 GCF_000817695.3 Arachis duranensis
GTATATCTTGGAATAAGAATAAAAGAGACTTGAATAGAAAATAATAGTAATTGTATTGAAACTTGAGGTACAGCAGAGCTCCACACCCTTAATCTATGGTGTGTAGAAACTCCACCGTTGAAAATACATAAGTGAAAGGTTCAGGCATGGCCGAATGGCCAGCCCCCTAAAACGTGATCAATAGCCTCTTAAGATGAAGAATAAAACAAAACTGAGACCAAAGATGAAACGTGGTCAAAAGGCGTCTAATACACTAGTAAAAAAGTCTTATTTATACTAAACTAGCTACTAGGGTTTACATGAGTAAGTAATTGATGCATAAATCCACTTCCGGGTCCCACTTGGTGTATGTTTGGGCTAAGCTTGATCTATCCACGAGCTGAGGCTTCTCTTGGAGTTGAACGCCAAGTTATAACGTGTTTTGGGCGTTCAACTCCGGGTCGTGACGTGTTTCTGGCGTTTAACTCCAGACAGCAGCATGTACTTGGCGTTGAACGCCACTTTACGTCGTCAATTCCCGAATAAAGTATGGACTATTATATATTGCTGGAAAGGAGTGATGAGATAGAACACGACTGAGGAAGAGAAGGGGGTTGTCGTCGCTGCCAGAATTCTTGGGCGCTGCCATCGTTCTTGGTGAGTTAATCGTGCCTAGCTACCATAATTACTACCTTTGAACCTTATTTGCTTTGTAACAACCCTCTGTTTGTTTCTGAGGTTCCTGGCTCTGCTGTATTTATTGGAATTGTCAGCTTGCCATCAGAGAAAACAAGCTGCCGCCACCATATTTCAACTTGGCCAACATCATCCTCCTTATTCTTATTTCAATTTCCCCAATTTTGAAACCGAAACACTCTCATCCTTGCTCTAATTTTATTTCGTTCCTCCGCCATGTACTTGTTCTAATTATGGTAGTATATGTCTTTACTTTATCTCAGCTCTTTTGGCTCCCATTTTCTGTTACAATTAGGTCAAGTATTTACATTGGTGCTGCCTTGGGACTGTTGAAGCTACGATTGGTTCTGTAGTAGGTTGTTGCTGCCACCACTGCTGGTTTATGGTAGAATGATGAGGCTCCGATGTTGAGGGTGCAGTCCAGCCTGCTGTCTCGCTATAATTCTGCCTATAATTCTGCCTTTGGTTTCTTTTAATTACTACATCAAGGTAGGGACATTTTCATTAAACTCATTTTTATTCTTAAAAATTGTTATAAATTGATATTTAAGCAAATAAATATTTTTGGTGATTATGGAGTCTTATGAATTGAACTGAATTCCCTTGAATGAATGCGATTGCTTACTTGACTGTGGCTATTTCTGAATACTGAATTGGTATCGAGATAGTGAGTGAAAGATTAATTTGAAAATATAATTTGAATGTTTATCAAGTATAATTTGAGAATTGGAAAATGATTTGATGTTAGAATTAATTTGAGTTTGGAAAGCGGCTTGAGATTTGTGAATGACTTCGATTTGAAACCGTTGGAAAGGGTTTGAGTAAATATTAGTTGGCTTTGTTGGAAATAAATTGAGATCTGGAAAGGATTATAATATTGGAAATGAGCTTGATTTGTTGAAAAAGGAGTTTAAATTGAAAATGGTCAGAGATATTGAAATTGATATGATTTTCTAATTGAACTGAAAGGAGTTTGAGAAATGGTTTTGTTGGAACCCAAAAAGGGTGGCAGAATCTGAGTTTTAGAGGAGATGCTACCAAAATTTTATAAAATTAGAAGTTTCATTTGAAGTTTTTATTTTAAAAGGTTTAATTTTAAGCATTATATGATTTAAGATTACTTTATTTATCAAAGGAAGAGTTATGTTTTGGATAGGAAATTGTTAGTGAACGGAATGGAAAGAAGTATGATGGGGATTTTCTTTAAAATATGATTTTTAATGAATTTGGAAATGAGATATGGATTGATGAATGATGATGATGTTGATAACGACTTAGACATTGATGAATGTTGAATGAACTATTTACATGACTTATGAAAATGAATTATCTGAGACACGAGTTTTCCTGGGTAAACACAGTGGCTTGCCACCACTTGCTCTAGGTTGAAAACTCGATACTCTGTTGACACTACGATGTAAGTGTGACCAGGCACTATATAAATTCCCGAAAATGTAATCCTAATTGAGCAATATTGATTAATTGAGAAAAAGGTATGCATAGACTCTTGGGGATACACGTTGGGGGACAGTCTAAGTATTTTCAGACTTGTTAGGTTGGCTGGATAACCGACAGATGAGCCTAATCAGCCATAGGACAGGCATGCATCATATGCATTTGTATGCTTTGCTTGGGTTTGAACTTATTTTGGTTTGCCTAATTGTTAAATTGTTCTTAACTGCTACCTAAACTATTTGCTGTAACTGCTGTCTAAACTTGTACTTTCCTTGTCTGTCTTGCCTGTGTTTGTCCCGGTGTGCTACATTTGAGAATGAACTTTGGTGCTGAATTGATGTTTGGGTTGATTGATTGCGTGGTTGGTTTCTGATTGAGATTTTCTTATAAGAAAAGAAAGATTTTGGATTTTTCGAAGGTTAAACATTGTTTCATTGAAAAGGTTTTGAACGATTAGCTATTGGTTTTTAAAGGATTCATAAGAAAATGATAATCACTATGCTTGAAAATAGTTTTCTTATTAAATATCTTCTTATAAAAATTCTCAAACTCCATGGTGAGACAGTGTGGTTAGGTTCTCACCTCCTTACAGCTTTATCTTTTCAGGAGATGGGTGACGAGGCTTATGAAGAGCTTTATTGCATTTTGTTGACTCGATGTTATTGTTTTAGTTAATAGTTACTTTTTCCCTCACCGTTATCTTTACGAGTTTTTATAAGAGGGATATGGATTTGATTATATAATGCTTGTAAAGCTATTAATATATCTATATATATGTATCCTTTGTAAGTATTTATATTTGTGTGGATGTATGATATCTTTAGAAAGTCTTTTGGGTTATAACACGATTTAATTTTTAAACAGGCTCATATTTTAGTATTTAAAGATTGTAACAGTGGTCGTATTACCCAAGATATAAGAGTGGCGCAGCTAGAAGCGTGACATTTTGAACTATAGTAATAGGAGAAAACAAATTTAATTTTATAGCAATGTTAGATTCAGGAGCTGATATTAATTGTATTTAAGAAGGACTAATACTTATAAAATATTATGAAAAAACTAGAGAAAAAATTTACAAAGTAGAAAATGATCAAATGGCTATAAATTATAAATTATCCAAGGCAAAGATTTGTAAAGAAAAAGTATGTTTTACTACCACATTCTTTTTAGCAAAAAAAAAATATCTCATCAAATCATATTAGAAAATCCATTTACATTATTATTATATCTCTTTCTGGTTGATATTATAGGAATAACCTACCTTTGTATTCCAAATCATCCTATTCATTTTGAATTTATTAACCGAACCAAATAACAAGAGCTCAATTTATTACAAAAAAATATCCACTCAAATTAATATTATATAAAGAAAAAGAAAATAGATTAATTATTTAAATCAAGCAATTATATATAAAAAATAGAAGAACAATTACAAATTTCTGAGATACAAAATAAAATAAAAGAAATTGAAGAAAAAATTAAAAAGAAATTATGTAGTTTAAATCTTAAAGCCTTTCATAATAGAAAATTACCTGATGAAGATGAATTTAATGAAAAATATATACCAATAAAAGTAAAATCTATACATATGAACAAAGAATATTTAAAATATTGCAAAAAAAAAAAAGAATATTTGAATAAAGGATTAATTAGGCCCTCTAACTCTCTATGGAGTTGTATGAAATTTTTTGTAATGAAAGCATCTAAAATAGAAAGAGAAACTCCAAGATTAATTATCAATTATAAACTTTTAAATAAGGTATTAAAATGGATTAGATATCCTTTACGAAATAAAAGTGATTTAATAAAACAATTAAATAAAGCTAATCTTTTTTTATAAATTTGATCTAAAATCTGGATATTATCAAATAGGAGTAAAAGAAGAAGATAGATATAAAACTGTTTTTATAGTACTCTTTAGCCATTATGAGTGGAATGTAATGCCCCAAAGATTGAAAAATGCTCCTAGTGAATTTCAAGAAATAATGAATAATATATTCTATTCTCATATAGATTTCACAGTTGTTTATTTAAATGATATATTAGTATATTCAAAAGGGATAAACCAACACATACAACATCTAAAAAAATTTATAAATATTATAAAAGAACAAGGATTAGTATTATCAAAAAAGAAAAAAAATCTTTATAACTAGAGTAAGGTTTTTAGGATATGAAATTTATCAAGAAGCTATAACTTCTATAAAGAGAACCATTGAATTTGCAAATAAATTTTCTAATTAAATAGCTAATAAAAAATAGTTTTAGAGGTTTTTAAGATGTCTAAATTATGTAGTAGAATTTTTACCAAAAATAAGAACTACATGTGAACCTCTTTACAAAAGATTAAGAAAAAATTTACCTCTGTAGACAGATGAAATGACTTTTATAATAATTAGAATAAAGAATTTGGTTAAAAAAAATACCTTGTATAAGTATACTATACCTATTAGTAACATTAATTGTAGAAACAGATGCATCAGACTTAGGATATAGGGAGAATCATCAAACAAATACCTCTTAATAGCTCAAAAGAACAAATAGCTAAATATCATTAAGGGATATGGAACAAAGCTCAAAAGAATTACGCAACCATTAAAAAGGAAATATTAGCTATTGTATTTTGTGTTACAAAATTTCAAGAAGATTTATTTAACAAAACATTTATAATAAGAACAGATTGTAAGGCAGCCTCCAATGTATTAAAAAATGATGTTAAAAATTTAGTTTTAAAACAGATATTTGCAAGATAACAAGCCATATTATCATGTTTTGATTTCATAATTGAACATATAAAAAGTGATTTAAATTCTATTCCTGACTTTCTTACTCGAGAATTTTTGCAAGAAAAAAATTAATCAAAAACCAGCTTCTAGTGAAGATTATGTCAACCTTTTGACCAAATGCAAGAAAAATAATTACTGATTACTCCTTTACAAGCAAAACCATTATCATTAAGACCCATGACTATGGCACAGGTTGTAAAAGTATCATCATCATTATTACTTTTTAAGAGCTCTGAAATTACTTCCAATAATAAATTTACATTACTACAGCTATCAGATCTCTATAATACTCAACCTTTAAAAGAACAACTCCCATATCATGAAAAACTAAATCCCATCAAAATATTAGCAATAAAAAAAATGGTTCAAAAAAATAGAAAAACTCTGTATAAAACCATTTTTTCAAATACCTTTCATTATATTCCTATAAATCTTTAAAAAAATTCAAAAATTTTATGAGTTTATATTAGTAGATACGGGGTCCATTGAACTAATTCATTATTAGGTTCTAGCACCAAACAACCAATTTATTCAAAAATAAAAATTATTAAAATATTATCTTTACAAGATTGGAAATAATCTCCATATCAATCTAAAAGCTTTTCATTAAAAATTGAGCCTCAGAATTATACTTATTATGACTATCAAAAAGCATATAATCATATGCTATATCTAGCACCAAGTCCTCATTCTTGGTTTATATGATTCAAAAAAGGAATATCATTACAATTTTTCAAATGGTTCCAATCCTGGTTTGAAACCTTTGGACTGTTACAAGCTTTCTCTCCAAAAGAAGTTAGCCTGACTTATGAATACTTCAAAAATAAATCATCATTCCTACCAGAGTACAAGTTCATCTTATTCATAACAGCTATGGGAATAAGTAAGATTTTAACCTGGGAATATGAGTCGGCGGAATTTGAAGAATATCCAAGCATACAATACTTAGTAAGAATAATAAAAATAAAATGGTGGAATAAGTGATTTAAACTTATTAAGAAAAGCAGCCATTGACCAATGATTAACTGGTTCACAAAAGCATCCTACAATACCAGCTACAAGCAGTAACATTACTGCAAAATATGATATAAGAAAGAATCACAATTTCTGGCCAAAAATAGCAAATCTTGGCCGCATTAGTAGCAGTGACATAAAAAAGAAGATATTCAAAACTCATTACAAGAAATTTCAGGCCGTACCCCTAGGAGAAGATGAAGAAGTGCAGTCTAATCCAACCCAATATTTCCAAGACTCTCAAGACCCATATGAAATATAAAAATTATCAATAAGATTAATGTAAAAGGCCCAATGAAAAAAAGTGTCGACAAAATAGTAAAAGCAAATAGTAGTGTCAGCAAACAGTAAAAGCAAACAGTATTGTCGGCGCACAATAAAAAAGTGACAAATAGTGAAAGTAAATAGCAACCATTTGGTGCCTATAAATTCAAAACTTCTCATTTAGCTAGGGGCAACAAAAACTAGAATGCTTTTAGTTTCTTCTTACTTTCATCACTCTAAAATATTTGTAATCTTTTACAAGATTGTCTGTAACCTTCTACAAAATTGTATCAATTGTTTAAGAATTAATAAGAAGAAATCATTTTTGTAAGTATCATTTATCTGCTATATTTTATCATTCAATCTTTTCACTTTGATCATGAAAAATAATAAAATTAAATTCTTGAAGAATAAAAGGATATTAATAACTACTAAAATGGTTAGTCTAACAGAAAAAATTAATAAAATAATTAATAAGGTAGAAAAATTAAATAAGAAACTAATTAATATTAGAAAAGCTATAAGCTGTTTAGAGAGACTACCCAAAACTATTAAAAATGAAACTAATTTGAATCAGCATAGAATCATAATTAAAAATAAGTCTTTAGAAAGTTTTCTTTAAAAAAAATTTGTATACCAACTCTTCTCCTTATAGAGTTAGACCACTATAAAAATTTAAACTGGGAATTTGCATGCCTCATCAGAATCTTTTAACATAGAGTTAATGTATTCCATTAAATTTGGGGTCATGTGCCCATAACGGTGACCACCATCAAAGGCCTGAGCAATTTAGTTGTGCTCAATCTCGTCAACCTATTCTATAAAACATTTGCCATATTTTTTCAACCTCCAATACTACATATTATACTCACACTTATTCTTTGCATATCCATACCTTTAAGAAAAACATGCTTAAGAAAAAAAACCATTTATTAATAAATTAAATAAATATTATCAAGTCTCAATTATCACGAACATACCTATATTTATGACTAGTTGGTCTAAAACCCTTACTCTTTAACTTATGCCAGAAATTAACCACAATGTGCCTAATGCAATGCCTTGGAGTGGCTCTTGGCGGCTTCCATAGTTCGTTACTCTTTTTAACTGCTGCCTTAATGAACTCATGCTGATCAGATACGATGGAAATTCTATATTTGGTGATAACATACTTGCATAGGTAATACAAGAACAAGTACTAAGAATCTACAATCTCACTCTCAATAATTGTATAGGCAATTGGTACTATATTTTGATTACCATATTGAGAAACAACAACTAAAAAAGTCCCATTATATTTATCATATAAGTGTGTATCCATCAATTTGCACTAATGGTTTGTAATATTTGAAGGATTTTTGTATAAGCCAAAATTCCAAAACACATCGTTGAATAGGTGGACATTTGGAATTACCTCGTTTTCGTTATAGTTAGCCATCAACAATTTTAAACTCCATTTGTGCACCTTTATCCACTTTACACAATGCTTCAAGCCACATTGGTAATTCCTAGTAAGAGGCTTCTAAATTATCGTAATTTTTTTAATAGCATGTTTTTTGCAAACCAGGCTTCATGATGAGTGGGAGTGTAATTGAAATGGCTTCGCATTTTTATAAATATGTGCTTGACTTTTATATATCGATTGATTAGTTTTTATCATTGGTTCTATTTATGCAACCATCATGCTTGAATCAAGTTTGAAGTGTTTTTGGGACAATATGAGACCCATTTTAATTTCTAACCTCCTAAAAGAGCTTGTTTTTCCTGTAGCACAGTCTAATGAGCCACTGTCAAGATTCTCCAAACTGTTAGCACATAAAGTAATAAGTAGTTCGACATGATTCTTTCACAACATAATCAACGTATCTTTTTATATCTTATGCCTTAAGTTTGGCAATAACAGCTACTTTATTCACAAATGTCTCACAAACAACTAATTCATCATCATTCATAGTGAAATGGTCAATGTTCAAATCTTCAAAAATGTGAGTGCACACATAGTATCAAGGTCTAGTGCATGCATAAATGATGAACAATCATATTGAATTTCAACGTTAAGCAATGTGAAGTTTGGCACCTCGTCGTCGTCGTCATCATCATCATCGCCATCTCTATCTTCTACATCATTAAAAACTCTTATTTTAACCACTTTTATCTAAGGCATAATCATCAGTGTCATTATTATTTTCAAAATGTAGATTTACGCCTTCAAATTTATGTTGTTCAAACTCTTTATACACATTCGTTAACAAAACAACAAAGTTAATACTAACAATAATATAATACTAAAGTTGTATATCTTATTTTTTTTATTAATAAAAAGGCACATTCTAATGAACAGGATTCTCAACATGCTTTTGATGAGCGGATAATTTATACGCTTTTTGCCATTATTTTTAGTATGTTTTTAGTAAATTTTAGTTAGTTTTTATTATATTTCTATTAATTTTTAGTTAAAATTCACTTTTCTGGACTTTACTATGAGTTTGTGTATTTTTCTGAGATTTCAGGTATTTTCTGGCTGAAATTGAGGGTCCTGAGCAAAAATCTGATTCAGAGGCTGAAAAGGACTGTAGATGCTGTTGGATTCTGACCTCCCTACACTCGAAGTGGATTTTTTGGAGCTACAGAAGCCCATTTGGCGCGCTCTCAACGGCGTTGGAAAGTAGACATCCTGGGCTTTCCAGCAATGTATAATAGTCTATACTTTGCCCAAGATTTGATGGCCCAAACCGGCATTGCAAATCAGCTTCAGAATTCCCGGCATTTAACGCCGGAACTGGCATAAGAATTGGAGTTAAACGCCCAAACTGGCATAAAAGCTGGCATTTAACTCCAGAAAAAGTCTCTACACATAAAAGCTTCAATGCTCAGCCCAAGCACACACCAAGTGGACCCCGGAAGTGGATTTTTACGTTATTTACTAATTTTTGTATACCCTAGGTTACTAGTTCACTATTAATAGGATCTTTTGACATTGTATCTGTACCTCATGACACTTTACACGTTTCATATTGTACCTTCTACGGCATGAGTCTCTAAACCCCATGGTTGGGGGTGAGGATGTAACACCCTACCATACAGAGTCTTATGCTTAAGTCATAATTCAGAGATGGCAAGGTATTACGACCTCAAAAATAAAAATTTAGTACGTATAGTAGTATGAATGATTGATTATAACAAGGAGCCTTTGTAGAAAAAGGGGTAAACAAAAATCATAACTCATAAGCGCAACACTCCGATCGATAACGTAACGAACAAGGATAAACCAACGCGAGATTTTATATATACAAAAGAGTGTCAAAAACAGGAATATCAAGACTCAAAATCCGGCTGCGAAGATAACCGGTTCGAGCATAGCAATATATACATATGATAAAAATAAGGAAAACCCCAAAACCCCAAAGAAAACCCAAAGGGACACAAATACAGAAACATATTCTCCAAAATCTCCCATAAGAGGAGTCATCATAGTTTGTATTATTTAATGGAGATAAAAGTATCTAAGCAAAACATATAAACTAAAACAGAGTCCCCGAGAACAAGGAATCTTCGCAAATCTAGAAGTCTTCAGCCTGCCTCAGCGGAAAACCACCAGCAGGAGTATAATGTAGCAAACACAGTTATATCAAGCAAGAAATATACAATTAGGAACAAGTAAGGCATTTAGACAATTAGCAAGTAATATGCAGTCAAATAGGCAATCTCAAACAATTCATATAGTATGCATATGATGAATGCCTGTCCCTAGTGGCTGATGATATCATCTTGTCGGTTATAGAGCCAACCCGACAAGTCCTGGTCGCTAACCATTGGACTGTCCCTCTGTCACGCATCCCCAACTTGAGTTATACTCGTTATAAACTTGATCATAATCATGATCTATATCCATCACCTTCACTGGTGAATATTTACGGGGGCGAGCTCATCCGGGTCTTTCACAGTGCCCGGCCACACTTACGACATAGGATCAACAGAGTATCAGGTCTCAACCTGGAGCACGTGGTGGCTAGCCACTGCTACTACCCAGGGAAACTCGTATCTCAGATAGTGGAAGTGCAAATCACAATTATCAATAATTCAGCATAAACACGCATGAATTCTCATCCATGGATCAACATCCATATCAGCCATCCGGCTCACGGTTCAGTCCAGAACCAGCCAATATTCATATCATACACAACCATTCCGGCTCACGGTTAAATCCATAACCAGCCACACAGCTCACGGTTAAATCCATAACTAGCCGTTTCATTAACAATTATATCCTTTCGGCGCATGGCATAACAAGCACTTCCACCACCGTCCTCCGCATCTCACATAATCACCTTTGATCCTCATTGATCATTCATTTTTCCCTTGCTTCACTCGCAAGTTACCTCATTCACTAGCCCCTTTTTAATAGCTAGGCATGTCATAATAATTTAAGACATAAATGGTGAGATCGGAGGCTTAGAAGTATGAGATTTGGCTTTTAAAATTCAAAAATCAACTTTGGGATGAAAACAGGGCCACGCGTACGCGCACTCCACGCGCGCGCGTGGATGGCCTCAAAAACTCATCGACGCGCAAGCGTCATGCACGCTAACGCATGGATTAAAAATTTGCCAATCGACGCGTACGCGTCAACCACGTGTACGCGTGGGTGTCCTCGTGCCCCAGGCACAACACTGGCACAGTTCTGGCATAACTCTCTGGAAAATGGCTGGGCATTGGGTGCAGCACAATCGGCGTGCCCGCGCACATCACGCGCATGCATGGATGGCGCTTTCTAGAAGATCGGCGCATACGCGCCAAGTGCGCCTACGCACAAGGGGTTATTCTGCTAAAAATTTTCTAAGTTAAAAGCTGCAGAATTCACAGATTTAAACCTCAATCTTCCAACGGACATAACTTCCTCATTTTAAATCGTTTTTCACCCGTTTTTCGAACGGCATGGACTTCCCAGATCCAATTTCATTTCTAAACAGATTTGGCACAAAACGGAGATCCGTAGTCCAAGTTATGTCCCACCAAAGTATGCCCAAAAATCATATTTTCATACAAAACCACAATATGCCATTTTCAAAACAAGCCATTTTCAACTCTTTTCAAAATCAATCAAAACATGCCAATTTCATCCCTTTTCTTTGAAATCAATCAAAATATATCAAATTCAACATCAAGCCTCCTCAACTCACACATTGACACATTACCACAATTACAAAATCACTATCTTATCATTTTAACCCACTTCACCCAAGTGGCTCAAACTCAAATA
>NC_029780.3:91058212-91061634 GCF_000817695.3 Arachis duranensis
GGGCCTCTAGCCTAAGTATTTCCTACCACATTACATATTAGATACGGGAAACCGAAACCATACCTTAGCCGATTTTCCCAAGCTCCACCGGAGCACTTTCAAACCACTTTTCCTCAAGCTCTCAAGGCCTCAACACCTCCAAGAACAGATTTTTCACCACCAAATCCCTTTTTCAAGCTTTTCAAAATCACCAATCAAGCTCCAATATTCACATATACACAACCTAAGCCACAATCATCATACCCATACACAACATCTCAAAATCCAAACATCATAGAACAACAAAATTACACTAGGGTTGAGAATCTTACCACACCCAAGGTCCAAGGAGACAAGATTAACCTTCTCCTTCAAGAGAGTTGGGTCCTATAACATCAAAGAATCCAAAATCTCAACATTTCACACATGAAACTCGAAAATAAGGGCTGGAATTTCGAACAGAAACACGTGGCCTACCTCAAGATTGATTGTATGGGTTTTGTAGAGCTCTCCGCGGTGAACGCGTGGCCGCAAACGGAGCGGCAATCGGAGCTCTAGATCAAAAGTTATGGTAGTTTGAAGATCAAGAGAGAGAAGGAACTTGAGAGAGAGTTCTCCCCTCCATGGCCTCCATTTTCAGCATGTGAGTGTGTTTAGTGAGGAGAGAGAATGCTGAAAACTAGGGTTTTAGTTTAGTTATGTTGAGCCAAGGGCCCACTTTGGGTCCGGTTGGCCCGGTTTGGCCCGTTCGGTCCAATCTTGGTCCGATTTCTATAAAATTGGTACCGAAATTCTTGTCTCAGTCTCCTCTATCACATTTAGCCATAAAAATCACATTTTGGGATTTCTAGAATAAATTCTCATTTATGGGTTAATTAGCCGTTAATTAACCGGGTTTTACATTCTACCCACCTAATTGGGAATTTTGCCCACAAAATTCAAATGCAATTACCTGAGAATAAATGTGGATAGTCCGTTCGCATCTCCGACTCGAGTTCCCAAGTGTGTTCCTCAACACCGCCTCGACTCCATGCCACTTTGACTAATGAAACCTCTTTTCCACGCAACTGTTTGATACTAGAATCATCGATTCTGACCGGAGCCACTAGAAGCGTCAAATCTTCCCTCAACTGAACCGACTCAGGTTCCAACACATGGCTAGCATCAGAGGTGTACTTCCGAAGCTACGACACGTGAAACACGTCGTGCAGATTCAAAAGATGAGGTGGTAGAGCCATCCGATACGCCACCGGCCCAATCCTTTCCAGGATCTGAAATGGACCAATGTATCGAGGATTCAACTTCTTTGCCTTAATCGCCCTACCTACTCCCGTGGTCGGAGTAACCTTAAGGAAAACATGATCTCTTTCCTCAAATTCTAAGGGCTTTCGCCTCTGATCGGCGTAACTCTTTTGACGACTCTGCGCCGTAAGCATCCTGTCATGGATTTTCTTGACTTGTTCAGTAGTCTCAGCTATCATTTCCGGCCCCAACAAGCTTTTCTCTCCAGTTTCATACCAACATAGCGGAGATTGACATTTTCTCCCATACAAGGCCTCATACGGAGCCATTCCAATGCTCGAATGGTAGCTATTATTGTACGCAAACTCCACTAGTGGCATATATCGATCCCAGCTCACCGGCTGATCTAGAACGCAAGCCCTCAACATATCTTCCAAGGTTTGAATCATCCTCTCGGATTGACTGTCTGTTTGAGGATGGTAAGCTGTGCTCAAGCTTAATCGGGTTCCGAAAGCTTTCTGAAATACACCCCAAAACCTTGAAGTGAAACGAGGATCTCTATCAGAGATTATAGTAGCAGGTACACCATGAAGTCTCACAATCTCCTTTATGTATCACCGTGCTAGCTCCTCAAGGGTGTAAGTCATACGAATGGGTAAAAAGTGAGCTGACTTCGTCAGTCGGTCCACAATCACCCAAATGGCATCAAAACCAGCCCTAGTCCTTGGCAATCCCGACACAAAGTCCATTGCAATACTTTCCCACTTCCATTGTGGAATCTCTAAAGGTTGCAATATCCCGAAAGGTCTTTGATGTTCAGCTAAAGGTTGCAACATCCCGGTAGGTCTTTGATGTTCAATCTTCACCTTCTGACAAGTTAAGCACTTTGAGACAAATTCCGCCACATCATTCTTCATACTCGGCCACTAAAACATCGCCTTTAGATCATGGTACATCTTAGTACCTCCCGGGTGAATAGAGAATCCGCTTTTGTGTGCTTCCTTTAGAATATCTTGCCTCAAAGTGCCAACATCCGGCACAATGATCCTACCCTTGAATCTCCATAACCCATCTTTTTCTTCCGACACTCTCCACTGTTTTCCTTGTTCAATAGCCGGTAACACCTTTCATAATGCTTCATCATTTTGATGAGCCTTTAGGAGTTCGGACTTAAAGTCACTTGAAATTTCTAATCGGCTCAAACACAAAGTTCTGGATACTTCTCGAGCACCAATTTTCAGACTCTCAAATCCCTTGAGCAACTTCTCCTCTTGAAGCATCATCCAAGCCGCATATAATGACTTCCGACTAACTGCATCTGCCACTACATTCGCCTTTCCTGGATGGTAATTCAACCCAAAGTCGTAGTCCTTCAATAATTCCATCCACCTCCTCTGCCTCATATTAAACTCTTTTTGATCAAAGAGATATTTCAAGCTCTTGTGATCGGAGAAGACTTGGAACTTAACCCCATAGAGATAATGCCTCCACACCTTCAAGGCAAACACAACCGCAGCGAGTTCCAAATCGTGCGTAGGGTAACTAACTTCATGAGGTCTCAACTGTCGTGAGGCATACGCCACCACATTATGATGCTGCATCAGCACGCACCCTAGACCCTTCAATGAGGCATCACAATACACCTCAAATGGCTCGTTAGGCTCAGGTAACACTAACACAGGTGCAGTGGTAAACTTTTTCTTCAATGTCTGAAAGCTCTCCTCGCACTCAGGAGTCCAAACAAACGGAGTGTCTTTGCGGGTTAACTTTGTCATTGGCAAAGCTATCTGTGAAAAGCCCTTGATAAACCTTCGGTAATAGCCAGCTAAACCCAGAAAACTCCTTATTTCTGTTACGGTGGTTGGTTGCTTCCAATCCATCACAGCCTCCACTTTAGTTGGATCTACGGCTATTCCCTTTTTACTCACCACATGGCCCAAAAACTTCACCTCACTCTTCCAAAACTCACACTTAGACAGTTTTGCATAGAGTTTCTTCTCGTTTAGAATCTGCAACACGGTTCTCAAGCGTTCCGCATGCTCTTCTTCAGTCTTGGAATAAATCAGTATGTCATCAATAAAGACAACAACGAATTTATCCAGAAACGGACGGAAAACTCTATTCATGTAGTCCATGAATACCGCAGGAGCGTTCGTGAACCCAAAAGACATTACAGTGTACTCCTAATAACCATAACGAGT
>NC_029780.3:91061715-91063553 GCF_000817695.3 Arachis duranensis
AACCGGATCGCAAATCGATCTTGGAGAAAACTCCAGCTCCTTGTAACTGATCCATGAGATCATCAATTCTCGGCAATGGGTACTTATTCTTTATTGTAACCTTGTTCAGCTGCCTGTAATCCACACAGAGCCGCATACTCCCATCCTTCTTCTTCACCAGTAACACTGGAGCACCCCACGGAGAGACACTTAGTCGTATGAAATTCTTTCCCAACAAATCCTCTAACTGAGACTTTAGCTCGTTCATCTCTAACGGTGACATCCTATAAGGAGCACTTGAGATTGGTCCCGCCCCGGGCACCAACTCAATAGCAAACTCAACCTCTCGGTTAGGTGGAAACTCATCAATATCATCAGGAAACGCTTCCGGAAACTCACACACAACCGGAATCTGTTCCAACCTTTGATCATCACCCGAAACACCCGCGGTTAACAACAGGATACCCTGACATTCTGTTCCGGAATACTTCACCATCATCGAATTCAAGTAATAATTATTCACCATGACCGGCCCTTTTGTATCTTCCGGCATGAAGTACACCGACTTTGTAGAACAATCTAGCAGAACATGGTTCTTAGATAACCAGTCCAATCCCAAGATAAGATCAAGACCGATCATCGGCAAGCAGATTAAATTTTGAAGAAAATCACGCTGCTTGAACCTAAAGGAAACTTCCGGGCATCCTAGCCTAGTCACCATGGCTTCATGGGTAGCATTGTACACTCTTAGATTATAACCTAAGATTACGATCTTCAATCCTAACTCATGGGCTTTCTCAAATGCAATGAATGAATGTGATGTTCCCGATATCAAATAAAGCATTTAAAGTTTGACCAACCATTTCACAGTTACCTCGAATGAGTGCCTCAGATCCCTCAGCTCCTACAGCTGAAGTGGTGAACACCCGACCAGTCTGTTGTGCTTTCCCAGCACCTTGTTTCTGCCTCTCAGGACAATTTGCGACTTTATGCCCCGCCTTTCCATAATTGTAGCACAAACCCCATCCGGCCTTGCATGGTGCTCCCAGATGGTGACTTCCACACCTAGTACAAGCTTGATCATCCTGAGGTTGTTTCCCAAACTTTTTCCCTTGGAAATTGTTGTTGTTGTTGGGCCTCCTGAAAGAGCTTCCCCTCTTGAAAGACGGGCCTCTAGGTGCAAAGCTCTTCCCTCGGTTCTGTGGGAATGAACCTTTGTGAATCCCTTTCTCAGCGGTTGCCCTTTTCACACACTCTTCAGCAACCCTACACTTGTCCCTCTTCACACACTCTTCAGCAACCCTACACTTGTTTACCAACTCGGAGAAGGTCCTAATCTCCATTGGTCCCACTGAACTGAAAATATCACTCCGGAGTCCTCCTTCATACTCAACACACTTCCATTCCTCATATTCCACCGGAGTCCCTTGGCACATACGAGAGAACCTGAACAACTCCTCAAACTTGTCAGTATACTCTGATATGGACATGGTACCCTGCTTCAGCTGTAACAATTCAAGTTCCTTAGCCGTCCTAGCAGAAGTCGGAAAGTACTTCTTATAGAATTCCTCTTGGAAGACATTCCAAGTGATATAGTCATCACCCTGCTGCAGAAGACGTCGGATACCTTGCCACCAATGCGACGCTTCACCTGTGAGCATATAGGTAGCAAACTCGACACGCTGCCCTTCAAGTACCACTTGTGCTTGCAGTGCTCGCTCTATAGCTTGAAACCATGTATCAGCCTCAATCGGACTAGTAGTTCCCTTGAACTTAGTCGAATTAACCTTCAAAAAGTTTGCCAGCGTCATCGGGCCATGAACTCCACCTCCATCATTACCATGGTTGTTCATCTGTTG
>NC_029780.3:91063779-91064063 GCF_000817695.3 Arachis duranensis
AATAAAAATTTAGTACGTATAGTAGTATGAATGATTGATTATAACAAGGAGCCTTTGTAGAAAAAGGGGTAAACAAAAATCGCAACTCATAAGCGCAACACTCCGATCGATAACGTAACGAACAAGGATAAACCAACGCGAGATTTTATATATACAAAAGAGTGTCAAAAACAGGAATATCAAGACTCAAAATCCGGCTGCGAAGATAATCGATCCGAGCATAGCAATATATACATATGATAAAAATAAGGAAAACCCCAAAGGAAACCCAAAGGGACACAAAA
>NC_029780.3:91064403-91065930 GCF_000817695.3 Arachis duranensis
TGCCTGTCCCTAGTGGCTGATGATATCATCTTGTCGGTTATAGAGCCAACCCGACAAGTCCTGGTCACTAACCATTGGACTATCCCTCTGTCACGCATCCCCAACTCGAGTTATACTCGTTATAAACTTGATCATAATCATGATCTATATCCATCACCCTCACTGGTGAATATTTACGGGGGCGAGCTCATTCGGGTCTTTCACAGTGCCCGGCCACACTTACGACATAGGGTCAACAGAGTATCAAGTCTCAACCTGGAGCACGTGGTGACTAGCCACTGCTACTACCCAGGAAAACTCGTATCTCAGATAGTGGAAGTGCAAATCACAATTATCAATAATTCAGCATAAACATGCATGAATTCTCATCCATGGATCAACATCCATATCAGCCATCCGGCTCACGATTCAGTCCAGAACCAGCCAATATTCATATCATACATAGCCATTCCGGCTCACGGTTAAATCCATAACCAGCCACACAGCTCACGGTTAAATCCATAACTAGCCGTTTCATTAACAATTATAGCCTTTCGGCGCATGGCATAACAAGCACTTCCACCACCATCCTCCGCATCTCACATAATCACCTTTGATCCTCATTGATCATTCATTTTTCCCTTGCTTCACCCGCAAGTTACCTCATTCACTAGCCCCTTTTTAATAGCTAGGCATGTCATAATAATTTAAGACATAAATGGTGAGATCGGAGGCTTAGAAGTATGAGATTTGGCTTTTAAAACTCAAAAATCAACTTTGGGATGAAAACAGGGCCACACGTACGCGCACTCCACGCGCGCGCCTGGGTGGCCTCGAAAACTCATCGACGCGCAAGCGTCATGCACGCTAACGCATGGATTAAAAATTTGCCAATCGACGCGTACGCGTCAACCACGTGTACGCGTGGGTGTCCTCGTGCCCCAGGCACAAAACTGGCACAGTTCTGGCATAACTCTCTGGAAAATGGCTGGGCATTGGGTGCAGCACAATCGGCGTGCCCGCGCACATCACGCGCATGCATGGATGGCGCTTTCTAGAAGATCGGCGCATACGCGCCAAGTGCGCCTACGCGCGGGGGTCATTTTGCTAAAAAATTTCTAAGTTAAAAGCTACAGAATTCACAGATTCAACCCCCAATCTTCCAACGGACATAACTTTCTCATTTTAAATCGTTTTTCACCCGTTCTTCGAACGGCATGGACATCCCGGATCCAATTTCATTTCTAAAAAGATTTGGTACAAAACAGAGATCCGTAGTCCAAGTTATGTCCCACCAAAGTATGCCCAAAAACCATATTTTCATACAAAACCACAATATGCCATTTTCAAAACAAGCCATTTTCAACTCTTTTCAAAATCAATCAAAACATGCCAATTTCATCCCTTTTCTTTGAAATCAATCAAAATATATCAAATTCAACATCAAGCCTCCTCAACTCACACATTTACACTTTACCACAATTTACAAAATCACTATCTCCTCATTTAACCCACTTCACCCAAGTGGCTCAAACTCAAACATATTGA
>NC_029780.3:91066328-91067356 GCF_000817695.3 Arachis duranensis
TTACACTAGGGTTGAGAATCTTACCACACCCAAGGTCCAAGGAGACAAGATTAACCTTCTCCTTCAAGAGAGTTGGGTCCTATAACATTAAAGAACCCGAAATCTCAACATTTCACACATGAAACTCGAAAATAAGGGCTGGAATTTCGAACTGCAACACGTGGCTTACCTCAAGATTGATTGTATGGGTTTTGTAGAACTCTTCGCGGTGAACGCGTTGCCACAAACGGGGCGGCAATCGGAGCTCTAGATCAAAAGTTATGGTGGTTTGAAGATCAAGAGAGAGAAGGAACTTGAGAGAGAGTTCTCCCCTCCATGGCCTCCATTTTCAGCATGTGAGTGTGTTTAGTGAGGAGAGAGAATGCTGAAAACTAGGGTTTTGGTTTAGTTATGTTGGGCCAAGGGCCCACTTTGGGTCCGGTTGGCCCGGTTTGGCCCATTCGGTCCAATCTTGGTCCGATTTCTATAAAATTGGTACCGAAATTCTTGTCTCAGTCTCCTCTATCACATTTAGCCATAAAAATCACATTTTGGGCTTTCTAGAATAAATTCTCATTTATGGGTTAATTAGCCGTTAATTAACCGGGTTTTACAGAGGAGCTCTGCTGTGTCTTGATGGATTAATGCAATTACTATTGTTTTTCATTCAAACACGCTTGCTTCTATTCTAAGATATCACTTGTTCATAAACCTGATGAATGTGATGATCCGTGACACTCATCATCATTCTCATCTATGAACATGTGCCTGACAAATCACCTCCGTTCTACCTTAGATTGAGTAGATATCTCTTGGATTCCTTAATCAGAATCTTCGTGGTATAAGCTAGAATTGATGGCGGCATTCAAGAGAATTCGGAAGGTCTAAACCTTGTCTGTGGTATTCTGAGTAGGATTCAAGGATTGAATGACTGTGATGAGCTTCAAACTCCTGAGGGCTGGGCGTTAGTGACAGACGCAAAAGAATCACTGGATTCTATTCCAACCTGATTGAGAACCGACAGATGATTAGCCGTGCTGTGACAGAGC
>NC_029780.3:91071830-91072442 GCF_000817695.3 Arachis duranensis
AACCTTTCAGAGATGCATGCTATCCATCTTCTCTGATATGGTAGAGAAATTTCTAGAAGTCTTCATGGATGACTTCTCAGTATATGGAGACACATTCAGCTCCTATCTTAACCACCTAGCACTTGTCCTGAAAAGGTGCCAAGAGACTAACCTGATTTTTAAACTAGGAGAAATGTCACTTTATGGTGACTGAAGGAATTGTCCTTGGGCACAAAATTTCAAGCAAGGGAATAGAGGTGGATAAGGCAAAGGTAGAGGTAATTGAAAAATTACCACCACCTGCCAATGTTAAGGCAATCAGAAGCTTTCTGGGACACGCAGGATTCTATAGAAGGTTTATAAAGGATTTTTCGAAAATTGCTAAACCTCTGAGCAACCTGCTAGCTGCCGACACACCATTTGTGTTTAACATACAGTGTCTGCAGGCATTTGAGACCCTGAAAGCCAAGCTGGTCACAGCACCAGTTATCTCTGCACCAGACTGGACATTGCCATTCGAACTCATGTGTGATGCCAGTGACCTGCCATTGGTGCAGTGTTGGGACAGAGGCATAACAAGCTTCTGCATGTCATTTATTATGCCAACCGTGTTCTAAATGACGCACAGAAGAA
>NC_029780.3:91072480-91074108 GCF_000817695.3 Arachis duranensis
TGAGACTTTCCCAGATGAGCAACTCTTTGCCATTCAGGAAGCTCCATGGTTTGCAGATATTGCAAATTACAAAGCTGTGAGGTTCATACCCCAAGAGTACAGCAGGGTGCAAAGAAAGAAATTAATTTCAGATGCCAAGTACTACCTATGGGATGAGCCATATCTCTTTAAGAGATGTGCAGACGGAATGATCCGCAGATGTGTACCTAGAGAGGAAGCATAAAGGATCCTATGGCACTGCCATGGATCACAGTATGGGGGACATTTTGGAAGTGAGCGAACAGCCACTAAGGTCCTCCAATATGGCTTCTACTGGCCTACTCTCTATAGAGATGCCCGAGAGTTTGTGCGTAACTGTGACAGCTGCCAAAGAGCTGGTAACTTGCCTCACGGATACGCCATGCCTCAACAAGGATATTAGAGATTGAGTTGTTTGATGTATGGGGGATTGACTTCAAGGGTCCGTTCCCACCATTATACTCAAACACTTACATTCTGGTGGCAGTGGACTATGTATCTAAGTAGGTAGAAGTAATTGCTACACCCACTAATGATACTAAGACCGTGCTGAAATTCTTCCAGAAACACATCTTCAGTAGATTTGGTGTTCCCAAAGTCATAATCAGTGATGGGGGTACTCATTTCTGCAATAAACAGCTTTACTTTGCTCTGGTCCGATATGGAATTAGCCACAAAGTGGCAACCCCGTATCATCCACAGACAAATGGGCAAGCTGAAGTCTCTAACAGAGAGCTAAAAAGAATCCTAGAACAAACTGTAATTGCCCGAAGAAAGGATTGGGCAAAGAGCTTGGATGATGCTCTGTGGGCATACAGAACTGCATTCAAGACTCCAATAGGAACCTCTCCATACCAACTTGTGTATGGCAAGGCCTATCATCTGCCCGTGGATTTGGAACATAAAGCCTACTGGGCAACCAGATTCCTAAACCTAGATGCTAAGTTAGCTGGTGAAAAAAGATTGCTCCAGCTAAATGAGCTAGATGAATTTAGACTCAGTGCCTTTGAAAATGCAAAGATTTATAAGGAAAAGGCAAAGAAGTGGCATGACAAGAAGTTGTCATGCAGAGTCTTTGAGCTAGGACAAAAAGTTCTGCTCTTCAACTCTAGGCTCAGATTGTTCCCAGGAAAACTTAAATCCCGGTGGAAGGGTCCGTATGTGATTCCAGGAGTGTCACCATATGGATATGTTGAGCTTCAGGATACTGATTCTGACAAAAAGTTCATTGTTAATGGACAAAGGATCAAGCATTATCTTGAAAACAATTTTGAGCAAGAATGCTCAAAACTGAGGCTGGAATGATCCTCAGTGAAGGTCCAGCTAAAGACAATAAAGAAGCGCTTGCTGGGAGGCAACCTAGTCATTAGCAGGTTATATGTTTTGTTTCTACAAGGGCAATTATCAAAATTGAAGGAATTCACAGAGTTACAGAAGGATTCAGTGCAAAAAGCAGAGAAAAAGAGCTTGCTGGTGAAAAAACGCCAATAAGGGGTACTTTGGGCGTTAAACGCCAGAATGGGCACCATTCTGGGCATTTAACGCCAGGTATGCAGCATCCTGGGCGTTTATCAAAACGCCCAGTGACAAAGGGAATTCTGGCGTTTAAT
>NC_029780.3:91074294-91077156 GCF_000817695.3 Arachis duranensis
ATTTTTTTCAAACTTTCCTGTTTTGATCCATAATTTTCTACATAAACACATTTCAAACTTTCATCATTCACCTTCAAATTTTCAAAAAATTAAAATCATTCTTCAAATCTCTCTCAAATCCTTCCCAAATCTTCTTCAAAAACTCAATTTTTTTCTCAAATTCTTTCCATATCTTCTCAAATCTCCTTCAAAATTTTTGAAATTTCTCCCCCTCCCTTATAAATACACGTTCAGCCACCCCTTTTTCCCCACCATTTGAATTTGCTCTCCTCCTCTCTCCTTTCTTTCCTTTCTTTTGCTTGAGGACAAGCAAACCTCTAAGTTTGGTGTGCTTTTTCCGTGATCACTAAGCCAAGATTCATCAAGATCATGGCTCCTAAGGGAAAACAAACCAATTTAAGAGGCAAGAAAGAGAATAATCCAAAGAGTCTTTGGAATCAAGAGAAGTTCAGAGAGGTCTTCAAATTGCCTCAACTGCAAGATGATCCTGAATCCTTTAATAGGAGAATGGTGAGAGCAGATAAGGGGTTGCATCAAGTTTTAGAGGACATTTGCCTCCCTGGAACTAAGTGGATAACCAATTCAAAAGGTGTCCCAAACCAACTCAAGAGGGGACACTTCAAACCAATTGCAAGAGGCTGGCTAGACTTTATTGGGCACTCCATATTGCCCACTAGCAACCGTTCTGAGGTCACTATCAAGAGAGCAGTGATGATTCATTGCAATATGCTTGGAAGAGAAGTGGAGGTTCATCATCTGATTGCTTGTGAGATCTACACAATTGCAAACAAGAATTCCACTGAAGCCAAACTGGCTTACCCAAGCTTGATCTCCTTGCTCTGTAAAGAGGCTGGGGTGAAGATGAGAGTAGATGAATTCATACCAATGGAAGGACAAATGCAAGACAACTCTATCAAGAAGAGGGCGCAGGAGTTCCTCCCTGAATTTTCTGAAATTGACTACTGGGCCAGCCTAGAAGCATCTATCACCAAGTTGCAAGAAACTATGGAACAACTTAAGGAAGAACAGCAGAATCAGAACTGCATGCTCTGCAAATTGCTGAAGAAACAAGAAAAGCAGGGGCGTGAACTTCAAGAGTTGAAACGCCAAAAGTTCTCCCCTCAAGTTGAGGGAGCATCCACTTCTCAAAATCAAGGTTGTTGAGTCCTAACTCTGTGATAACCTCTATCATTAGGAGCCTATTTGAATTTTTGATATATTACTATTAGTCTTATCTTATATCTATTTTTGAGTCTTGTTCTTAATTCATGATTAATAAAATTTAAGGTTCATGTCTTAAAGCTATGAATGTCCTATGAATCCATCACCTCTCTTAAATGAAAAACGCTTTAATCACAAAAGAACAAGAAGTACAGGATTTCAAATTCATCTCTGAAACTAGTTGAATTAGTTTGATGTGGTGACAATACTTTTTATTTTCTGAATGAATGCTTGAACAGTGCATATGTCTTTTGAATTTGTTTGTTAAAATTTTTGGCTCTTGAAAGAATGATGGAAAAGGAGAAATGTTATTGAGGATCTGAAAAATCATCAAATTGATTCTTGAAGCAAGAAAAAGCAGTGAGAAAAAAAAAGAACGAAAAACAAGAGGAAAAGAAAAAGAAAAAAATAATAAAGTTGTGATCTAAGGCAAAAAGAGTGTGCTTAAGAACCCTGGACACCTCTAATTGGGGACTTGGTAATACTAGAAGACAGAGTGCTTTGGGCCATAGCCAAGACTCATAAAGTAGCTATGTTCAAGAATCATTATACTTAACTAGGAGAATCAATAACACTATATGAGTTCTGAGTTCCTATGGATGCCAGTCATTCTAAACTTCAAAGGATAAAAGTGAGATGCCAAAACTGTTCAGAAGCAAAAAGCTACTAGTCCCGCTCATCTAATTGGAGCTAAGTTTCTTTGATATTTTGGAGTCTATAGTATATTCTCTTCTTTTTATTCTATCTTGATTTTCAGTTGCTTGGGGACAAGCAACAATTTAAGTTTGGTATTGTGATGAGCGGATAATTTATACGCTTTTTGGCATTGTTTTTAGTATGTTTTTAGTAAATTTTAGTTAGTTTTTATTATATTTCTATTAGTTTTTAGTTAAAATTCACTTTTCTGGACTTTACTACGAGTTTGTGTGTTTTTCTGAGATTTCAGGTATTTTTTGGCTGAAATTGAGGGTCATGAGCAAAAATCTGATTCAGAGGCTGAAAAGGACCGCAGATCTGTTGTATTCTGACCTCCCTGCACTCGAAGTGAATTTTTTAGAGCTACAGAAGCCCAATTGGCGCGCTCTCAACGGCGTTGGAAAGTAGACATCTTGGGCTTTCCAGCAATGTATAATAGTCCATACTTTGCCCAAGATTTGATGGCCCAAACTGGCATTGCAAATCAGCTTCAGAATTCCCGGCGTTTAACGCCGGAACTGGCATAAGGATTGGAGTTAAACGCCCAAACTGGCATAAAAGCTGGCGTTTAACTCCAGAAAAAGTCTCTACACATAAAAGCTTCAATGCTCAGCCCAAGCACACACCAAGTGGACCCCGGAAGTGGATTTTTACGTCATTTACTCATTTCTGTATACCCTAGGTTACTAGTTCACTATTAATAGGATCTTTTGACATTGTATCTGTACCTCATGACACTTTACACGTTTCATATTGTACCTTCTACGGCATGAGTCTCTAAACCCAATGGTTGGGGGTGAGGAGCTCTGCTGTGTCTTGATGGATTAATGCAATTACTACTGTTTTTCATTCAAACACGCTTGCTTCTATTCTAAGATATCACTTGTTCATAAACCTGATGAATGTGATGATCCGTGACACTCATCATCATTCTCATCTATGAAC
>NC_029780.3:91077189-91092454 GCF_000817695.3 Arachis duranensis
GCGCGTTGAACATTTTCACTGAGAGGATGGGAGGTAGCCATTGACAACAGTGAAACCCTACATACAGCTTGCCATGGAAGGAGCCTTGCGTGCATGAAGAAGAAGACAGTAGGAAAGCAGAGATTCAGAAGATAGAGCATCTCCAAAACCTCAACCTATTCTCCATTACTGCAAAACAAGTACTTATTTCATGTTCTTTACTTTTCACAATCAAACCTGATAATTATTGATATCCTGACTAAGAGTTACAAGATAACCATAGCTTGCTTCAAGCCGACAATCTCCGTGGGATCGACCCTTACTCATGTAAGGTATTACTTGGACGACCCAGTGCACTTGCTGGTTAGTTGTGCGGGATTGCAAAAGTGTGATTGCAATTTCGTGCACCAGCTTTACAAGAGAATTTAGTTTTACCGACGGTGAATGCGTCGATAAAAGTGTGTTAATAAATCTTTTGTTGAAAAATTGTGATCATAATTCACGGGCAACCCAAACCATTAGTAGTATTAAAATAATTATAGTGACAATATGAACGTTTGGTAATAACAATGTAATTAAAAATAATTTATATTTACTAACGTTAGAGATGTTGATAATAAGACATTTTTTATTTAAAAATATAATTTGTATTTACCGACGAAACAATCGTCAGTAATAATTAAAAAATTTTTAATTTATGAAAAATTAATTTTACTGACGGTCAAGCAGTAAGTAAAATTATCTTTTCTAAAAAATATTATTTTTCTATTATTATAATTAAATTCATTTTATACATTAATCATATATTCTGGTACCTGTTATATTATTAAATAACAATTTATAAAATGTGATATTTAAATAAATTTTGTATATAAATAATAAATAGTATATTATTCATAATTTATTAAATTATAAAGTACATTATTCATACACAAGTTGATGATAAATAGCACAAAGAAGTCATAACTCCGAAGTATGCTAAACATAATCAACATCTTTATCATGATGATCTTCCTAAGGATCCTCAACATCTTGATACTTGTCCAAATATGATTTAGTAGATGATGGTCGTGGCGGAAGATGTAAAGGTTGTGAAGAAGGTGGAGGGGGAGGAGGCATGCGGGATATTCCGCAAGAAGAATCACTCTTCATGTATAAAGAATACATCTGGGACATTTGGGTCTTCATCTCATTAAACTCTGTAGTCATGAAAATTTTTTCCTTCATATAAAAGGTATAATTGTATATGCAAATATTATTAAGTACAATATTTTTACTTGGATGGATTTGACAAGTGATATATAGATTTTTCATCATCATCCTCATCACTCATTATTTTCATCATCAAACTCATCCTCATCATCCACATTCTATAACGTTTGAGTTTAGAGGTTGATTATGTCTACCTCTCCAAATTCAACTCTGGAATTTGGAATAGTTTCTCTTGCACCTCGTCATCAAGAGATTTAATTATACCCATTGGTTCACATTTAATTACAATTCTTCGATTGAATATGAGCTACCAAGGTATTATATGTAGTAAACCTAACGTGCATGATGAGAATTTGAAGGGATTATACCTATTGTATTTTCATCCTACTCATTTGATAGTTAAACACAACTACTTATTTGATATGTACACCTAGATACTCTAGTTCAAAAATTTCATTCAACATATCAAACCAGTCGTATTCTTCTTAACCTGCATCACCCTTAAGAAAAATTTTAATGTTGTAGATGATCTTCTCCGAGCATGCTCGAAGGTGTGATATTTCATTCTATTGACTTTCGTATAATCTAACTAGTGCATTGTCTATTGGACCCATGTTAAATTGCATACATGAGGACATGTTATTCCATTGTTAAGGTGAACTTAGAATTATTATCAATTACTTGTGTATATAATTTAAAATTAAAATTTTTAAATATATATGTAGAGTGCATTAAATAAACTTAATATGTGATTGAAACCATGATAAAAATTATTACATGTTGTCAGTGCCATAAACCACCTTATACAATCTCTTAATTTTATCTACTTCAACATTATCTTGTTTCCTACCCCCTAACAATACTAGGTTGATTAAAAATGGACAACAGTAGTTCAAATGATCTCTCGCCACCATCATCATTACCATTTGCTCTTATACAAATAAATTGAAAGTGGGGATCAACGTAGTAAAAAAAAATGAGTGATCTCCTAAAATAAATATGCCTCACAAATTGATCATTTTATCCTAACTTTGTTCTTTACTATTCTCTTGTAAGCACCAATTTGATACTTGAATGGATACATCAACTGGTACTACATAGGACCATATACCCGTGCCTCAAATGCTAAGTGAAATGAAAGATGTTCCATGACATTAAATGAGCCAATAAAAAAGATTCCTTCTAACTTACAATGGATGAATGGGATGCATGTTGTGTTCCATATAAGAAGATTCTCTCTTGTGTTACAAATATGATCGAGTAATTTTCTCAAGGAAACTGGAGCTAAGCATTTCATAAACACATGGTAGTCATGACTTTTTATGCCATAAAGTCTCTTATGTGTGACATTATAACTCTTACTAAGATTGGAAGTATACCATCAAGAAGCCTCAACTCTTGCAACCACTGACAAAAAATTTGTATTTATTCTAAGGTTGAAATATAACACATCTTTTGCTTTCTCGGTATACTATTTTTCAAAAAAACAAGGTTCAGATCTGACATCCTACACAACATGGCTAAGTCCAATCTAACCTTGTGGTTATTCATGTCCTTTCACTATTCATCACCATATGGATGACATTATGGAACACATTCTTCTCGATATGCATCAAGGCATGACAATGACAGACAAAAGATCCTTCCAATAGGGTAAGTCCTAGAATATACTCCTTTTTGTACAGTTACGTTCATTTTCATACCCCAAAAATTGTAATTAACTGTCGATTATCCTGAGATGATCCCTAATCCTAGACAACACTAGTTTTTTAGTCAATTTGACAAGAGGCTCATCATGTTCCATAGTGTTCTTCCTAATTGCAGTTTGAATGTGTCTATAAGAATGATTCTTGGAAAAAAGACTTATGTGACAATCAAACCAATATTTTTTCATGTACTTTAAATTAAAGGCCTTTGTATTCTTTATACAAATAAGACAAAACGACTTCTCCTTGATTTCACACCCAGACAACATTCTATAAGTAGAAAAGATTATTACATCCTCAGTGGTCTTAAACATTGTACATTTACACTTGACACACGGGTACTCAACCTTTTTTTACCTTACGCAATCATTTAATTTTATGAAAGCTTTTAAGGCAAACTAAATTTCAAACTTCCCTCTTTGAATAGTGTTTATATTACATCCACGATTGATTTTGAGATATCTGTGGCATCCATCTACATACATTTGGAAAAGATGATTTGCTATTTAATTTGTATTACCTTATTCTATTTTTTTGTAAATTTTTGCTAGAATTTTTTCTACAATTAAGACCCTCCGATGTATCAAATTTGAAGTCCATTGTGTATTTCAATCTATCAGTAATACATTTATTATAAAAAATCATCATACAATTTATAATTACATTATTTAATCCTAACAATTTCAATCACTTTATTCCCTACAACAAGTACAAAATAAACACAAACAAATTTCACAACAAACAAATATAAAAGATTTCTATGCCCCATGTAAATCCCACTAAAATCGATAAATAATTAGTCAACAAATCAAATTTTTAATAGGAATATTAGAAATACAAAACTAATATCAAAATAGGATAGAACTCATCAAAATGAGAATTTTGATATCTATTTCAAAGAATTTGGCCCAAGATTGGACCGAATGGGCCGAACCGAGTGGATCGGACCCATATTAGGCTTAAGGCCCAACCCAACTCATCCCAATTAAGCAAAACAGCACCCTCCTCCCTTGTGACATTCATTTTCACGCTAAAACTCAGCATGAATGGAGAAGGAACTCTCTCACAAACATAAACCTAGGTTGATTTTCAAACAAAGAAAAATTTTGATACGGAGCTCTGATTGACGAGCCATTTGCAGCCACGCGTCGGGCTCGTCAAGATATTCAATTATATCCAAACAAAACAGTAAGTAAATTGCGTTTTCCTATGTCCATTTCTGCTGGTAAATGAATTTCGGGTTTAAGGTTTGAGAAACTCAATTCCTTGATGATTTTCATGTTTTAGGGGTCCACTAGACTTGATTTATTGTGGGTATTGCCCAAGAATCTGTGGGTAAAGGTAAGAGATCTCAAATCCTAGTGGAATTTCTGAATTTAGGCATTTGGGTATTGAGTTATTATGTTGGATGTGTTAATTATAGTTTAGGTAGTGTGTATGTGAATGTTGATGCTTGTTGGAGGCTTGTTGGTGATCAAGCTTGGTTTGTGGCTGTTTTAATTGAGCTTGGAGGGGCTGTATTTTGTGTTGTGAGGCTGCCTTGGGTGAACTATGTGATCGGCCAAGGTATGGTTTAAGTTTAGCACGTTTAATATTTACTGTATTGTGAAAACTTAGGTTAGAGGAACCATATGATAAGTTGAATTGTTAATTGCATTTAATGAGTAATTTGTAATGTTGTTGGAGTAAATTGTTGATAAACATAGATTGGAATTATGAGATATTGAGGTTATCAATTTCATGCTTTTGGACTTGCTTGTAATGGGTTGTATTGATGTTGATATTGATGAATTATGGTTGGTGATTGTAAATAAATAGTTGTTATGTCAAGTTGATGGATTAACATGTATGAAGAGTTGATTTATGTTAATGGCATTTAATTGGTATATGTTGATAGAGGGTTGATAAATATATTATGAGAATTGGTATAGGTGAAGAATTAATGTGAACAAAGGAAAGGTTATTGGTGTATGAGGTAAAAGTGGATAATTTTTTATGATCAAGGTTTGGTGAGTTGATTAAAGCTTATATTGGTAATGGTTGTTGATGAATTGAGTTGTTATAGTTTTACAATGCAAGTTTTAAATGGTAAGAAACTTAAGTTGGAGAAAAAGAGATTTTGTTGAAAGTGGTCAAAATCAAATTTTGATGAACTTTGGACGTCCATAATATTCTCCTCAGATTTTGGATTGGGTTGTGGTTTGTTGCAAATAAAAGATGGTTTCAAGAGCTTTTGATTGGTATCAACTTTGTAGAAAACGGAATTTTGTGGAAAAAGTTATGGACATTGCAAGTTTAGTGTTTAAATATGAGTTCAAGGTGACCAAACCGGTTTTGACTGTTTTTAAACCAATTTTTTACTTCTAAACCTCCATTTTCTTCCCTTTTAGGCTTAAGATATGGTACTAAGACCAGTAGCTAGCTGAAGCTAGGAAAATAAGATAACTTGAGAATGAAGTAAGAGGTAAAATAAGGAGTTTTATAAAGAAAATGAGAATGATAAAGGAAGTTTAATGCCATGGCTTGATAAATCATGACATAATGATTATAAATATGAAATGATTTATGAATGATGATATCAGAGATACGAGTTTCCTGGGTAAGAACCGTGGCTCGCCGCCACGTGTTCCAGGTTGAACCTCGATACTCTGTTGACCCTACGTCGTAAGGGTGATCGGGCACATATAAATTCCCGGGTATGGATAGCTCCCATTGAGTGATTATATGATGATTGAATGTGAACTCTATGCATAGACTCTTGTGGATGCGCGACGGGGGACAGTCTAAGGTTTTCGGACTTGTCGGGTTGGCTGGATAACCGACAGATGGGCCCCATCAGCCATACGACAGGCCTGCATCATATGCATTTATTTTTTTTGATTGCTATGCATTTCCTGGGTATGCCTAATTGATATATATCACCTGCTATTTGTTATACTTGCTATTTGTACTATCTGCTCCTTACTTGTGCATGAACTTGTTTGGTTGCTTGTTTCTATTGCATTATGAATGATGGAGGGATGGTGGAAACGGAGAAATAGTTTGGTGTTAGGTGAAGGTTGAACTTGAGTAAGTTAGGTAGACTTAGAATACTTACCCCTGTTTATGGCTTCTGTTTAGTAATTAAATTGGATAATTGAATATTGGTGTCCTAGGATTGCCTATGGCATTCTCAGGACCGTATTTATTATACCCGTGGCACTTTTACTTTACTGAGAACCTCTGATTCTATTTCCATATTATATTGTTGTTTTCAGAGGCAGGTCAAGAGGCTCCTCGTTAGGCGTCTGGATCCTGGAAAGCGAAGTAGTCATTGGGTGTATTTTGGTTTTCTATTTGTATATATGTATATATGTATTTAGCTTACTCTCCAAGTAACTTTATATATATATATATATATATATATATATATATATCCTCTGGCCAGCCTTAGCTTCGCAGATTGAGTCAGGAGCTAGTTATGTTGTTTCTTTGGCTTTCCTTTATTCTTCTGCTTATCTTTATCATGTTCCTATTAGGTTTCTTAGCATGCAAGTAATCATATTCCTTGAGCGTTGCATTTTTTTTATTTTGCGATTTTTGTTACCCGTTTTGTTTCAAGGCTCCTTGTATATTATTTCTTTTAGTATTATATGTATATCTTCACTGTTTAGAGGTCTGTAATACCACACTACCTCTGTTCTACGACTTAAGTGTAAAACACTGTGTTGGAGGGTGTTACATTATGGTATCAGAGCAGTTTGTTCCTAAAGAGCCTGAGGACAGACTGATTGTGCTTCTGTGCATTCTCTGTATATGTGTTTATGTGCTATTAGGATATCTAACTGATATATGTGGTATAAACATTCATGAGCATGCATTTGGGACTTAAAGCACTGAACTTGTGATATTGAGATTGATCAACTTGATATCACTTGTTTGGTGTGTATAGGGACTAGATGTCTACTCGCGGACGCGGACGCGGGCGAGGTAGAGGCCGAATAGGCAATGCTATGCCTGAAGCATCAGGAAACACTCCTAACCCTATAGACTTCATGGCTGCATTAGGCAATATGGCAGCAGCTATGCAAGCGACAGCTGAAGCCCTGGAAAACCAAATTAATAATGAAAATAATGGCAACAATGATGAGAATGGTCCAATGTCACTGCATTCCTTCTTGAAGGTTCACCCTCCAACTTTCAGAGGGACCTCAAATTCGACCGGTACTGATAACTGGATACAGGCCATTGAGCGAGCATTACAGGCTCAGCAGGTTCTGGATGAACAGTGGGTTGAGTTTGGAACCTACCAATTGCATGGTGAAGCTCAGCACTGATGGCAGGGCATAAGTCACATTTCTGCAGCCTGATGGGATTGTGATCTCTTGGGAGTTGTTCCGGGAGGAATTTTATAAGAAATATTCCCCACCTCAGTTAGAAACGCTAGAGAACTCAAACTGCTTCAGCTTAAACATGGACAGATGACCATCACTGAGTATACCAGTAAGTTTGAGGAATTGTGCCGCTTCTCACGCATCTGTTAGGGAGCTCCTGAGGACTTTGCTGAATGGAAGTGTATAAAGTATGAAGGAGGCCTTAGGAGTGACATTCAGAGTTTTGTGGCACCTATGCAGATTCGGGTGTTTTCTGAGCTAGTGAATAGGAGCAGGGTTGTGGAAGATTGTGTTAGAAGGGCTGCAGCAGAAAAAGAGAGTCTGAGGATGCCATTTCAGAGGACCACAGGGAGAAACTTTACACCGAGAGGCAGACAGTTCAAGCGTGGTGGCTTTGTCCCTCAGAACAATCAGGGGTAAGGCAACTCTAGGAGGCCTAATACCAATGCTAATTTGGGAAGGAGACAGGGGAAGCAGCCACAACAAGATATGAGTTGCCACAGATGTGAAAAGTATCATTCAGGGTCATGCAGGTTTGGAACTGGGGTCTGTTACTCCTGTGGACAACTGGGACACTTGGCTAGTAGTTGCCCAGAGAAGAAGAGGTATGAGACAGGCAGAGTGCAGCAACCAGGAAGGGTATACACTACTTCTTCAATAGGCGCTGAGGGGTTAGAGGCATTGATCAGAGGTGACTATGAAATGGCAGGTAAAACTTTGAATGTTTTGTTTGATTCTGGAGCTTCACATACTTTTATTGCATTTGAGAAGGATGATGAGCTAGGATTGAAAATAGTAGTACTGGGGTATGATTTAAAGGTATATAATGCCACCCACGAGGCTATGGTGACTAGGTTAGGGTGCCCCCAAGTTCCTTTTTGAATACAAGGGCGTGATTTCATGCATAACTTAATTTGTTTGCCAATGACTGGTCTTGATCTCATTCTGGGATTGGACTGGTTATCCAAGAACCGCATTTTACTGGATTGCTATGCGAAAATAGTGTATTTCATGCCTGAAGGCACAGAAGGGCCTGTTGTAGTGAATAACTACTACCTGAATTCCATGATGATGAACTGTTCTAGGGTTGAATGTCAGGGAATATTGTTGTTAGCTGCGGGTGTTTCAGGTGATGATCAAAACTTGGAGCAAATCCCAATTGTGTGTGAGTTTCCGGAGGTGTTCCCTAATGATATTGATGAATTTCTACCAAAACGGTAAGTTGAGTTTGTCATTAATTTAGTACCTGGGGCCGGACCAATCTCGAGTGCTCCTTACAGGATGTCGCCTCTAGAATTGGCCGAATTAAAGTCTCAACTAGAGTATTTGTTGGGTAAGAATTTTATCCGAACAAGTGTATCACCGTGGGGTGCGCCGGTATTACGGGTGAAGAAGAAAGATGGAAGTATGCGCTTATGTGTTGACTATAGGCAGCTGAATAAGGTTACAGTGAAGAATAAATACCCGTTGCCAAGGATTGATGACCTGATGGACCAATTACAGGGAGCCAGTGTATTCTCCAAGATTGATCTGCGATCCGGATACCATCAGATAAGGGTCAGAGATGAGGATATCCCTAAAACTGCCTTTAGAACGCGATATGGCCACTATGAATATATTGTGATGTCCTTCGGACTAACTAATGCTCCAGCAATCTTCATGGATTACATGAACAGAATTTTCCATCCATACCTGGATAAGTTTGTTGTTGTGTTTATTGACGACATTCTTATCTATTCTAAGACCGAGGATGAGCATGCAGAGCACTTGTGAACCGTGCTACAAATTCTGAAGGATAGGAAGTTGTATGCCAAGCTATCAAAGTGTGACTTTTGGAAGTCTGAGGTGAAATTTCTTGGTCATGTGGTAAGTAAACAAGGAATAGCAGTGGATCCTGCTAAGGTTAAGGCGGTGATGAATTGGGAGCGGCCAACTTCAGTGACGGAAATCAGGAGTTTTTTAGGCTTGGTGGGTTATTATCGAAGGTTCATTAGAGGATTTTCACAGCTCGCCTTGCCCATGACTAAGCTGACCAGGAAGGATGTTCCTTTTTTATGGACTCCCGAGTGCGAGGAGAGTTTCCTTGCTTTAAAGCAGAGATTGACTACCTCCCATGTATTAGTGTTGCCTGAGCTGAGAGAGCCATTCGAGGTGTATTGTGATGCATCCTTGAAAGGTTTAGGATGCGTGTTGATACAACATCATAAGGTTGTAGCTTATGCATCACGTCAATTAAGGCCACATGAAAAAAACTAACCAACTCATGATTTGGAACTTGCAGCCATTGTCTTCGCCCTAAAAATTTGGAGGCATTATCTCTATGGAGTGAAATTTTAAGTCTTCTCAGACCATAAGAGTTTGAAGTACATGTTTGAGCAAAAAGAATTGAATATGTGTCAAAGGAGGTGGATGAAACTCCTGAAGAATTACGACTTCGAGCTAAACTATCATCCGGGAAAGGAGAATGTTGTGGCAGATGCCTTGAGTAGGAAATCCCTATGTGTTACTTGGATGATGTTAAGAGAGGAAGAGTTGTTGAGAGCCTTCCAAGGATTAAAACTAGGAATCAGAGAAGATTTTAGGACTTTATGCCTAAGCCAGTTACAAATCTCAAGCAACTTCAAGGATGAATTGATAAAGGCTCATCAGAATAACCAAGAATTATATAAGATTTTGCCAGCGATTGAGAAAGACAAGCAATGGAGAGTATCAGAAGATAAAGATGGGTTGTAGAGGTTTAAGGGCTAGATAATTGTGCAAGATATCGGGGAGTTACGACAGAGCATATTGGAGGAAGCTCACAAGAGTGGGTTCTCCATTCATCCTGGAAGCACCAAGATGTACCAATACTTAAGAACGATATTCTGGTGGCCAGGAATGAAAAATGATATGGCATTACATGTTTCCAAATGCCTAACATGTCAGAAAGTCAAGATTGAACACCAAAGGCCAGCAGGAACCCTTTAACCTTTGGAAATTCCACAGTGGAAATGGGAGAGCATTGCTATGGATTTTGAATTGGGCTTACCAAGAACTCGGATAGGTTGTGATGCCATTTGGGTGGTTATAGACCGATTGACCAAGTCAGCTCATTTTCTACATATTCGGATAAATTGCACTATGGAGGAGTTGGCGCGCTTATAGATAAAGGAGATTGTGAGGTTACATGGCGTACCTTCCACCATTGTATCTGATAGAGATCCTCACTTTATATCACGGTTCTGGGGTGCTTTTCAGTGAGCTTTTAGCACTCAATTAAGCCTAAGTACTGCCTATCATCCTCAGACAGATGGCCAATCAGAAAGAACAATACAAACCTTAGAAGACATGTTAAGAGCTTATGTTTTGGGTCAACCGGCGAGCTGGGATCGATATATGCCTCTGATAGAATTTTCTTATAACAATAGCTATCATGTAAGTATTGGGATGGCTCTATATGAGGCTTTGTATGGAAGAACATGCCAGTCTCCATTATGTTAGTACGAAGCAGGAGAAAAGAGCTTGATAGGACCGGAAATGGTAAGTGAAACCACTGAGAATATAAAGAGAATCCAGAGTCGAATGCTTGAAGCTCAAAGCCGTCATAAGAGCTATGCTGACCGAAGACGGAAGCCTTTAGAATTTGAGGAAGGAGAACACGTTTTCTTGAAGGTTACTCCGACCACTGGAATAGGGAGGTCCATCAAAACCAAGAAGTTAAACCCCCGTTACATTGGGCCATTTGAAATCCTGAAGAGAATTGGACCAGTGGCGTATAGGATCGCGTTACCACCACATCTTTCGAACCTGCATGACGTGTTCCACGTATCGCAACTTCATAAATAAACTTTTGATCCTTGTCATGTCCTAGAGCCAAAATCAGTCAAAGTGAGAGAAGACCTGACGCTTCCAGTAACTCCAGTTAGGATTGATGATACCAGCATCAAGCGTCTACGCAGAAAAGAAGTTTCTTTGGTGAAAGTAGCTTGGTGTTAGGATGGTAGTGAAGAACATACCTGGGAGCTTGAGTCAGAGATGCAGAAGGACTACCCACAGCTCTTTTCAGGTAACGCACTCTGAATTTTGAGGACAAAATTCCTAATTAGGTGGGTAAGATGTAAACCCCGCTAAAATCGGTAAATAATTAGTCAATAAATCGAATTTTAAATAGGAATATTTGAAATGTGAAACTAATATCAAAATAGGATAGAGCTCGTCAAAACGAGAATTTTGATATCCATTTCGAAGAATTTGGCCCAAGATTGGGCCGAATGGGCCGAACCGAGTGGACCGGAACCATATTGGGCCCAAGGCCCAACCCAACTCAGCCCAATTAAGCAAAACAGTACCCTTCTCCCTTGTGACATTCATTTTCATGCTGAAACTCAGCATGAATGGGGAAGGAACTCTCTCACAAACATAAACCTAGGTTGATCTTCAAACAAAGATAACATTTGATCCAAGGCTCCGATTGATGAGCCGTTTGCGGCCACGCGTCGGGCTTGTCAGGCTCTTCAATAATATCCAAACAAAACAGTAAGTAAATCTCGTTTGCCTAGCTCCATTTCTGCTGGTATATGAATTTCGGGTTTAAGGTTTGAGAAACTCAATTCCTTGATGATTTTCATATTTTAGGGGTCCACTAGACTTGATTTATTGTGGGTATTGCCCAAGGATCAGTGGGTAAAGGTGAGAGATCTCAAACCCTAATGGAATTTCTGAATTTAGGCATTTGGGTAATGAGTTATTATGTTGGATGTGTTAATTGTGGTTTAGGTAGTGTGTATGTGAATGTTGATGCTTGTTGGAGGCTTGTTGGTGATCAAACTTGGTTTGGGGCTGTTTTAATTGAGCTTGGAGGGGCTGTATTTTGTGTTGTGAGGCTGCCTTGGCGGAACTAAGTGATCGGCCGAGGTATGGTTTAAGTTTCGCACGTTTAATATTTACGGTGTTGTGAAAACTTAGGTTAGAGGAACCATATGATAAGTTGAATTGTTAATTGTATTTAATGAGTAGTTTGTAATGTTGTTGGAGTAAATTGTTGATAAACATAGATTGGAATTATGAGATATTGAGGTTATTAATTTCATGCTTTTGGACTTGCTTATAATGGGAAATATTGATGTTGATATTGATGAATTATGGTTGGTGATTGTTAATAAATAGTTGTTATGTCAAGTTGATGGATTAACATGTATAAAGAGTTGATTTATGTTAATGGAATTTAATTGGTATATGTTGATAGAGGGTTGATAAATATATGATGAAAATTGGTATAGGTGAAGAATTAATGTGAACAAAGGAAAGGTTATTGGTGTTTGAGGTAAAAGTGGATAATTTTTTATGATCAAGGTTTGGTGAATTGATTAAAGCTTATATTGGTAATGGTTGTTGATGAATTGAGTTGTTATGGTTTTACAATGCAAGTTTTAAATGGTAAGAAACTTAAATTTGAGAAAAAGAGGTTTTGTTGAAAGTGGACAAAACCAAATTTTGATGAACTTTGGATGTCCATAAAATTCTCCTCAAATTTTGGATTGAGTTGTGGTTTGTTGCAAATAAAAGATGGTTTCAAGAGCTTTTGATTGGTATCAACTCTGTAGAAAACGGAATTTTGTGGAAAAAGTTATGGACGTTGCAAGTTTAGTGTTTAAATCTGAGTTCAGGGTGACCAAACCGGTTATGACTGTTTTTAAACCAATTTTTCACTTCTAAACCTCCATTTTCTTCCCTTTTAGGCTTAAGGTATGGTACTAAGACCAGTAGCTAGCTGAAGCTAGGAAAATAAGATAACTTGAGAATGAAGTAAGAGGTAAAATAAGGAGTTTTATAAAGAAGATGAGAATGATAAAGGAAGCTTAATGCCATGGCTTGATAAATGATAACATAATGATTATAAATATGAAATGACTTATGAATGATGGTTGATAAACTACTATTTTATGGTTTATATTGTATTTAATTGAGTGGTTTTATCAAGCTTTTCACCCACTTATTCATATGATTTGCATGATTTTACAATTCCTTCCTAGTTTAGTTCTATGATTGAAAACATGCTTCTTTGGTCTTAATTTAGCTAATCTTAATCCTCTCCTATTACCATTCGATGCCTTGATCTGTGTGTTAAGTATTTCAGGCTCCATAGGGCAGGAATGGCTTAGAGAATAAAGAGGAAGCGTGAAAAAATGGAAGGAACACAAGGAATTGAGGAGATGACCAGCGAGAAGTCACGCGGTCGCATGGCTCACGCGACCGCGTGAAATGGAAGAAATCAGAGTGATGCGATCGCGTGCCTGACGCGACCGCGCGGATTGGAAGCTGCATGAATGACGCGAATGCGTGGACGACGTGCACGCGTGATACGAAAAAAGCTGAGTGACCCGATCGCGTGGACGACGCGCATGCGTGACGTGCGCGATCTGCAGAATTACATAAGTCGCTGGCAGAGATTCTGGGCCGCATTTCAACCAAGTTTTCGGCCCAGAAACACAGATTAAAGTCAGGGAACGTGCAGAGACTCAACATGCATTCTTAATTCATAATTTTAGTTTTAGATGTAGTTTTTAGTGAGAGAGGTTCTCTCCTTTCAGGTTTTTGGATTAGGATTTCTTTTCAACTCAGGATTATTTTATCTTCATCAGGTTCAATAATTTATGTTTCTCTTCTACTTTTATTTACTCTGATATTTTTATTTGTGTTTGATAGATGTTGCCCAATTGGCTGATGATATTGTCCATGTTAGAATTGACATTTTTATTTAATATAATTTGAGGTATTTCAGATTTATATGTTATGGATGCTTTGGCTTTATCCAATTTATTTTTATTCAAGTAGATTTTATTCCCTTTTGGCTTTGGTTGATTAATTGGTAACTCTTGAGTTGTCAAACTCATTGTTGACTAAAAATTGGAATTCTTCAAGGATTAATTCGAGATCCAATAATTCTAACTTTTTCCAAGGAAAGACTGGAATTTGAGGATTCGAATTAATTCATCCACTTAACTTACCTTCATAGTTAGAGGTTAACATAGTGGGAGAAAAATTCAATTCTCATCACAATTGATAAGGATAACTGGGATAGGACTTCTAATTTCTCATACATTGCCAAAAGTTTGCTTTACAGTTATTTATTTTTTTATTTATATGCCATTTAATTTACTCACCATTAATTTACTTGATCCTCATTCTTGAAACCCCAAATTTACAATCTCCATAACTAATAATAAGAATATACCTCCCTGCAATTCCTTAAGAAGATTACCCGGGGTTTGAATACTCAGTTATCAATTTCAAAAGGGTTTGTTACTTATGACAACCAAAACGTTTGTAAGAAAGGTTGATTGCTTGGTTTAGTAACTATACTTACAACGAGAGTTTATTATAACTTCTAAACCATCAATCTTCAGTTCTTCAATGATATCAGAGATATGAGTTCCCTGGGTAAGAACCGTGGCTCGCCACCACGTGTTCCAGGTTGAACCTCGATACTCTGTTGATCCTACGTCATAAGGGTGACCGGGCACGTATAAATTTTCGGGTATGGATAGCCCCCATTGAGTGATTATATGATGATTGAATGTGAACTCTATGCATAGACTCTTGGGGATGCACGACGGAGGACAGTCTAAGGTTTTCGGACTTGTCGGGTGGTGCACGAATTTGTGATTCGCACAACTAACCAGCAAGTGCACTGGGTCGTCCAAGTAATACCTTACGTGAGTAAGGGTCGATCCCACGGAGATTATTGGTTTGAAGCAATCAATGTTTATTTTATTTATCTTAGTCAGGATATCAATAGGATTCTTTAACTTCGTATTTTAATAAAGAAAAGGGTATAAAATAAATGATTATTACTTTAATAATGGAGAATAAAAGCGTTACTTGTTGTGCAGTAATGAGAAATATGTTGGAGTTTTGGAGATGCTTTGTCCTCTGACTTCAACTCTTCCTTGAAATCCTTCTCCACACGCAAAATCCATTCTATGGCAAGCTCTATGTAGGGTGTCACCGTTGTCA
>NC_029780.3:91092855-91096932 GCF_000817695.3 Arachis duranensis
ACTAAGATAATTGGTGCAGAAATCTACTTCTGGGGCCCACTTGGTGTGTGCTGGGGCTGAGACTAAAGCTATCCACGAGTAGAGGCCTTTCTTGGCGTTAAACTCCAGGTTATGACGTGTTTTGGGCGTTCAACTCCGGATCATGACGTTTTTCTGGCGTTTAACTCCAGACAGCAGCATGAACTTGGCATTTAACGCCAAGTTACGTCGTCTATCCTTGTGTAAAGTATGAACTATTATATATTGCTGGAAAGCCCTGGATGTCTAATTTTCAACGCCGTTGAGAGCGCGCCATTTGGACTCCTGTAGCTCCAGAAAATCCATTTCGAGTGCAGGGAGGTCAGGATCCAACAGCATCAGCAGTCCTTTTTCAGCCAAAGTCAGATTTTTGCTCAGCTCCCTCAATTTCAGCCAGAAAATACCTGAAATCACAGAAAAATACACACACTCATAGTAAAGTCCAGAAATATGATTTTTGCCTAAAAACTAATAATATTCTACTAAAAACTAATTAAAACATACTAAAATCTACATGAAATTACCCCCAAAAAGCGTATAAAATATTCGCTCATCATCGGGTTGGCTGGATAACCGACAGATGGGCCCCATCAGCCATAGGATAGGCATGCATCATATGCATTTGTTTGTTTTGATTGCTATGCATTTTCCTGGGTATGGCTAATTGATATATATCACCTGCTATCTGTTATACTTGCTATTTGTACTATCTGCTCATTACTTGTGCGTGAACTTGTTTGGTTGCTTGTTTCTGTTGCATTATGAATGATGGAGGGATGGAGGAAACGGAGAAATGGTTTGGTGTTAGGTGAAGGTTGAACTTGAGTAAGTTAGGTAGACTTAGAATACCTACCCCTATTTATGGCTTCTGTTTAGGAATTAAGTTGGATAATTGAATATTGGAGTCCTAGGATTGCCTATGGCATTCTCAGGACAGTATTTATTATACACGTGGCACTTTTACCATACTGAGAACCTCTGGTTCTCATTCCATGTTGTATTGTTGTTTTCAGATGCAGGTCGAGAGGCTCCTCGTTAGGCGTTTGGATCCTGGAAAGCGAAGTAGTCATTGGGTGTATTTTGGTTTTCTGTTTGTATATATGTATATATGTATTTAGCTTACTCTCCAAGTAACTTGTGTATGCGGCTCCTCTTAGAGATTGAAGGAGAGATAGGAGTTTACCTTGGTATTTTGGTGTGTTTTGGAGATACTTTTGAATGTATATATATATATATATCCTCTAGCCAGCCTTAGCTTCGCAGGCTGAGTCAGGGGCTAGTTATGATGTTTCTTTGGCTTTCATTTATTCTTCTGCTTATCTTTATCATGTTCATATTAGGTTTCTTAGCACGCAAGTAATGATATTCCTAGAGCGTTGCATTTTTTTATTTTGCGATTTTTGTTACCCATTTTGTTTCAAGGCTCCTAGTATCTTATTTCTTTCAGTATTATATGTATATCTTCATTGTTTAGAGGTTTGTAATACCACACTACCTCTGTTCTATGACTTAAGCGTAAAATACTGTGTAGTAGGGTGTTACACCCCACACATAATTATTTTGCCTCTCCGATCTTATAACTCTATCCTAAGAGTTCAAGTATAGGCCTAGTAGCATAGACCTTATTTGTGGGTACCCAACATGACCCGACCCAGTTGGGTAGGGTTGCCAACCTGATCTATTGCAGGTAGGGTTGGATGCAGAGCGGGTATGCCTGCGGAGCGGGTAGGGTGCAGGTTGAGCCTCAACCCTACCAGCCCTACCCCTACACCCATATCTATGTCTTATATGTTTAAAAATGTTATATATGGGAGTTGAACCAAGAATCATCAGCATATGCAAAAAGTTCTTAGCCACTGAACCAAGATTATAAATTTGTAAAATTAACACTTTTATTTCGATAAAACTCATTTCTCATTTAATGAGATATAAATATAACTTTAATAACCTATTTGGCCTTAATCCATTCAAATTACAAACCTTATTTCACAGTCCTCACTCCCTCAACGACTAAGCCCCTCAAATTGAGCTTGAATAGTGTTTATTGACAATACTTTAGTTGATTTCAAGAGGGCAAAGAGTGGAAGGCAAAATGCAACCATTGCAAATCTGTTCTTGGAGCCAATACAAGAAATGGGACTACAAATTTAAAGAATTATGTACTCTACTATTGTAAAAGGATCAAATTAGCAAACTCTATACATTCTACAATTACTGATTTATTGTCTAAACATGCAAGTAGTGGTACAGATACTTTTGTATTTGATCCATCTTATACAAGAAGGTGTATTGCCAAGGCCATTTGTATGCATGAGTATCCTTTATCTTTTGTGAAACATGTTAGAATGAAGGAAGTATATACATCAATGCAACCAACCTTTAAGGTGCCTAGTCGAAACATAATCAACAAGGACATCTTTTAAATGTAAGAATTGGAAATGCTTAACATGACTAAGTTAATGGATGGAAATGATAGACGAGTAGTAGTTACAATGGACATCTGGACTTCCAACCAAGAAAAAGGAGATATAGTTGTCACGGCACACTACATTGATAGTTCATAAATTTTGCAAATGCACGTATTAAGGTAATCTTTTAAATTATACTTCTAGTAATTGATTTGACTTTTAATATTTTTTTACTTGAAATTAATTTTTCTTTTAGACAATAATTAAAATATTTTTTTGAACAATTTTCAGTTTTACTTATGTTCCCGCTCCTCATATAAGTGAAATGCTCTCTAATGCATTAATAAAAGTTTTGTTAGAGTGGAACCTAGATAGAAAATTGTCAACTATTACATTGGATAATTGTTCTACTAATGATGTTATGGTTGATGAGTTATTGGGGCATTTAGATTCAAAAAATATTTGTTGTTAGGGAGTTCCATGTTGCATATGCATTATTGTGCTCATATCTTGAACCTAATTGTGAAAGATGATTTAAATTTGGTTAAGAAAAGTGTGGAAAAAATTCATGCTAGTGTGCTTGATGAGCGGATAATTTATACGCTTTTTGGCATTGTTTTCAGTATGTTTTTAGCATGATCTAGTTAGTTTTTAGTATATTTTTATTAGTTTTTAGTTAAAATTCACCTTTCTGGACTTTACTATGAGTTTGTGTGCTTTTCTGTGATTTCAGGTATTTTCTGGCTGAAATTGACGGACCTGAGCAAAAATCTGATTCAGAGACTAAAAAAGACTGCAGATGCTGTTGGATTCTGACCTCCCTGCACTCGAAGTAGATTTTCTGGAGCTACAGAAGTCCAATTGGCGCGCTCTCAACGGCGCTGGAAAGTAGACATCCTGGGCTTTCCAGAAATGTATAATAGTCCATACTTTTCCCGAGATTTGATGGCCCAAACCGGCGTTACAAATTAGCCTTAGATTTCCCAGCGTTTAACGCCGGAACTGGCATAGAAATTGGAGTTAAACGCCCAAACTGGCATGAAAGCTGGCGTTTAACTCCGGAAAGAGTCTCTACACGAAAATACTTCAATGCTCAGCCCAAGCACACACCAAGTAGGCCCGGAAGTGGATTTTTCTGTCATTTACTCATTTCTGTAAACCCTAGGTTACTAGTTCACTATTAATAGGATCTTTTGACATTGTTTCTGTACCTCATGACACTTTACACGTTTCTCATTGTATCTTCTACGGCATGAGTCTCTAAACCCCATGGTTGGGGGTGAGGAGCTCTGCTGTGTCTTGATGGATTAATGCAATTACTACTATTTTTCATTCAATCATGCTTGCTTCCATTCTAAGATATCACTTGTTCCTAAACCTGATGAATGTGATGACCCGTGACACTCATCATCATTCTCAAATATGAACGTGTGCCTGACAACCACCTCCGTTCTACCTTAGATTGAGTAGATATCTCTTGGATTCTTTGATCAGAATCTTCGTGGTATAAGCTAGAACACAATGGCGGTCATTCTTGAGAATCCGGAAGGTCTAAACCTTGTCTGTGGTATTCTGAGTAGGATTCAATGATTGAATGACTGTGACGAGCTTCAAACTCCTGAAGGCTGGGCGTTAGTGACAGACGCAAAAG
>NC_029780.3:91099376-91100245 GCF_000817695.3 Arachis duranensis
GACCCTTACTCACGTAAGGTATTACTTGGACGACCCAGTGCACTTGCTGGTTAGTTGTGCGGAGTTGCAAAAGTGTGATTGCAATTTCGTGCACCAAGTTTTTGGCGCCGTTGCCGGGGATTGTTCGAGTTTGGACAACTGACGGCTTATCTTGTTGCTTAGATTAGGACTGTTTTATTTTTGTTGGTTTAGAGTCTTTTAGTTAAGTCTAGTTTCATATTTTAAATTTGGTGTCAATTGCATGCTTTTGCTTTTCTTTTAATTTTCGAATTTGCATGTCCCTAGTCCCTTTTTGATCCTTAAAAATTCTAAGTTTGGTGTCCTCTTTGTGTTTTTCCCTTAAAATTTTCGAAAATTTGTGTTTGATTTTCTAAAAATTTTAAGTTTGGTGTCTGTTCCGGGGGTTAACTGAAACGTGTAGCTCGGTCGTCTTGAAAGGCCCGAGGTGGGGGGTTCAGGGACCCGAGCTTGATATGTGGAGTGGTTGGGGGTTGTACCTGCAATGACACTCCGATGCTTAAGTTAGCATGGGTCCAAGCAGATATTTTTTAATTGACTAATTGATTCAGTTTTCAATTTGCTTTGATCTTATTTTCTTTTAGTTTTCGAAATTTGATTTTATTTTCTATTTATTTTATTTTATTATTTTCGGTCAAAAAAATATATATCTACTTGCAATCCATATCATTTCCCTTTATCCATCATGGACCTAAGTGGAAGTGAACAGTCCAGAAGGACTCTGGGGTCATACGCTAACCCCATTACAGCTGTATATGGGAGTAGCATCTGTACACCTCCCATCAAAGCAAGCAGCTTTGAGCTAAATCCTCAACTCATTATCATAGTGCAGCAAAATTGCCAGTATTCCG
>NC_029780.3:91100838-91102633 GCF_000817695.3 Arachis duranensis
TAACCAAACCACTGTCCAAAATCCCTCTGAGGACAGTAAGAGCCCAGAGAGGAGTACTTTTGGCGTTCAAACGCCAGAAAGGGGAGGAAAGCTGGCGTTAAATGCCCATTCCCAACCCAGTTCTGGCGTTCAAACGCCAGAAAAGGGAGAGAAGTTGGCGTTAAACGCCCAATCTTCTCCCATTCCTGGCGTTCAGACGTCAAGGGAGGATCAGACACCTGAGAGTGCTGACAGTAATCCCTCTAAAAAGGCTTCTTCAACCACTTCTGTAAGGAATAAACCTGCAGCAACCAAGGTTGAAGAATATAAAGCCAAGATGCCTTATCCTCAGAAACTCCACCAAAAGGAACAGGATAAGCAATTTGCCCGCTTTGCAGACTATCTAAGGACTCTTGAAATAAAGATTCCGTTTGCAGAGGCACTTGAGCAAATACCTTCTTATGCTAAGTTCATGAAAGAGATCTTAAGTCATAAGAAGGATTGGAGAGAAACTGAAAAAAGTATTTCTCACAAAAGAATGCAGTGCAGTCATTCTGAAAAGCTTACTAGAAAAGCTTCAAGATCCAGGGAGCTTTATGATACCATGCACATTAGAAGGTGCTTGCACCAAGACAGCCCTGTGTGACCTTGGAGCAAGCATCAATCTAATACCTGCATCCACTATCAGAAAGCTTGGGTTGACTGAAGAAGTCAAACCAACCCGGGTATGCCTCCAACTTGCTGATGGCTCCATTAAATATCCATCAGGCATAATTGAGGACATGATTGTCAAGGTTGGGCCATTCGCCTTTCCAACTGACTTTGTGGTGCTGGAAATGGAGGAGCACAAGAGTGCAACTCTCATTCTAGGAAGACCTTTCCTAGCAACTGGACGAACTCTTATTGATGTACAAAAAGGGGAAGTAACCCTGAGGGTCAATGAGGATGAGTTCAAGTTGAATGCTGTAAAAGCTATGCAGCATCCAGACACACCAAATGACTGCATGGGCGCTGACATTATTGACTCTCTGGTAGAAGAGATCAATATGGCTGAGAGTCTAGAATCAGAGCTTGAGGACATCTTCAAGGATGCTCAACCTGATCAAGAAGAACCAGAGGAAACAAAGGAATTTTCGAAAATTCTTCAGGAGGAGGATAAGCCTCCCAAACTTGAACTCAAACCACTACTACCATCCCTGAAGTATGCATTTTGAGCTCAAACCACTACCACCATCCCTGAAATATGTATTTTTGGGAGAAGGTGACACTTTTCCTGTAATCATAAGCTCTGTTTTAGAGCCACAGGAAGAGAAAGCACTAATTCAGGTGCTAAGGACACACAAGGCAGCTCTTGGGTAGTCTATAAGTGATCTTAAGGGCATTAGCCCAGCTAGATGCATGCACAAGATCCTGTTGGAGGATAATGCCAAACCAGTGGTCCAACCACAAAGGAAGCTAAATCCAGCCATGAAGGAGGTGGTGCAGAAAGAGGTCACTAAATTACTAGAGGCTGGGATTATTTATCCTATTTCTGATAGCCCCTGGGTGAGCCCTGTCCAAGTTGTCCCCAAAAAGGGAGGCATTACAGTGGTTCACAATGAAAAAAATGAACTGGTTCCTACAAGAACAGTCACAGGGTGGCGTATGTGTATTGACTACAGAAGGCTCAATACAGCCACCAGAAAGGATCATTTTCCTTTACCATTCATAGACCAAATGCTAGAAAGACTACCCGGTCATAATTATTATTGCTTTTTGGATGGCTATTCAGGCTACAACCAAATTGCAGTAGACCCTCAGGACCAAGAGAAAACAG
>NC_029780.3:91103970-91106538 GCF_000817695.3 Arachis duranensis
CTGAGGCCGGAATGATCCTCAGTAAAGGTCCAGCTAAAGACAATAAAGAAGCGCTTGCTGGGAGGCAACCCAGTCATTGGCAGGTTATATGCTTTATTTCTACAAAGGCAATTTTCAAAACTTAAGGAATTCACAGAGTCACAGAAGGATTCAATGCAAAAAGTAGAGAAAAAGAGCTTACTGGCGAAAAAACGCCAGTAAGGGGTACTTTGGGCATTAAACGCCAGAATGGGCACCATTCTGGGCGTTTAACGCCAGTAAGGGTGCCATTTTGGGCGTTAAACGCCAGAATAGGCACCATTCTGGGCGTTTAACGCCAGGTGTGCAGCATCCTGGGCGTTTAACAAAACGCCCAGTGACAAAGGGGACTCTGGCGTTTAACGCCAGCCAGGGTACCTGGCTGGGCGTTAAACGCCCACAATGGCTAGCAAATGGGCATTAAACGCCAGAATGGATGACATTCTGGGCGTTTAATGCCAGAAAGGTGGGGGACAGAGATTTTGCTTTCTGATTAAATTTGTTTCAAACTTTCCTTTTTTGAACCATACTTTTCTACACAAACACATTTCAAACTTTCATCATTCATCTTCAAATCTTCAAAAATTAAATCATTCTTCAAATCTCTCTCAAATCCCTCCCAAATCTTGTTCAAAAACTCAACTTTCTCTCAACTTCCTCCCCCCTTATATATACACGTTCGGCCTCCCTATTCCCCCACACCATTCGAATTTGCTCTTCTCCTCTCTCTCCTCCTTCCTTTCTTTTGCTTGAGGACAAGCAAATCTCTAAGTTTGGTGTGCTTTTCCGTGATCACTAAAGCCAAGATTTATCAAGATCATGGCTCCTAAAGGAAAACAAACCAATCTAAGAGGAAAGAAAGAGAATAACCCAAAGAATCTTTGGAATCAAGAGAAGTTCTTAACCAAAGAACATGAAGACCATTATCATAAAATAATGGGTCTGAGGTCAGTGATCCCGGAAGTCAAATTCGATCTGAAAGAAGATGAATATCCGGGGATCCAAGAGCAAATTCGAAACAGAGGATGGGAAGTTCTAACCAATCCTGAGATAAAGGTTGGAAGAAATATGGTTCAGGAATTCTACTCAAATCTGTGGCTAACAGATAAGCAGAGAATGACTGGAACTGCTTTCCATACTTACAGAACCATGGTCAGAGGGAAAGTTATCTACTTCCATCTGGACAAAATAAGAGAGGTCTTCAAATTGCCTCAACTGCAAGATGATTCTGAATCCTTTAATAGGAGAATGGTGAGAGCAGATAAGGGGTTGGATCAAGTTCTAGAGGACATTTGCCTCCCTGGAACTAAGTGGATAACCAATTCAAAGGGTATCCCAAACCAACTCAAGAGGGGAGACCTCAAACCAATTGCAAGAGGTTGGCTAGACTTTATTGGACGTTCTATATTGCCCACTAGCAACCGTTCTGAGGTCATTATCAAGAGAGCAGTGATGATTCATTGCATTATGCTTGGAAGAGAAGTAGAGGTTCATCATCTAATTGCTTGTGAGATCTACACAATTGCAAATAAGAATTCCACTGAAGCCAAACTGGCTTACCCAAGCTTGATCTCCTTGCTCTGTAAAGAGGCTGGGGTGAAGATGGGAGTAGATGAATTCATACCCATTGAACATCCAATCACCAAGAAGTCAATGGAAGGACAAATGCAAGACAACTCTATCAAGAGGAGGGCGCAGGAATTCCTCCCTGAATTCCCTAAAATTGACTACTGGACCAGCCTAGAAGCATCTATCACCAAGTTACAAGAAACTATGGAGCAACTTAAAGAAGAACAGCAGAATCAGAACTGCATGCTCTGCAAATTGCTGAAGGAACAAGAGAAGCAGGGGCGTGAACTTCAAGAGTTGAAATGCCAAAAGCTCTCCCCTCAAGTTGAGGGAGCATCCACTTCTCAAAATCAAGGTTGTTGAGTCCTAACTATGTGATAACCTCTATCATTAGGAGCCTATTTAAATTTTTGTTTTCTATTCCTACTAGTCTTATCTTATATCTATTTTTGAGTCTTGTTCTTAATTCATAATTAATAAAAATTTAAAGTTCATGCCTTAAAGATATGAATGTTCTATGAATCCATCACCTCTCTTAAATGAAAAATGCTTTAATCACAAAAGAACAAGAAGTACAGGATTTCGAATTCATCTTTGAAACTAGTTGAATTAGTTTGATATGGTGACAATGCTTTTTGTTTTCTGAATGAATGCTTGAACAGTGCATATGTCTTTTGAATTTGTTGTTTTAAGAATGTTAAAATTGTTGGCTCTTGAAAGAATGATGGAAAAGGAGAATTGTTATTGAGGATCTGAAAAATCATCAAATTGATTCTTGAAGCAAGAAAAAGCAGTGAATTCAAAAAAAAAGAGAAAAAAAAAGAAAAAGAAAGAAATAAAGTTGTGATCCAAGGCAAAAAGAGTGTGCTTAAGAACCCTGGACACCTCTAATTGGGGACTCTAGCAAAGCAGAGTCACAATCTGAAAAGGTTCACCCAATTATGTGTCTGTGGCATGTATGTATCCGGTGGTAATACTGGA
>NC_029780.3:91107436-91111360 GCF_000817695.3 Arachis duranensis
ATGGATTAATGCAATTACTACTGTTTTTCATTCAATCATGCTTGCTTCCATTCTAAGATATCACTTGTTCCTAAACCTGATGAATGTGATGACCCATGACACTCATCATCATTCTCAACTATGAACGTGTGCCTGACAACCACCTCCGTTCTACCTTAGATTAAGTAGTTATCTCTTGGATTCTTTAACCGGAATCTTCGTGGTATAAGCTAGAACTGATGGCGGCATTCAAGAGAATCCGGAAGGTCTAAACCTTGTCTGTGGTATTGATTGAATGACTGTGACGAGCTTCAAACTCCTGAAGGCTGGGCGTTAGTGACAGACGCAAAAGAATCACTGGATTCTATTCCAACCTGATTGAGAATCGACAGATGATTAGCCGTGCTGTGACAGAGCGCGTTGAACATTTTCACTGAGAGGATGGGAGGTAGCCATTGACAACGGTGAAACCCTACATATAGCTTGCCATGGAAGGAGTCTTGCGTGCTTGAAGAAGAAGACAGTAGGAAAGCAGAGATTCAGAACATAGAGCATCTCCAAAACCTCAACCTGTTCTCCATTACTGCAACACAAGTACTTATTTCATGTTCTTTTACTTTTTACAATCAACCCTGATAATTATTGATATCCTGACTAAGAGTTACAAGATAACCATAGCTTGCTTTAAGCTGACAATCTCTGTGGGATCGACCCTTACTCGCGTAAGGTTTATTACTTGGACGACCCAGTACACTTGCTGGTTAGTTGTGCGGAATTGCAAAAGTGTGATTGCAATTTCATGCACCAGTGCTGTATTGGACTTCAACCCCTAAAAGACATGATACCTTTGTGAATTGGTGTAGTAAGTCAAATGTTCAATTTACAAAAAAATTAGCTCTTGATTTTTCAACTAGATAGAACTCCACTTATGTGATGTTAGAGACTACATGGTTGTATTGAAATGTGTTTCCTTGATTAAGACAGAAAGATCCTAATTACAAAAGTTTGCCAATCAATAAAGAGTGGAACCTTGCTAAAGAAATTTGTGGTAAATTAAAATTGTTATGATGTGACACAATTATTTTCTAATACTCAGGTTTGAACAGCCAACATTTATTTTAACAAAGTATGTGATATAAATGTTGCCTTGAAAAAATAGTCTGCTTCTCCAAATTCACTGATTAGTAATATGGCATGTGGTATGAAGGTAAAATTTAATGTGTATTGGGAAGAAATTCATGGCCTGATGGGTGTTGCTGTCATTTTAGACCCTAGGTATAAGCTTCTTAGGCTTGAGTATAAATTTTCAATGTTATGTCAAAATGAAGATGAGTGCTCAAGTAAAATTGAGAGGATCAAATAGATATGCTATGACTTACTTCATGAGTACCAATAGAATCCGTCTAATTCAAGTAATGCATTTGAGGATTCTACATAAGAGCTATAGATGAATGCAGAGCAAGATGATGATGCTACTTAACAAATCAGACAAAAGAAGAGGAAAAAGAGTTCATTTATGAAGACTGAATTAGATCATTACATAGAGGAAGATGTTCATCCTTTGAGTGCCGACTTTGATATTTTAGTATGGTGAAAAGTGAATGGGACTAGATTTCTAACCCTTCAAAGAATTGTGATAGATATATTTGTTATTCTTGTGTCTACTGTTGCTTCTGAGTCTTCTTTTAGCACAAGTGGTCGAGTAATTGCTTCTTATCGTGGTAGTCTTCATGAAGATATTGTGGAAGCTCTTATGTGTAATCAAAACTGGTTGTGGACAGCATATCATCAAAGAGGTTATTTATGATTTAACATTTCTATTTGTTTATGGTTATGTTAAATTTATATATAGATTTATTAATAAATAAATTTATTATCTTTGATTTTTATGTGAAAAACCTATTTATCAAACTGCAAATGACGATGATGATGATGCTGTATCTAAAGTCATAGACTACTGATGGTGTTGTTGTAACAAATGGAATGCTCATGGAAACATAGAATTAAATAATTTTATTTATGTTTGTGTTATTTAATTAGGCATAGACTTTTATGTGTAATTAAATATTTGATTGTTATGTTGTGTATGAGATAATTGTGTTATTTGTAGGATAATTTGTGTTGTTTGAATGTTTGAATTGATTTTTTTATTTGTACGTTTTTTAGATTACATAATGATGGTGTTTCTTTTTTACTCTACCCGCAGGTTGAGTGCGGATAGGGTTAGGGTTGGATTCAAACCCTACCCTACCCATTGCCACCTTTATTCAAGTTTTATCCTAAACATGCAATAATTGTTAAAATAAACATTTTTTGAATTTAAAAATGATTCTCACTTATATTAATTTATAATTTTTAATTTCAATAAAGTTTAATAATAAAAAAGATCATCAGATAAATAAATATCAATTTATAGAAAAATTTATCTTGCAGTTATCCAAAAATAACAATTTCAACGAATAATTCTTGATTTAGCAGTAGCCATAATCTCCGAAGACTGCCAGAAATCTTCAAAAAAATCAAAGATGAGTTAGAGACAAAGCTCAGCGTGTTAAAAAATGGAGACACACAAAAAGATAAAAAAATCTTAACTAATCACAAAAACCTAAAATCGATTAAATTGAAGAAAAACTTACCATGAACACAATGGTAGTGATGGAACGTTGACCGGAGCTCTAAAGAGGGAAAAAGCCTAGAGAGAAGGTTCTATGGTTGAGAGAGAATACTATAAGAAAAACGTTGAGTATCATCAAAATTACCACTAGAAAAACGAATAAAATTTGATGGTATAGACCTGTCGGTAACTAGTTACTGCTGTATTCCTTCATTTGACGGTAATTACTATCGGATTCTGCAATAGATTACCTGCTTGAAAAATTATTTGATTACTGAAGATTTTTTCCGTGGTAAAATTGGCGCCACACTATACTATTTTCCCACACTATTAACGACAGATTATTCCCTCGGTATATCCGACGGTAATGTCAATTTTTTTAAGAAATATTGTGATGCAATTTTTTAAAATTTTTCCCTTTTTTATTTTTAATTTTTATTTAAACTTTTTTTCACACAATTAGTGGTTATATTATAAATAATAGAAACCAATTATTAAACATCAAATATCAATGTTCAAATAAATTAAAAGTCAAATAAATCAAATACAATGAAACAGTAAAACAATGCTCTAATCACCAATGATCCTGGTAGTCATCATCGTCGTCGTCATTTCCGTGGCTCTGCTGAGGCAGCAGAGAAGGCGGTAATGTCTGTGTCCCACCAGCAATGTCGCTGTCACTAATGCACGCATGAGCCTAGTACACCACCATTTGCTGCACCATCCGTTGACGCTGCTCCAGCTGCTCCCTCCACTTCAGCTTGAGCTCATCCATGTCTGTCACATGTGTGAGGATCTCTTAATACCTCTTTCGAGTCTCGTTTAACTTCTGAGCTTGTTCATGAAGGCTCTGGGTGGCTCCTGCACTTGCATCCGCAAATCAATGTCTTCTTCGGGATCAACAGGTCGACTGGTGGCAGGGGCGGAAGTGGAGGTGCAGAGATTGCTGGTGAAGAACAACCCTAGCCTGTATACATAGTTCTTGTACGGCGCTGAGGCAGTCTCACGCCGAACCGCATCGGGATCGATGACTGAAGTAGCAGAGCCACTAGTGTCCTCCCCACCTTGTTAAGATTGCTGAGTTGCGGCCTGCAGTCTCTGCGTGTAGGACTCCTGTGTAACACACTGATGAGCGGATAATTTGTACGCTTTTTGGCATTGTTTTTAGTATGTTTTTAGTATGATCTAGTTAGTTTTTAGTATATTTTTATTAGTTTTTAGTTAAAATTCACTTTTCTAGACTTTACTATGAGTTTGTGTGTTTTTCTGTGATTTCAGGTATTTTCTGGTTGAAATTGAGGGTCCTGAGCAAAAATCTGATTCAGAGATTG
>NC_029780.3:91111438-91111804 GCF_000817695.3 Arachis duranensis
GGAGCTACAGAAGCCCAATTGGCGCGCTCTCAACGGCGTTGGAAAGTAGACATCCTGGGCTTTTCAGCAATATATAATAGTTCATACTTGGCCCAAGATTTGATGGCCCAAACTGGCGTCCAAAGACACCATCAGAATTCCCAGCGTTAAACGCCGGAACTGGCACAAGGATGGGAGTTAAACGCCCAAACTGGCATAAAAGCTGGCGTTTAACTCCAAGAAGAGTCTCTACACGAAAATGCTTCAATGCTCAGCCCAAGCACACACCAAGTGGACCCGGAAGTGGATTTTTATGTCAATTACTCATCTCTGTAAACCCTAGGCTACTAGTTCTCTATAAGTAGGACCTTTTACTATTGTATCTAG
>NC_029780.3:91112524-91113459 GCF_000817695.3 Arachis duranensis
ACCGGGGATTATTTGAGTTGTGAAAAGTATTGATCACAATTTCGTGCACCAAGTTTTTGGCGCCGTTGCCGGGGATTGTTGAGTTTGGACAACTGACGGTTCGTCTTGCTGCTTAGATTAGGTATTTTTTAGAATTCTTAAGAATGAATTCTAGAGTTTCATGATGATTTGTTGAAGTCTGGCTGGCTGTGAAGCCATGTCTAATTTTATTGGACCGAGGTTTCAACTTATCATCACAAGAGCTTGTTGATTTCTATCAATCTTGCTGTTGGAGCAGTGATCTGCTAAGGCTTGGCTGGCCATTGGCCATGTCTAGTGTTTTGGACCGGAGTTTTCTTTGAAAGCTTGGCTGGCTATGAAGCCATGTCTAATTCCTGGACCGAAGTCTTAGACTAACATTGCATGATTCCTGGAATTCTCATCAAGAATTTTGATATCTTTATTTTCTTTTCCACTTAATTTTCAAAAAAACCACAAAAAAAAATTTATTACAAAATCATAAAAACCAAAAATATTTTATGTTTCTTGTTGAGTCTAGTATCTCATGTTAAGTTTGGTGTCAATTGCATGTTTCTGTTCTTCTTGCATTCATTCATGTGTCTTAAGTGATTTTCAAGATGTTCTTGATGATTTCATTACTCTGATCTTTAGATTCTCTTGACTTGAGTGTTTTGTGTTTCTCATATGCATTCTCATTTTGTTGTGTCAATGGTATACAAACTGCTAAGTTTGGTGTCTTGCATGCATTGTTATTTGATTTTAGTTACATGTTGATTATTAAAAAATCTAAAAATTTTTAATTTGTGTCTTTTCAAGTCAATAATACAGAAAATTGAAGATTCAGAACATACTGCAGAGGAATTACACAGAAAAAGCTGGGCGTTCAAAACGCCCAGTGAAGAAGGGCAAACTGGCGTTTAAACGCCAGCCAGGGT
>NC_029780.3:91114243-91115216 GCF_000817695.3 Arachis duranensis
TCCTATTGACATCCTGACTAAGATTAATAAAATAAATATTGATTGCTTCAAACCAATAATCTCTGTGGATTCGACCCTTACTCACGTAAGGTATTACTTGGACGACCCAGTGCACTTGCTGGTTAGTTGTGCGGGATTGCAAAAGTGTGATTGCAATTTCGTGCACCAAAGATCCTCATCAGTTTTTGGTTGAGTTCTTGCAAATCTGTGACACTGTGAAGACTAATGGGGTTGACCCTGAGGTCTACAGACTTATGTTATTCCCTTTTGCTGTAAGAGACAGAGCTAGAATATGGTTGGACTCACAACCTAAAGAAAGCCTGAACTCTTGGGAAAAGCTAGTCAATGCCTTCTTGGCAAAGTTCTTTCCACCTCAAAAATTGAGTAAGCTTAGAGTGGAAGTCCAAACCTTCAGACAGAAGGAAGGAGAATCCCTCTATGAAGCTTGGGAAAGATACAAACAATTAATCAGAAAGTGTCCTCTGATATGCTTTCTGAATGGAGCATCATAGGTATTTTCTATGATGGTCTCTCTGAACTATCCAAGATGTCTTTGGATAGCTCTGCTGGAGGATCTCTTCATCTGAAGAAGACGCCTACAGAAGCTCAAGAACTAATTGAAATGGTTGCAAATAACCAATCCATGTACACGTCTGAAAGGAATCCTATGAACAATGGGACAAATCAGAAGAAAGGAGTTCTTGAGATTGACACTCTGAATGCCATATTGGCTCAGAACAAAATATTGACTCAGCAAGTCAATGTGATTTCTCAAAGTCTGTCTGGAATGCAAAATGCACCAGGTAGTACTAAGGAAGCTTCATCTGAAGAAGAAGCTTATGATCCTGAGAACCCTTCAATGGAAGAGGTGAATTACATGGGAGAACCCTTTGGAAACACCTATAATCATTCATAGAGAAATCATCCAAATCTTTCATGGAAGGATCAACAGAGACCTCAACAAGGTTTCAAC
>NC_029780.3:91115772-91116921 GCF_000817695.3 Arachis duranensis
TTTCAATACCTTGTACCATAGGCACCATGACCTTTAAGAAGGCCTTGTGTGACCTAGGGTCAAGTGTAAACCTCATGCCTCACTCTGTAATGGAGAAGCTAGGGATCTTTGAGGTGCAAGCTGCAAAAATCTCACTAGAGATGGCAGACAATTCAAGAAAACAAGCTTATGGACTTGTAGAGGATGTTCTGGTAAAAGTTGAACACCATTACATCCCTGCTGATTTCATAGTCCTAGAGACTAGGAAGTGCATGGATGAATCCATCATCCTTGACAGACCCTTCCTAGCCACAGCAAAGGCTGTGATTGATGTTGATAGAGGAGAATTGATCATTCAAGTGAATAAAGAATCCTTTGTGTTTAAGGCTCAAGGATATCCCTCTATCACCATGGAGAGGAAGCATGAAGAGCTTCTCTCAAAACAGAGTCAAATAGAGCCCCCACAGTCAAACTCTAAGTTTGGTGTTGGGAGGCCACAACCAACTTCTAAGTTTGGTGTTGAACCCCCACATTCAAACTCTAAGTTTGGTGTTGGGAGGTTCCAATATTGCTCTGAGTATCCATGAGGCTCCATGAGAGCCCTCTGTCAAGCTACTAACATTAAAGAAGTGCTTGTTGGGAGGCAACCCAATCTTATTATATTTATTTATTCTCTTTTGTTATTTTATATTTTCTGTAGGTAGATGATCATGAGAAGTCACAAAATCAATTGAAAAAGCAAAAACAGAATGAAAAACAGAAAGAAAAATAGCAAACCCTGGAGGAAGATCTTGCTGGCGTTTAAACGCCAATAAGGCTAGCAGATGGGCGTTTAACGCCCAGTCTGGCACCATTCTGGGCATTTAACGCTAGAAAAGGGCAAGAAGTTGGCGTTAAACGCCAGAAATGGGCACCATCCCGGCGTTTAACGCCAGAATTGGCACAAAGAGCAATTTTGCTCGCCACTTGGTGCAGGGATGACTTTTCCTTGACACCTCAGGATCTGTGGACCCCACAGGATCCCCACCTACCCCACCATTCTCTCTCTTCTTCACCCATTTACCAATCACCTCAACACCTCTTTCCCAAAAACCCTTCACCTATCAAATCCCATCTTTCTCTTCACCACTCACATCCATCCTTCATAAAACCCCACCTACCTCACCATTT
>NC_029780.3:91117290-91117478 GCF_000817695.3 Arachis duranensis
CACCTCCGAGTCATGGGAGATGGAGAGATTCATCTCAAGGGTGCATCAATACCACTTCTATGAAGTTGTGGCCTTGAAGAAAGTGATCCCCGAGGTCCCTTTTAAACTCAAAAAGAGTGAATATCCGGAGATCCGACATGAGATCCGAAGAAGAGGTTGGGAAGTTCTTACCAACCCCATTCAACAAA
>NC_029780.3:91117850-91118062 GCF_000817695.3 Arachis duranensis
GCTCAATCATTCCCACTAGCAACCGGTCCGAAGTTACTATAGACCGAGCCATCATGATCCATAGCATCATGATTGGAGAAGTAGTAGAAGTTCATGAGGTTATAGCTCAAGAACATTATAAGGTGGCGGACAAGTCCTCTACCTTGGCAAGGTTAGCCTTTCCTCATCTCATTTGTCACCTCTGTTATTCAGTTGGAGTTGACATAGAGGGA
>NC_029780.3:91118202-91118972 GCF_000817695.3 Arachis duranensis
CCTCCACAAAACTATTGGGAGCAACTAAACACCTCCCTAGGAGAATTGAGTTCCAACATGGGACAACTAAGGGTGGAGCACAAAGAATATTCCATTCTCCTCCATGAAATTAGAGAAGACCAAAGAATCATGAGAGAGGAGCAACAAAGACAAGGAAGAGACATTGAGGAGTTCAAGCACTCCATAGGATCTTCAAGAGGAAGAACAAGCCGCCATCACTAAGGTGGACTCGTTCTTTAATTTCCTTGTTCTTTATTTTCCTGTTTTTTTGAATTTTAGTGCTTATGTTTATCTATGTTTGTGTCTTGTGATCATTAGTGTCTTAGTGTCTATGCCTAAAAGTTATGAATGTCCTATGAATCCATCACCTCTCTTGAAAAAAAAAATTGTTCTTAATTGAAAAAAATAAGAATTGCATGAATTTTGAATTTTATAACAGTTTAATTATTTTGATGTGGTGGCAATGTTTTTGTTTTCTGAATGTATGCTTAAACAGTGCATATGTCTTTTGAATTTGTGGTTCATGAATGTTGGCTCTTGAAAGAATGATGACAAAGGAGACATGTTACTGAGGATCTGAAAAATCATTAAAATGATTCTTGAAGCAAGAAAAAGTAGTGATTTAAAAAAAAACAACAACAAAAAAACGAAAAAAAAAGCAAAAAGGAGAGAAAAGAAAGAAATAAAGTTGTGATCCAAGGCAAAAAGAGTGTGCTTAAGAACCTTGGACACCTCTAATTGGGGACTCTAGCAAAGCTGAGTCACAATCT
>NC_029780.3:91119348-91119568 GCF_000817695.3 Arachis duranensis
TGTTTTTCTGTGGTTTCAGGTATTTTCTGGCTGAAATTGAGGGACCTGAGCAAAAATCTGATTCAGAGACTAAAAAGGACTGCAGATGCTGTTGGATTCTGACCTCCCTGCACTCGAAGTGGATTTTCTGGAGCTACAGAAATCCAATTGGCGCGCTCTCAATGGCGTTGGAAAGTAGACATCCTGGGATTTCCAGCAATATATGATAGTCCATACTTTG
>NC_029780.3:91119802-91120008 GCF_000817695.3 Arachis duranensis
GATTTTTATGTCATTTACTCATCTCTGTAAACCCTAGGCTACTAGTTCTCTATAAGTAGGACCTTTTACTATTGTATCTAGTATCTTGGTAGCTATCTTTATTCTTATGCTATCTTAGATCATTGGGAGGCTGGCCATTCGGCCATGCCTAGACCTTGTTCTTATGTATTTTCAACGGTGGAGTTTCTACACACCATAGATTACGG
>NC_029780.3:91123564-91125051 GCF_000817695.3 Arachis duranensis
AAAATTTTTCAAAATTATGTTCTTGATGTTCATCATGATCTTCATAGTGTTCTTGGTGTTCATCTTGACATTCATAGCATTCTTGCATGCATCTTGTGTCTTGATCCAAAAATTTTCATGTTTTGGATCATTTTTGTGTTTTTCTTTAAAAATTCAAAAATCAAAAAAATATCTTTTCCTTATTTCCCTCCAAAAATTCGAAATCTTGGGTTGACTTGGTCAAAAATTTTCAAAATTAGTTGTTTCTTACAAGTCAAGTCAAAATTTCAATTTTAAAAATCTTATCTTTTCAAAATCTTTTTCAAAAATCATATCTTTTTCATTTTTTTTTCTTTCTTATTTTCGAAAATTTCAAAAATCTTTTTCAAAATATTTTCAAAATCTTTTTCTTATCTTTTATATCTAATTTTCGAAAATTAGCTAACAATTAATGTGATTGGTTCAAAAATTTGAAGTTTGTTACTTTCTTGTTAAGAAAGGTTCAATCTTTAAACTCTAGAATCTTATCTTGTAGTTTCTTGTTAGTTAAGTAATTTTAAAATTAAATCTTTTTCAAAATATCTTTTTCAAATATATCTTTTTATCTTTTATCTTATCTTTTTCAAAAATTTTATCTTTTTCAAAATTTGATCTCAAAATATCTTATCTTTTTCTTATCTTCTTATCTTTTTGAAATTTTGATTTCAAATCTTTTTCAATCAACTAACTAACTTTTTGTTTGTTTCTTATCTTTTTCAAAACCACCTAACTACTTTTCCCTCTCTAATTTTCGAAAATTCTCCCTCTCTTTTGCAAAAATTCTTTTTGTTTTAAATTTTAATTTTTATATTTTGTCTTTGATTTTCGAAAATTATTAACCTCTTTTCAAAAATTATTTTCGAAAATTTCTTTCTCTTCTCTTATTCTATTTAATTATTTAATTACTAATACTTCTCTTCACCTCTCTTCATCCACAAATCCGAATCCATTCTTCATTCTTCTACCCCCTTCTTCTTCTACTAACATAAAGGAATCTCTATACTATGACATAGAGGATTCCTTTTTCTTTTCTTGTTTTCTTCTCTTTCTTATGAGCAGGAACAAGGATAAAGGCACTCTTGTTGAAGCTGATCCAGAACCTGAAAGGACTCTGAAGATAAAATTAAGAGAAGCTAAATTACAACAATCCAGAAACAACCTTTCAGAAATTTTCGAACAAGAGAAGGAGATGGCCGAAAATAATAATAATAATGCAAGGAGAATGCTTGGTGATTTCACAAAGCCAACGTCCAAGTTTGATGGAAGAAGCATCTCCATTCCTGCCATTGGAGCCAATAACTTTGAGCTTAAGCCTCAACTAGTTGCATTAATGCAACAAAACTGCAAGTTCTATGGACTTCCATCTGAAGATCCTTATCAGTTCTTAACTGAATTCTTGCAGATCTGTGAGACTGTAAAGACGAATGGAGTTGATCCTGAAGTCTACAGACTCATGCTTTTCCCTTTTG
>NC_029780.3:91125928-91127961 GCF_000817695.3 Arachis duranensis
GTCCTTCAAACAAGAAGGAGTTTCCTATTAAGGATCCTGAGGAATCTGAGGCTCATATAGAGACCATAGAGATTCCATTAAACCTTCTTTTGCCATTCATGAGCTCTGAAGACTATTCATCCTCTGAAGAGGATGAAGATGTCACTGGAGAGCAAGTTGCTCAATATTTAGGAGCTATCATGAAGCTGAATGCCAAACTATTTGGTAATGAGACTTGGGAAAGTGAACCTCCCCTGCTCATTAGTGAACTAGATACTTGGAATCAGAAAACTCTACCTCAAAAGAAACAAGATCCTGGCAAGTTCTTAATACCTTGCACCATTGGCACCATGAGCTTTGAAAAAGCTCTATGTGATCTTGGATCCGGGATAAATCTTATGCCACTCTCTGTAATGGAGAAGCTAGGGATCATTGAGGTACAACCTGCCTTGTTCTCATTACAATTGGCGGATAAGTCAATAAGACAAGCTTATGGGACAGTAGAGGACGTGCTAGTAAAGGTTGAAGGCCTTTACATCCCTGCTGATTTCATAATCCTAGACACTAGGAAGGAAGATGATGAATCCATCATCCTAGGAAGACCTTTCCTAGCCACAGCAGAAGCTGTGATAGATGTTAACAGAGGTGAGTTAGTCCTTCAATTGAATGGGGACTACCTTGTGTTTAATGCACATGGCCATCCCTCTGTGACAGAAGAGAGTAAGCATGAAGAGCTTCTCTCAGTTCAGGGTCAAGAAGAGCCCACACAGTCAAACTCTAAGTTTGGTGTTGTGAGGCCACAACCAAACTCTAAGTTTGGTGTTCAAACCCCATATCCAAACCCTAAGTTTGGTGTTGGGACTATACAACATTGACCTGACCACCTTTTGGCTCCATGAGAGCCACTGTCAAGCTACTGACATTAAAGAAGCGCTTGTTGGGAGGCAACCCAATTTTATTTATCTAATTTTATTTTATTTTGTTTTAGTGTTATTTTTGTGTTGAATTAGGTACATGATCATGAGGAGTCACGAAAAAATCAAAAAAATTAAAAACAGAGTCAAAAATAGAAGAAAAAATTTTTTCACCCTGGAGGACGCACGGGCTGGCGTTCAACGCCCAGAAGATGCATCTGGCTGGCGTTCAACGCCAGAACAGAGCATCTTTCTGGCGTTGAATGCCCAAAACAAGCAACAACCTGGCGTTTAACGCCAGGATGCGCACACAGAGGACAATCTGGCGCTGAACGCCAGAAACAAGCTTGAAACTGGCGTTCAACGCCAGAAACAAGCATCACATGGGCGTTTAACGCCCAGGACATGCACCAATGGGCGTTTGAACGCCAGAATGGTGCATGAAGGCAATTTACACACCTATAGGGTGAAGAATGGTATTTCTTTTCACCACAGGATCTGTGGACCCCACAGGATCCCCACCTCAGGATCTGTGGACCCCACAGGATCCCCACCTACCCTATTCTCACCTTCCCTCTTAATCCTATTTTTGTGATTTGAATACTCAATGTCACAATTCCCAATCACCCCATTCACTATTCACATCAACCCACTCTTCCCCATAAACCCCACCCACCTCCACTACATTCAAAATTCAATTTCCCACCCATTCCCACCCAAAATGGCCGAAACCTACCCTCCCCCCTCCCTATAAATACCTCTCCTTTCTTCTACATTTTCACACAACACAAACCCCTTCTTCTCTCATATAGCCGAACCCCCTCCTCTCCTTCTCCACCAAAATTCTCTTCTTCTTCTTCTACTCTTCTTTTCTTTTTTGCTCGAGGACGAGCAAATTTTAAGTTTGGTGTGGTAAAAAGCCTAAGCTTTTTATTTTTCATTCACCATCAATGGCACCCAAGACCGGAGTTTCCTCAAGAAAAGGAAAAGGGAAGACAAAGGCTTCCACTTCCGAGTCATGGGAGAAGGAGAGATTCATCTCCAAGAGCCACCAAGACCACTTCTATGATGTTGTGGCAAAGAAGAAGGTGATCCCCGAGGTCCCTTTCAAGCTCAAAAAGAATGAGTATCCGGAAATCC
>NC_029780.3:91130747-91134003 GCF_000817695.3 Arachis duranensis
TTCCGAGTAGGATTCCGGTAATGAATGACTGTGACGTGCTTCAAACTTTAACCTGCTGGGCGTTAGTGACAGACGCAAAAGAGGGATTCTATTCCAGTAGGAGCGGGAACCAACCGGTGATTAGCCGTACTGTGACAGAGTGCGTGCATTAGTTTTCACTGCGAGGATGGGATGTAGCCATCAGCCATGGGTGATGCCTCCAGACTGGTTAGCTGTGCGAGTGACAGCCGCACAGGGTATTTCCCCGAGAGGATTGAAAGTAGCCACAGTTGATGGTGAACCCCTATACAAAGCTTGCCATGGAAAGGAGTAAGAAGGATTGAGTAGAAGCAGTAGGAGAGCAGGCGTGCTTGGGCTCTACAGCATCTCCACCCGCTTATCTGAAATTCCTACCAATGAATCTGCATAAGTTTTCTATCCCTTTTATTTCTACCCTTTATTTCTATTTTCGAAAAACCCATAAACTATTTTAATCTGCCTGACTGAGATTTGCAAGGTGACCATAGCTTGCTTCATACCAACAATCTCTGTGGATTCGACCCTTACTCACGTAAGGTTATTACTTGGACGACCCAGTACACTTGCTGGTTAGTTGAACGAGATTGTGAAGAAAATAAACAGTGCCCTAAGAGTAAACATCCTTTATAAACAAAGAACAAGTGATCACAATTTCGTCCACCACAGAGCATTCATGATTTTTGGGCAGAGCCAAGAAGTGAGGTGGCCGCGCCTCTCACGTACATCCTCCAGCATCTGTTGCAGTCACTTACCCATTTGATGGTCGTATATTTTCCTGATGAGGGCATCGTGCTCCTTGTCCCATATAAAGTGCACATGCACAAAGAAACTTTAAAATTAGTTAATCAAAATGTACCATATTAAACAAAATAGAATATATAAACTAGCTAATAAGGTTTGACTATATTATGTTTTTAGCGCCCAATTCTGGAACCATTGCTCTTTGGTCTTAGGGGGGATCCTCTTGTAGCTCGGCCATGGATGGTCGTACATCAACTTGATGACATTGGTCATCTCCTGAGTACATATGTTGTTGTTTGGCGTAAACCTATCAACAATTCACAAACAAACCAATATGGCAATATAAATTAAAACTTCAAAAGCAAATAACCATAATATATAGAGATTTTTTTAGAAATTTTGGTAGAATTCCATCTATAACTGGAATGCGCCAAAAACTCTATCAATCAATAATTAACTTAAACAGCACCAATTGTCAACAATCAATGAACAAAGTCAATAATCAAGAAGCAACATCTATAAATCCACTAAATTCACTAAAATTAGAATCAATAATCAGGATATCAAATACTTTCAGCAATTCAAACATACAACTCTAAAGCACAGACGGAACTACCGAAAGAAAGCACAGACGGAACTGCCACATGGAAAATGCAGAAAGAACTGCCATAAGAAAAGTGCAGACAAAACTGTCACAAAGAAACTGCAGACGGAATTGTCGAAAGGGAATGCAGACAAAACTGTCAGAATGGAACACAGACGAAATTGTCAAAAGAAAACGTAAATGGAACTACCACAAGAGTGGCCAACTGTCAAAAAACTGCTGAAAAGATGACGAACTACCGAAAAACTACTGAAACGTGACAAAGTACAAAAAGATGGTAAACTATTAGAAGGTGACAAAAAACTATGATTTCTGCATAAGAATAAGTAAGTAGTGAATGAGCTAATCCATGAAGTAAGAAAAGCATCAAAACATTGACAAAAGAGAAGGAAAAAATTGACACAGAAGAAAAGTATGAAAAGTACGGTGATTTTACCAAAAGAAAATTAACATATCCTCCTCAAGGATGATACTATGGCTCTGATACCATGTTAGAAAGGGTAAGAGAGAGTAGTAGAGGAAAGGTTTGTGTATATTCAAGTAGTGTAGAATAATACAATATAGAAGGGTATTTATATGTACTACGAGAATCAAAATAATAAAGACAGAATATCCTATAATAAATTTTTAGATATACTAAATAATGTTAATTGATCTAATTGATCCTAATTATACTCTAATAGTTATTCTATTTTTCTTTCATTGGCTAGAGCTTCACTAAGAAGAAGTTAATGGATGGAGAAAGAGATTTTATTTTGTTACCGTGAATGTGTGAAGAAAAAAATGAAGTGTGACGGATATTAGAGAGCGAAACAATGACTAAAAGAAGCATGAGAGAGTGGAAGGCAATTTGGTGAGTTGCATGCGCAACAAGTAGCATTGGTATACAAATCAAACTTTTTAATTTGTGTATTCTAGTCGGACTTCTAATTTTTTTTCACATGATGGATTGTCCAATTTATGTTCTGACTACTCTACAATAACGTTAAACACTCTAATAACGTTGGATTACACTACTTCCATCTCAGTTTCAAAATAAAAAGCGTATTGAAGGATAGGGGTGGCAAAGCGGGCTGACCCGCCCCAACCCGCCTATGCTCGTTGATGAGCGGATATTTTATACGCTTTTTGGGGGGTAATTTCATGTAGATTTTAGTATGTTTTAATTAGTTTTTAGTAGAATAATATTATTTTTTAGGCAAAAATCATATTTCTGGACTTTACTATGAGTTTGTGTGTTTTTCTGTGATTTCAGGTAATTTCTGGCTGAAATTGAGGGAGCTGAGCAAAAATCTGAGTTAGGTTGAAAAAGGACTGCTGATGTTGTTGGATCCTGACCTCCCTGCACTCGGAATGGATTTTTTTGAGCTACAGGAGTCCAATTGGCGCGTTCTCAACGGCGTTGGAAAGTAGACATCCAGGACTTTCCAGCAATATATAATAGTCCATACTTTGCGCGAAGATAGATGATGTAACTTGGCGTTGAACGCCAAGTACATGCTGCTGTCTGGAGTTAAACGCCAGAAAAACGTCGTGATCCGGAGTTGAACGCCCAAAACACGTTATAACTTGGAGTTCAACTCCAAGAAAGGCCTCAACTCGTGGATAGCTTTAGTCTCAGCCCTAGCACACACCAAGTGGGCCCCAGAAGTGGATTTCTGCACCAATTATCTTAGTTTGCTCATATTCTGTAAACCTAGGTTATTAGTTTACTATTTAAACAACTTTTAGATGTTTATCTTGTACCTCATGACATTTTTAGATCTGAAAATTGTACCTTTTGGTAGCATGAGTCTCTAAACTCCATTGTTGGGGGTGAGGAGCTCTGCAGCGTCTCGATGAATTAATACAATTACTTTTGTTTTCCATTCAAACACGCTTGTTCTTATCTAA
>NC_029780.3:91134044-91143658 GCF_000817695.3 Arachis duranensis
GCGTGATGACAAACGCAAAAGGATCAATGGATCCTATTCCAACATGATCGAGAACCGACAGCTGATTAGCCGTGCTGTGACGGAGCATCTGGACCGTTTTCACTGAGAGGATGGGAAGTAGCCACTGACAATGGTGACACCCTACATATAGCTTGCCATGGATGGAACTTTACAAATAATTGAGTTGAATACTACATTGCAGGAATTCAGAGGACAAAGCATCTCCAAAACTCCAACAGATTCTCCATTAATAAAGTAACAATTTCTTATTCCAAATACTTTGACTTCTTACAATTAAATCCAATTAATCTTATTGACATCCTGACTAAGATTAATAAAATAAACATAGTCTGCTTCAAACCAATAATCTCCGTGGGATCGACCCTTACTCACGTAAGGTATTACTTGGACGACCCAGTGCACTTGCTGGTTAGTTGTGCGGATTGCAAAAAGTGTTATTGCAATTTCGTGCACCACTCGTACCATAAACGGCCCGCCCCTCCCAACTAAGGTGGGTTTAAAATGCTAGCCTGCCCCACTTTATGGCGGATTGGCAGGTCGGCAATAAAATTATTCAAAATAAAATTTGTCAATAGAACTATCTTTATTTTAAAAAATAAGTTACATAATTTGAGTATATATATGAAATTATAAAATAAAATAAATAAAGTTAATAACTAAAAGAAGAATAAAAAAATGAAAAAAGTGTTTGAAAATTATATAATTATTAATTTTATAATAGTAATCATTCTTTTATTTAATAAAAAAGAAAAAATAAAAATCTTCGTCCCGGTGGGTCGGCCCGCCCTGCAAAATTCGTTAATTTGGGGGTGCGGGTTTGACAGTTATTTTTAATTTGACGGGTTCCAAATCCTAACCCGACTCGTCTTTTAGCAGGTTTGTTGGGTTGACCCGAAGGGTTCGATCCATTTTTCCATCCCTACTAAAGGATGATATATAAAAGATGAGAAAGTATAAGGAGACAATGAGTTTAGTGTACAATGTGTACAATAGAGATAAAAAAATTAAAATCAGATGATAATTAATTTAATTAATTTTTAATAATTCTCCATTTTGAATTAAAAAAAATTCAAATAGGGGCAGTTACGTATCTCCCTCTCTCCGCACGTGAGGTCAGTGCTTCGAAGTCTTCCTCTCTCCCATTCTCTTCCCATTTTGCAGGTCCGTCGCCGCTAGGAACACCAGCCGCCGCCCAGAGCACCAGCCGACGCCGCCCTGCCCATTGCAGCCCTCCAGTTGGCGGGTTTCACCGTGCCAGCATCTTTATCCGCGACATACAATAGATGGTTGTTTTAGTGAGTAATTGGATATTTTTTTTGTTTGTAAAAGTCAGATGTCCATCTCTATACGTAGCCGAATAATTATTATTATTAGTTACGTAGTGGTGTACGAATTTGACTCCGCAATATTCACACAGATAGACCGGCAAGTGCACCGGGTCATCCAAGTAATACCTCAGGTGAGTGAGGATCGATCCTACAGAGATTGTTGAATTGAACAAGTAATGGCTATCTTGTAGATCTTAGTCAGGAGGATAGAAAGTATAGTTGTTGTGGAAAAATGCATAAAACAGAATAAATAAAGATAGAACTACTTAATTGGTGTGAAATCAGTGATTTGAGAACGGTTGAGGTTTCGAAGATGCTTCCTCCTTCTGGATCAACTTTTCTCACTATCTACTTCAACTTCTGATGATTCATTCCATGGCAGGCTGTAAGTGATTAACACGAGGTCAGTGGTCATCCAATCTGAATAGGGGAGAAGCTCCTGTCGTCCATTCCCTTGGTGATCCTACGTAAAACGCCACAGATATGGTCGGATCTTCCGGATCATAGAACGCTGCTTCTTAATTCTAGTCTACACCACAAAGGCCCTAAAAGTCTCGTACCTCAGCTGAACTGATGTCTCCATGTCCCCAACGAAGTCATGGATTAGCCGTCTAAGAGATGTATAATCAAGCTTGTGGTTTAATACTATCTCATCAAGGACTCGCAAGAACCCATGTAAAATAGGGATGATGGTTAAGTTACTTCCAATTCATTAGGATGAAGAACGAATACATATCTTAGAATGGAATCAAGCATAGATTAAACTAGAATAATGACATTATTAATCCATAAGAATCAGCAGAGCTCCTAACCTTAACCTAGGAGGTTAATGACTCATAGCTTATAGAAAATAGTAATGTATTCGAAAATATGGAATAAAAGTCCTGAACAAGGGTGATTCTTGTTCTATATATACCAATCTAATAACTAAGAAGTACAAAAATATGATAGAATAGACTAGAGGTGCGAAATCCATCCTTGGGCCCACTTTGGTTGAGTACTTGGGCTGAGTTTAGCGTCCACTTTGAGGAATGGGGAGTGAACCACACTGCCTTATGCTTGTGTTAGGCATTGAACTCCCACTAGGGGGTGGTTGGCGTTCAACGCCAGCTTTGGATCTCCTTTGGGTCGTTGAACGCGAGCTAGGGGGTGGCTCTTTGGAGTTCAAAGCCCAGAATGGGCAGGCTCCTTCGAAGAAAAGTATAGACCATTATATATTGCTGGAAAGCACTAAAAGTTAGCTTTCCAACACCATTGAGAATGCGTCATTTGGATCTCTCTAGCTATAGAAATGCTCATTTCTATTCACAGAGGTCAGATCCTGACAGCCTCTGCTACACTTTCCTTGCCTCTGAATTGGACTTTCCCAAAACTCTTCAATTTCAGCCAGAAAATACCTGAAATCATCATAAAACACACAAACTCAAAGTAGAATCTAAAAATGTGAATTTTTCACTAAAACCTATGAAAATAAAATAAAATTTAAACAAAACATAACAAAAACTATATAAAAATGATGCCAAAAAGCGTATAAAATATCCGCTCATCAGAACACCAAACTTAAACTGTTGCTTGTCCCCAAGCAACCAAAAATAAAGTAGGATTAAAAGAAGAGAATGATACAATAAATCTCAAAGTTTTCAATGAAGCTCAGTTTCAATTAGATAAGTGGGGGGCATCTCACTATCTTTTGAAGCTCAGAAGTATTGGCATGTTTAGGAACTTAGAATCCAGATGGTATTATTGATTCTCCTAGTTTATTTCTTCTTGATTCTTGAACACAGCTTCCTTTGACTCTTGGCCGTGACCCTAAGCGCTTTGTTTTCCAGTATTACCACCGGATACATAGACGCCACAGAAACTTAATTGGGTGAACCCTATAGAATTGTGATTCAGCTTTGCTAGAATCCCCAGCCAGTGGTGTCTAGAGTTCTTAAGCACACTCTTTTGCTTTGGATCACGACTTTAACTGCTCAGTCTCAAACTTTTCACTTGACACTTTCACACCACAAGCATATAGTTAAGGGAATAAGCTCTTTTGAACTTTTAGGCCAAAAATTTGTTTCTTTTAGGCCCTCCTAACCATTGATGCTCAAAGCTTTGGATCCTTGCTCTTGCCTTTTGGTTTAAAGAGCTATTGGCTTTTTCTTTTTCTCTTTTTTTTCCGCTTCTTTCTTTTTCTTTTTCTTTCTTTTTGATGCTTTTTCTTGCTTCAAGAATCAATTTTTGGATTTTTTAGATTACCAATAATATTTCTCTTTTTTCATAATTCTTTCAAGAGCCAACATTCTTAACTCCAACATTAAACATGCACTATCCATTCATGCATTCAAAAAATAAAAGCAATGCCACCATATCACATAATTGAACTATTCTTATTATATAACTCGAAATTTATGCATCTTTATTGCTTCAAAAAAATCAAAATTTTGTTCAAGTTTAATGAGATGATAAGAGGAACATTTTATACCTAATTGGAAAAAGAAAAGGAAAATAGAAACTTAAATCCTAATAATGCTCATGCAATTCTTAAATTAAAAGACAGAAACTTAAATAAAAATGTAAATGCTACTAGTGATCATGTAAATCTAAACAAAAGCAACAACAATTAAAATAGACATAGAAATAGAAAGGTGGAACTCAACCACCTTAATCATGGTTGGCATTAGGCTCTTCAGGGGATAATTTCTGATGCTTCAATTCTTCTAGCTCATGTCCCTGCTTCTCTTGTTCCTTGACTAGTTTGCAAAGCATGCTAGTCTGGTCTTTTTGCTCCTCTCTTAATTGATCTAAGGCGGTTTACAACTATACAATAGATGCTTCTAGCTGAGTCCAATATTCAATTGGAGGTACCTCCTGTATTTGTGGAGGCTCAGGTGTCTTCCTTTTGGGATGATCATCTGATATTCTGGAGCTTTCCATCACTTGCTTGGTGATTGGGCTACCTGCTAGGATACATGAGTCTCTATTAATCAGGACTCCAGCCTCTTTACACAAGCAAAAGATAAGGTTTGGATAGGCCAATTTGGCTTGAGTTGACATCCTGTTTGCAACCTTGTACAGCTTAATGGGGATTAATTGGTGGACTTCCACCTTATTCTCCATTATGATGCAGTGAATCATCACAACTCTTCTAATGGTGACTTTAGAGCGGTTGCTAGTGGAGAGTATGGAATGCCCAATAAAATATGGCCAACCCCTAGTAACTGGTTTGAGATCCATTCTTCTCAGTTGGTTTGGCTTACCTTTTGTGTTATTGATCTACTGAGTTCCAGGTAGATATATGTCTTCTAGAATCTGATCTAGTTTTGGATTAGCTATTACCCTCCTATTAAAAGATTCTGGATCATCCCTTTATGGGGGTAATTTAAAGATCTTTCTCACCTTGTCAAGATGAAAATAGAGAGTCTTCCCTCGGACTATGGTGCGAAAAGTATGGAACCTTTGTCTATCTTTTGTTTGTTTATCTGTCATCTACAGATTTGCATAGAATTTATGGACCATTGCTATTCCAAGATTGGTCACAGGGTTGGCAAGGGTCTCACAGCCTCTCTTTCGAATATACTCTTGGATCTCTAGGTTCTCATCTTCTTTTAATTCGAACCTGACCTCCGGGATCACTGTCCTCTTGCTCATTATTTTGTAATAATTTTCTTCATGCTACTTTGTGTAGAATCTAAAAGGTTTGAAAATAGCTGTTGGGTTGTCTTCTTTGCTTCTTGAAGTGGGTTTTCCACATTTTGGAGCCATGAAATTTGAATGGACAAGAGAGCAAGGCTCTTTCCACACCAAACTTAAAAGGTTTGCTAGTCCTCGAGCAAAAAGAAGATAAAGAAGATGAAGAAGAAGAGAGGGATTCGAATGGAATGTGGATGAGAGAGTATGTGGTGTGAATGGTATATATAGGGGGGTAGGGTGGGTTTTCGAAATTTAATTAGATAAAAGATAAAGAAGATATGATTCATACTTTGGTAAAAGATAGAAAACGATAAGTTTTAAAATTGGTTAAATCATTAAAGATATGAAAAGGATACAAAAGATAAGATAGAAAGTATGAAGGGTACGAAAAAGATTTAAAAGTTTAATAAAAGATTTGAAGAGGAATTGAAAAAGAATTGAAATTTGAAAAAGATTTGAAAAGATTTTAGGAAAAGAGATTGAATTTAAAAGATAATAGCTAAAATATATATGATTGAAATGATAAGATTGAAAAAGATATGTTTTGAAAAAGTCAAACCTCCCCACTTTTGTTGGGCGTTGAACGCCCATAATACCCTTATTCTGGCATTCAACACCAACCTTGTGCTCCTCCTAGGCGTTGAACGTCCAGACAGTACCCTCTAGCTGGCATTCAACGCCATCTTGCCACTCCTATTTGGGCGTCAAACGCCTAACCAACGCTCCTTGGCTGGCATTTAATGCCAGTTTTCTTCCCTTTTTCGGGCGTTGAATGCCCAGCCAGTGCTCCCTGGCTGGCGTTCAATGCCAGTCTTGCTGCTCTTTTAGGGAGTTGAACTCCCATCCTTCCGTCTTGTCTAGTGTTCAACGCCAGCAAAGGGCTTTCCCAGGGTGCTCTGCTTTTAGTTCTGAATATTGTTGTCTCAGTTCTAGGAGGTACACATGATCATAAATATTAGAAAGTAAAGTAACTGTGAAAAATACTTGAAATTAAAAGAAAACTAAATCAATTGAGAACAATTAAAGATACTGAAAACAATAATATGCTTATTAATCTTTGAGTTGCCTCCCAACAAGCACTTCTTTACTGTCGTTTAGCTGGACTTTACTGTGTTCATGTCAGTAACAAGGTAGATTTTTCTTTCTCAGCTTCACTACCCAAGTAATGTTTCACTCTCTGGTCATTAACAGTAAATATTTTATCAGAGTGGTTACTCTGGAGTTCTATATGACCATAAGATGATACATTAGTGATCAGAAAAGGTTCTGTCCAACGTGACTTGAGTTTCCCAGGGAAGAGCTTCAGTCTAGAATTGAAGAGTAAAACTTTCTGTCCATGTTCAAAGACTCTGGAAGATATCCTTCTGTCATGCCACTTCTTGGTCTTTTCTTTATAAATCTTTGTATTTTCAAATGCAGTAAGTCAGAATTCATCAAACTTATTTAGTTAGAGCAACTATTTCTCTCCTGCTGCCTTTGCATTAAGGTTTAAGAGTTTGGTTGCTCAGTAGGCCTTGTATTCCAGCTCTACTGACAAGTGGCTCGCCTTCCTATACACCAATTGGTATGGTGACGTTCCTACAGGGGTCTTGAAAGTTGTTTTGTATGCCCAGAAAGCATCATCAAGCTTTCTTGCCTAATCCTTTCTAGAGGTGTTTGGTACACGAAATCGTGAGTTCACACTTTTCTCACAACTCCGCGCAGCTGACTAGCAAGTGCACTGGGTTGTCCAAGTAATACCTTACGTGAGTAAGGGTCGATCCCACGAAGATTGTCGGCTTGAAGCAAGCTATGGTCATTTTGTAAATCTCAGTCAGGCGGATTCAAATGGTTATAAGGTTTTGATGATTAAAAGATAAATAAAACATAAAATAGGATAGAGATACTTATGCAATTCATTGGTGGGAATTTTAGATACGCATATGGATATGCTTTGTTCCCTCTGAGCCTCTGCTTTCCTATTGTCCTCATCCAATCTTGCGTACTCCCTTCCATGGCAAGATGTATGTTGGTAGATCACTGTTGTCAATGGCTACCATCTGTCCTCTCAGTGAAAACATATCCGCTACGGTTTTCCACATGGCTAATGAGCTGTCGGTTCTCGATCATGTCGGAATAAGATCCATTGATCCTTTTGCACACTGTCACTGTGCCCAACAGTCATATGTTTGAAGCTCGTCACAGTCATCCCATCCCAAATCCTACTCGAAATACCACAGACAAGGTTTAGACTTTTCAGATCTCAAGAATGCTGCCAATTGATTCTAGCTTATACCACGAAGACTTTGATCTCACGGAATGGAAGGCTCTGTTGTCAGGAGAGGCAACCATGCATCGTGAACCAGGAGGCCAAGAGATACACACTCAAGCTCTTGCAGATAGAACGGAGGTGGTTGTCAGGCACGCGTTCAGAAGGGAGGATGATGATGAGTGTCACGGATCATCACATCCATCAGGTTGAAGTACGAGTGAATATCTTAGAACAAGAATAAGCGTGAATTGAATAGAAAAATAGTAGTACTTTGCATTAATTCATAAGGAATATCAGAGCTCCACACCTTAATCTATAAGGTGTAGAAACTCCACCGTTGAAAATACATAAGTGATGAAGGTCCAGGCATGGCCGAATCGCTAGCCCCCAAAACGTGATCAAGAGATCAAAAGTGATCCAAAGGTAGTCTCAAAAATGATCTAAAGATATGAATACAATAGTAAAAAGTGCTATTTATACTAAACTAGTAAACTAGGTTTACAGAAATGAGTAACTAAGTGTAGATAGTGCAGAAATCCACTTCCGGGGCCCACTTGGTGTGTGTTTGGGCTGAGGATTGAAGCTTTCACATGCATAGGCTCTTCTTGGAGTTTAAACGCCAGTTTTGGTGCCAGTTTGGGCATTTAACTCCAGCTTTGGTGCCAGTCTTGGCATTTTACGCCAGAAAATGGTCTTTGACCGGCGTTTAAACGCCAGTTTGGGCCATCAAATCTCAAGCAAAGTATGGAGTATTAAACATTTCTGGAAAGCCCCAGATGTCTAATTTCCAACGCAATTAAGAGCGCACCAATTGGGTCTCTATAGCTCCAGAAAATCCACTTCGAGTGTAGGGAGGTCAGAATCCAACAGCATCTTCAGTCCTTTCTCAGCCTCTGAATCAGATTTTTGCTCAGGACCCTCAATTTCAACCAGAAAATATCTAAAATCACAGAAAAACACACAAACTCATAGTAAATTCTAGAAATGTGATTTTTGCATAAAAACTAATAAAAATATACTAAAAAGTAACTAAAACATATTAAAAACTATGTAAAAAATAATGCCAAAAAGTGTATAAATTATCCGCTCATCAGTGCTCACTGTCCTTTCTAGGATTCTCTTCAGTTCTCTATTTGAGACTTTAGCTTGTCCATTTGTCTGTGGGTGATATGGGATTGTTAGGATTTTTGCCAGTAAAGAATGTCATAAAAATAGTCGCGTTGTAGATATAGTCTCTAAACCGTCAAAAATCCCTTCGTACAAACATTTTGGTTGTCACAAGTAACAAACCCCTTTAAAATTGATAACCGAGTATTAAACCTCGGGTCGTCTTCTCAAGGAACTGCGAGGAAGGTATGTTCTTATTATTGGTTATGAGTTTGTAAATTAGGGTTTTGGAAGTAAGGTGGGAATACGTTATATGACAAATAATTTAAATGGCAATTAAAAATGAATAAATACTGTAAAGCAAACTTTTGGGCAAGGTATGAGAAATTGGAGGTCCAACGTAGTTATCTCTCTCAACTATAAGGAAAGTTGAATCTAAACTCTACTTGGTCAACCTTTACTAAAGTAAAGGAAAGTCAAGGGACTAATTAAATTGAACTTTGAATCCTATTTATTTTCTAAGAAAAGGTTGGGATTACTTAAGTTCAGCTCAATTAGCAAGATAACGATTATCAAATATATTGAGTTTAATAACTGTTGAGTTACTGATTTCTTAACCAAAACCAAAAGGGGAAAAAGTAAAATTGCTAGAATAATAGAGGTGACCTTAGATGGAAGGCAATAGTAACTTAAATCAAAGAGAACAATCTTAACTGAAAATACTTCAAATATCATTAATTCAAAATAGATATCTGTAACATGGAATAATTCATAAATCAATTCAAATATTAAAAGCAAATAAATAAATAAAAGTAAACTGAAAATATAAGAACATTAAACCTAGATCCAGAGTTACTCTCAAAACAAAAAGAAATCCTAAATCCTAAAGAGAGAGAGAGAATCTCTCTCTAAACTAAATCTAAATCATGAAAACTAGAAATTGGTGAGCTCTCCCTGAATGGATGCATTCCTCCACTTTATAACCTCTAATCTATGCTGTCTGTGCTTGGATCTGGGCCAAAAAGGGCTTTAGAAATTGCTGGGGGCGTATTCTGTGAATTCTGATACGTGGCCTCTGTCACGCGCCCGTGTGGGTCACGCGGTCGCGTCGTCTGGAGCTTTTCCTTGCCATGCGGTCACGTTGATCACGCGTCCGCATCGTGGGGTTCTACGTGAGGCGCGCGGTCGCGTCGCTGCTTCTTCGCTTCTGGCACGCGATCGCGTCATCC
>NC_029780.3:91144018-91205702 GCF_000817695.3 Arachis duranensis
CTTACTGGATTTTGTGTTTACTCTCTAATCACTCAGTGTTTATTGGGTTAATCACTCTATTCTTCTTTTTATTCTTCCTTTCTATAACTTTGTTTTTCGTCTAACCAATCAACAATTATAGAACATAGTCATACCAAAACTCATGAGGTCTTTAATCAAGGTTGTAACGGGGTCAAGGTAAAGGTAAGTATATATGTATAAGGCTAAGTGAGCTAATAAGTGAATCCTTAATTAGACTAAGATCTCACCTAACATACATATTTAGTAAAATGATGCTTCTTTACCTATTCTCCCTATTTTCTCACTTTTGATGTGACATGCTCATGTTTCAGTTCTTGTTTTTATCCCATGTGCATTTATTTTTATTTTGCATTGGGGAGTTCTTTTTGTATCCCCTTATTTACATGCTTGAAAAATAACCCCTTTTTTTTTGAATACACATGGTAATTTTAATTAATTTGAATTTTCATGAGCATGCTTCCCAAAATTTTTGAGTTGCTTTATTCTTTCTAATTTTTCTACCTTTTGTTTTTATCAACTATGTTCCCATAAGGTTTCCCACATTTTACTCTATTAATAATTTTCTATCTTAAGCTAACCAAGGATTCACTTGGGATTTTCTTTTGTTTTTCTGCTTAAGGCTAGTAATTTGGCTAAATAGAATAAAGAGGTTTTAAAAGGCTCAAGGGGGCTAACAAAGGTGATGTAAAAGGTAGGCTAATCTGGGGTAAGTGAGCTAAAATCAAATAATGGCCTCAATCATTATTTTGGGATGTACCTATATTCTACAATCGGATATATAGACTAAAACAAAGTAAAGAACACCAGAATAAGAAAGAAGGTTGGAACACACAGGAATAAAAATTATGGTTTGAATGTAACCATACAGTTAAGCTCAAAACTCACAGGCTATGTGTTCTCTAGCTGAAAAATCATTTATCACTTATGTATGTCATGCAGGTTTAAAAATTCTCATTATTCTCTTAAAAAGTAATTCAGGGTAGCCTTTGAAATTTTAATGTTTCTCCTTGATAAAATGTTGTCAGTTTAACTACATCATGTAATGCTATATATACAAGGTTTTATGGATCTAAATTTATTATGTTCAAGTTCCTAGCTTACTCTTTCTTATTTTTGTCAATTTAAACTAAGCTATAATTAAGCTATCTTATGTCAAAAGGGTAAACTATACTAATTGATCCACTAATAAGTTAGAATTGCAACTAAACTAATGAACTAAATAACTTAAAAGATGAACTAAAAATGCAAAATGCAGAAAATAGAGTAACAATACACAAGTAGCAATGTATAAGTACTCAGAAAATAACAAATAAAAGAAAAAAAGGAGAAAAATACAGAAAAGTATCCAAAATAAAAGAAAAGTATGTAGTGGTTCACCAAGATAAACGCTAGACATGGCGACCTCCCCACACTTAAAATGAAGCATCGTCCCCGATGCTCAATCAAGCCGGGTGTGAAGGAGTGTCATCGCTGGTAGGGATGGTAGCGGGGGTCTCTGTGGTGGTGGTGGGCTGAGAGTCTGGCTGCTGTAGAAGAGGGACGGACTGGATCGGGATCTCCGGGTCTGCAGCCTCAAGCTGATGTGGGACCTCCTGGTGTGGTGCAGGCTGTTCTACACCTGCCTACTGATGAGTCTCCGCCTGGGGGTGAGGCTCCTCCTCGTGCTCATCCTCCTCCTCCTCTGATGGCTCTGATGGTGTGTCGGGCTCAGAGGGGATGTCGGCGCCCTGTCTAATCATCAGCTTCAGATGCGAATAACATCGCCTACTGCGACGCTCCAGTCTCTCATACCGGCGCTTGTTACGGCGCTACATCTAATCGAGCTGGCGGAATAGGCGGTGCACGAGGCGGTATACCGGCTCAGAGGTGGGTGGAGGTGCAGTGGTGGCAACAGGTGCATAAGTGGATGAAGAGGGTCCAGCAAACGGAGGGGCTGTCTCATCAGTAGCAGTGAAAAGTGGTGGTCTATAGCCCAAAGCGAGGAAGTTCCTGCTGTAAGGAATGATCTTCCTGCAGTCCGCCGCTGGTGGTCTCTCATCGGCATCCTCCCATGGCACGTCAGCTCGACGGCCTAGCTGTGTAACCAGGTAAGGAAAGGGGAGGGTGCCTCGGACGTGGACCCTGGCCATATAAAGCCGGATAAAACGTGGCAAGTACAGGTCCTTACCCTCCAACACACACCATAGGAGGGTGATCATGGCAGTCGGGATCTCTGTCTCATGAGTACTTGGCATCACAAAGTTGCTCAAGATCTGATGCCAAAGCTGAGCCTCATCATTTAAGTACACTCTCTTGATCCCGCGAGGCATAGTGGTGTCCTGACCCATCTCCCAAGGAACAGCAGGGTCGAGAGCTATCCGGGCCTTTACAGCATCCCAATCAAACCTCATCTGGCCCATGTCCTCCTCAGTCTTTGCATAACCATCAGGCTGGTCGGATTTGGCTGGGAGCCGGAGAATGTCCTCTATGGCCTCCACAGTGACCAGAATTTGTTTTACTCTCAGGTTTACTGCATCTAGGGTAGTAAGGTAGTAGTTGCAATAGAATTCCCGTACCCAAGATGCATTGACCTCTATCAGTGCTCTTTCCAGAAAGAATCAGCCTCTCTGCTTGATTTGCTCAGTGGTGTACTGCTGGAGGACTTCTGGAATCCTCAGAGTTCTCTCCAGGTATAGATTCCTGGAGTTTGCAAATACCGGGTACTTCAGCTCACAGTACCGGTTTGCAAATTTTATAGGATCAGTCGAAGGGAGCAGCTGGTCAGCTTTTTCCTGCGGTGTGAAGTTCTTCTCCCGCCAGGAGGAATCGTGCATGAGGTCAATAATGGACTGGGAGGAATCTCCTCGCTTGCGCTTTCCAGTAGCCTTGCCTTTCCCTTTTCTCTGTGAGACAGACATCCTGAAAAACAGAAAACTAGGGAATGGATAAAATAGGACATCCTGAAAAATAGAAAACCATGGAATGGATAAAATAGGGAAGCAAAAGACAATATAAACAAAGGAAACTCAAAGCGGCAAGGGAGAATAAGGAAAATGAGTAAATGAAATGTGATGGAATATATGTTAAATGGAAGAAATAGTCAATATGCCAAGGTGAGAAAGTTAGAGAAAGGGAAAATAATCAGACAAGAGAACAAAAGGGTTAGTATGGTAAAAAAAGGAGTTAGTAAATTAAAATAAGGAGTTAGTAAAGTAAGTGGCATAGAAAAATTCCATATAACAAGGATTCACAGGTAAGAATAGAAGTACTCATAATCGAATAAAGAAAACAGGGTGATGCTGATTCGAATAAAAAATAAAGAAGGCAAAAATTGGAATCAGTGAATCACAAATGCAGTTTATGAACCAGGAAACAAAAAGGATAAGAAAGCTGGCCATAGCATTCATGAATTGGTTTGGGTAAAGTAGAGTAAATCAGAGTTTAGAAATGCCAAACCAAAACAAGAATGAAAACAAATTTAAAAAATTTGGGCAGCATTTCGGCTAAAATTGGATTGTCCCGAAAAACAAACAGCAATCACAGCAATTTAAAAATAAAGCTGCATGTACATAGATGTAAAATAAATATAAAAACTCAATGTAACAGCAGCAACATACAAGAAATGTAGCATATGAATTAGGATTATAGCAGCACAGAGATGCACATAGGATAAAACAGAAGTAAGAACAGTGCAAGTAAACAGACCTAGATCCACTAACCATAGCCTAAGCTACCTAACAACCTAAAAATCCACTAAGACTATCTATCCTAATCATGAACATAAATGGGAAAAAGAATACAGAAAAATGACGAACGGATAAAAAGGGCTGCGTATTGCGGAACCTGGTAAGCGGAAGGGGTGGAACAGGGAAGAAGGTGGTCGTGGCGGCGCCACCATATTTAGCCAAATCTCATATCATAATCAACATTCCATAACTCAATCCAATATTCATTCTTTCCCCTCTCAATTTCCAAAACAATAATCAATTTCATCAATCACCAAATATTTTCACATATCAATATCATACTCCAAAAACATGCTCATTGACGTTAGAATTTTCGCCAGTAAAGAATTTCATAAAACCAGTCGCGTTGTAGATATAGTCTCTAAACCGATAGAAATCCCTTCGTACAAACGTTTTGGTTGTCATAAGTAACAAACCCCTTTTAAATTTGATAACCGAGTATTAAACCTCGGGTCGTCTTCTCAAGGAACTGCGAGGAAGGTATGTTCTTATTATTGGTTATGAGTTTGTAAATTGGGGTTTGGAAGTAAGGTGGGAATATGTTATATGACAAATAATTTAAATGGCAATTAAAAATGAATAAATACTGTAAAGCAAACTTTTGGGCAAGGTATGAGAAATTGGAGGTCCAACGTAGTTATCTCTCTCAACTATAAGGAAAGTTGAATCTAAACTCCACTTGGTCAACCTTTACTAAAGCAAAGGAAAGTCAAGGGACTAATTAAATTGAACTTTGAATCCTATTTATTTTCTAAGAAAAGGTTGGGATTACTTAAGTTCAGCTCAATTAGCAAGATAACGATTATCAAATATGTTGAGTTTAATAACTGTTGAGTTACTGATTTCTTAACCAAAACCAAAAGGGGAAAAAGTAAAATTGCTAGAATAATAGAGGTGACCTTAGATGGAAGGCAATAGTAACTTAAATCAAAGAGAACAATCTTAACTGAAAATACTTCAAATATCATTAATTCAAAATAGAGATCTGTAACATGGAATAATTCATAAATCAATTCAAATATTAAAAGCAAATAAATAAATAAAAGTAAACTGAAAATAAAAGAACATTAAACTTGGATCCATAGTTACTCTCAAAACAAGAAGAAATCCTAAATCCTAAAGAGAGAGAGAGAATCTCTCTCTAAACTAAATCTAAATCATGAAAACTAGAAATTGGCGAGCTCTCCCTGAATGGATGCATTCCTCCACTTTATAACCTCTAATCTATGCTGTCTGTGCTTGGATATGGGCCAAAAAGGGATTCAGAAATTGCTGGGGGCGTATTCTGTGAATTCTGATACGTGGTCTCTGTCACGCATCCGCGTGGGTCACGCGGTCACGTCGTCTGGAGCTTTTCCTTGCCATGCGGTCGCGTCGGTCACGCGTCCGCGTCGTGGGTGTTCTACTTGAGGCGCGCGGTCGCGTCGCTGCTTCTTCGCTTCTGGCACGCGATCGCGTCGTCTATGCGATCGCGTGGATACCAGTTCCCTTAAAGCTCCATTTTGCCTTCTCCTTCCATTTTTGTATGTTTCCTTTTTCATCCTTTAAGTCATTCAGCCTTAGAAAACCTGAGACTACTCAACACACTAATCATGGCATCGAATGGAAATAAAGGTAATTAAAACAATTAATTTTAAAGCTTAGGAAACATATTTTTCCCAATATGACATAATAAGGAAGGGAAAGTAAAATCATGCAATTAATGTGAATAAGTAGGTGAAGGATTGAATAAATCACTCAAATTAAGCACAAAAGAACTCATGAAATATGGGTTTATCAGCCACCTTAAGGCGAACTCCATAACGGTGCAGAATAGAGTCAAGCTGTTTATTGCAGAAATAAGTGCCTCCATCACTGATCAGTGTCCGAGGGACACGAAACCTACTGAAGATGTTTTTCTGGAGGAACTTCATCACTACCCTAGTGTCATTTGTGGGTGATGAGACTGCTTCAACCCATTTAAACACATAATCCACTGCCACGAGGATATAGGTTTTTTGAGTATGAAAGTGGAAAAGGTCCCATGAAGTCTATACCCCATACATCAAACAGCTCAATCTCTAGGATTCCTTGCTGAGGCATGTCATGACCATGAAGGAGATTGCCAGTCCTTTGGCAACTATCACAGTGACAAACAAACTATCGAAAATCCTTGAAGAGTTTGGGCCAGTAGAAACCACTTTGGAGAACCTTTGTGGCCGTTCGCTCACCTCCAAAGTGTCCTCCATAATCTAAGCCATGGCAATGCCATAGGATTTTCTATGCCTCTTCTTCAGACACACAATGGCGGATTATCCCGTCCAAGCATCTCTTAAATAGATATGGTTCATCCGATAAGTAGTATCTTGCATCATGAAGGAGTTTTCGAGCTTGCTACCTACTGTATTCCTTGGGGATGAACCTTATAGCCTTGTAATTCGCAATATTTGCAAACTAAGGTGTTGTCCAAATGGCAAAGAGTTGCTCATCCAAAACGGTTTCAGACACCTCGGTAGAGGGAGGAGATGTCCCTGCTACTGGTTTATTCCGAGACAAGTGGTCAGCCACTTAATTTTCTGACCCTTTTCTATCTCTGATTTCTATATCAAACTCTTGCAGGAGTAGCACCCATCTTATCAGCCCTAGCTTAGAATTCTGCTTAGTGAGGAGATATTTAAGAGCAGCATGATTAGTGTAGATAATGACTTTAGATCATATTAAATAGGATCTAAACTTGTCAATGGTATAAACCACTGCAAGCAATTCCTTTTCTATGGTAGTATAGTTCTTCTGTGCGTCATTTAGAATACGACTAGCATAATAAATGACATGCAGAAGCTTGTCATCTCTCTGCCTAGAACTGTGCCAATGGATTGATCACTGGCATTACACATCAGTTCGAATGGTAAGTCTTAGTTGGGAGCAGAAATGACAAGTGTAGTGGTAAGCTTAGCCTTTAGAGTTTCAAAGGAATGGATGCACTCTTGGTAAAAAACAAATAGAGTGTTAGTAGCTAGTAATTTGCATAGGGGTTTTGCAATTTTGGAAAAATCCTTTATGAACCTTCTATAAAACCTTGCATGTCCCTGGAAACTTTTGATTGCCTTAATATTAGTGGATGGTTGTAACCGCTCAATTACCTCCACCTTACCTTGATCCACTTCTATTCCCTTGTTTGAAATCCGATGCCCAAGAACAATTCCTTCAGTCCCCATGAAGTGGCATTTTTCCCAGTAAACCAGGTTTGTCTCTTGGCATCGTTTGAGAACTAGGGCTAGATAGTCAAGGCAGGAGTCAAATGAATCCCCCAAGGCGGAGAAGTCATCCATGAACAATTCAAGGAATTTCTCCACCATATCAAAGAAAATGGAGAGCATACACCTCTGAAAGGTTGCAAGTGCATTGCACAGGCCAAATGGCATCCACCTATAAGCAAACACGCCATATGGGCATCTAAATGCTATTTTTTCTTGGTCCTAAGGATCCACTGCAATTTGATTATAGCCAGAATAGCCATCCAAAAAGTAGTAGAATGCATGACCTGCTAGTCTCTCTATCATTTGATCTATAAATGGCAAAGAAAAATGATCCTTTCTAGTGGCGTTATTGAGCCTCCTATAGTCAATGTACATACGCCACCCTATAACTGTTCTTGTGGGAATCAGTTCATTCTTTTTATTATGAACCGCTGTCATGCCTCCCTTTTTGGGAACAACTTGAAAAGGACTCACCCAGGGGCTGTCTGAAATATAATAAATAATGCCAGCCTCCCATAATTTTGTGACTTTCTTTTGCACCACTTCCTTCATGACTAGATTCAGTTGCCTCTGTGGTTGCACCATGGTTTGGCGTCATCTTCCAGCAGAATCTTGTCCACCCAAGAGATGTCTTGTGTAGGCAGAGCTTATTGTCACAGGGTAAGTATCCCCATCTCCTAGAAATTCATATTTCAAAGATGATGGTAATGACTTGAGCTCGAGTTTAAGAGGCTTATCCTCTTCCTTAGAAGTTTTCAAAGGCTCCTTCATATCTTCTGGCTCCTCTAATTCAGGCTGGGCATCATAAAAGATGTCATTAAGCTTTTCTTCGAGTCTCTCAATCACGTTCACTTCTTCCACTAGGGAATCGATGATATCAATACTCATGCACTCGTTTGAGTGTCTGGATGCTGAATAACTTTGACAGCATTCAGGATGAACTCATCCTCATTGACTCTTAGGGTTACTTCCCCTTTTTGAACGTCAATGAGGGAAGCAAAGGATCCAACCCTAACAATCATATCCTCAATCACACCTGATGGAAGCTTAACAGAGCCATCAGCAAGTTGAAGACATATGTGGGTCGGTTTAACTTCTTGAGTCAAATAGAGCCTCTTTATTAATGATGCAGGTATTAGGTTAATACTTGCTCTAAGATCACATAGGGTTGTCCTTGTGCAGGCATCCCCTAGGGTGTATGGCATCATAAAGCTCCCAGAGTCTTTGAGTTTCTCTGATAAGCTCTTTTGGATCACTGCACTGCATTCTTCAGTGAGGAAAACTATTTCTGCCTCTCTCCAATCCTTCTTATGACTTAAGATGTCTTTCATGAACTTAGCATAACAAGGTATCTATTCAAGAGTCTCTGCAAAAGGAATCTTGATCTCTAGTGTCTTGAGATATTTCACAAAGTGGGTAAACTGTTTATCTTTTTTTGCTTGACGGAGTTTCTGAGGAAATGGCATCCTGGCCCTGTACTTATCAACCTTAGTTGATGTAGGTTGAATGCCTACAAAAATGGAAAGGGGATTAGTGGCTTCCTTAGGAGGGGTCATATCAGCATTTGCATGAGTCTGACCATCCCTGTTCGGGCGTTCAACTCCCTTGTTGCACCTTTCTTGGTGTTTAATGCCACGAATACTATCCCCTTTTGGGCGTTCAACGCTAGGAGTGATGCCCCCTTCTTGGCGTTGAACGTCAATGACATTCCTCTCTAGGCATTCAACGCCCTCAAAGGTGTCTTGGACAATAGTCTGATTATCCTATGTCAGCTTTTCCTTCCCTGGTCTCCTGTTGTTCTGAGGTTGGGTGTTTAATATTTTCCCACTACTCAGTTGGATAGCCTAACACTCTTCTTTTATCTGTTTAGATAATTGCTGCCTAGTTTGACTTAGCTGTGTTTCTATATTTCTATTGGAAGTCTGAGTTTCTTGCAGAGCTTCTTGCAGTTCCAGCAACCGATGTGCAAGGGCGTGTAGCTACTGAGTCAATGGGCCATTTTGTTCTGGAGGGTTAGATTCAGTAGATACTGCCTTAACCTCTCCCTTTATGGAAGTCTCATCAACTGAGTACAGATGCTGGTTTGTGGAAACTGTCTCAATAAGTTCGTGAGCCTCTTCAATTGTTTTCCTTATATGTATAGAACCACCAGTAGAGTGGTCTAGAGACATCCTAGCCAAGTCTATTAGGCCATAATAGAAGATGTCTAATTGCACACATTCTGAAAATATTTCAGTGGGGAATTTTCGTAGCATTCTACTAAAACTCCCCCAGGCATCATAAAGAGTTTCATTATTCTCTTGCTTGAAGCCTTTGATGTCCAGCCTTAACTGGGTTAACTTCCTTGGGAGAAAGTATTGATTCAGAAACTTGTCTACTAGCTGCTTTCATGTTTTCAAGCTAGATTTGGGTTGGTTATCTAACCCCTATTTGCTTGGTCTCTTACAGAAAATGGAAAAAGTAGCAGTCTGTAGACATCCTGATCCACCCTTTCTGTGTGTACTGTGTCAGCAATTTGTAAGAAATTTGCCAGGAACTCAATAGGCTCTTCCTTTGGAAGTCTAGAGTACTGGCAGTTTTGCTACGCCAGAGTAATGAGCTGAGGGTTTTGCTCAAAATTACTTGCTCTAATGGGGGGTATACTGATACTTTTTCCATAGAAGTCAGGAGTGCGGGCTGTAATACCCCAAAGTTCTTCTGAACTATTCATTTTCATTTGGGTTCATGGTGAAGGAAGGTAGGAGAATTCAAATAAAAATAAAAATTAGAATTAAAATATTTTTGTTTTTATTTTATTTATTTATAGATTTCAAAAAATAAAAAGGAAATTAAAAGCTAATTAACTAAAAAGATTTGAAAATTAAAAGGTGGTTTTCGAAAAAAGGAGAGAGAAAAATTAGTTAGGAAGTTTTGAAAAAGAGGAAAGAGAAAGGAAAGTATTAAAGAGAAACCAAACTTTTAAAATTAAAATAAGATAAAAATGAGTAATTAATTAAGAAAGATTTGAAAATAAGATAAGATAGGATATTTGAAAAATTTTGATTTTTAAAAATTTTGAAATTTAGAATTGGAAAGAAAAAGTTAATAAGATAAAATAAGAATCGAAAAAGATTTGAAAGCTTTGATTATGAAAATTTTTTATTTTGAACTTTGAAAAAGATTTGATTTTAAATTTTGAAATTGAAACAAGATAAGATAAAGATTTGAAAATAAGTTGAAAAGAAAGATATGGTGAAGATTTGAAAAGTTTTTAAAAAGATAGGATTTGAAATTTAAAATTTAACTTCACTAACAAGAAAACTCCAAACTTAAAATTTTTTAAATCAAGATAAAAATAAAGGAAGCAAGATTTTTGAAAATTTGAATAAAGATAAAAGATTTATTTTTTATTTTTTCGAACTAATAAAGAAAGAGAAAAACAACTAAGAGACACCAAACTTAAAATTTTTAGATCAAAGACATTAGCCTTTTCGAAAATCAGAAAGAAAAACACCAAAAGACACCAAATTTAAAAATTTTAAGATCAAACAACGAAAAGAAACAAGAACAACTTGAATACCAAGAAGAACACTCAAGAACAATTTTCGAAAATTTAAGGGAAATAAAGAACACACAAAAGACACTAAACTTAAAAATTGACACTAGAATCAAACAAAAGACAAAGAAAAGATGGATTTTGAAGAAGTTTTTTGAAAAAGAAAATAAAAGACACAAATAAAAGAGAAAAATTACGGTTTAATAGCTGTTTAAATCCGTAAAAAGTACCTAATCTAAGTCACAAGCTAGTCCGGTAGTTTGTCAAACTCGAACAACCTCCGGTAATGGCGCCAAAAACTTGGTGCACGAAATTGACTCCGCAATATTCGCACAGATAAACCGGCAAGTGCACCAAGTCGTCCAAGTAATACCTTTGGTGCGTGAGGGTCGATCCCACGGATATTGTCGGATTGAAAAAGCAATGACTATCTTTTAGATCTTAGTCAGGCAGATAGAAAATATAGTTACTGTGGAAAAACGCAAAAAATAGAATAAATAAAGACAGAACTACTTAATTGGTGTGAAATCATTGATATGAGAACGGTTGAAGCTTCGGAGATGCTTCCTCCTTCTGGATCAACTTTTCTCACTATCTACATCAACTTCTCATGATTCATTCCATGGCAGGCTGTAAGTGATTAACGCCAGGTCAGTGGTTATCAATCTCTTCCGCTTCAGATTAAATGTCAGGTCAGTGGTCATCCAATCTGAATGGGGGTGAAGCTCCTGCAGTCCTTTCCCTTGGTGATCCTATTCAAAATGCCACAGACAAGGTCGGATCTTCCAAATCAGAGAATGTTGCTTCTTGATTCTACCCTATACCACAAAGGCCCTAATCGCCCCGTAACTCGACTCAACTGATGTCTCCAAGTCCCCAATGAAGTCGTGGATTAGCCATCTAAGATATGTGTAATCAAGCTTGTGGTTCAATACTATCCCGTTAAGGACTTGCAAGAACCCATGTAGAATAGGGATGACGGTCAAGTTACACTCCCAATTCATTAGGATGAAGAACGAAGATACATCTTAGAATGGAATCAAGCATAGATTGAAATAGAATAGTGATATTATTAATCCATAAGAATCAGTAGAGCTCATAACCTTAACTTAGGAGGTAAGTGACTCATAGCTTACAGAAAATAGTAATGTATTCGAAATTATAGCATAAAAGTCCTGAACAAGGGTGATCCTTGTTCTATATATACTAATCTAATAACTAAGAAGTACAAAAATATGATAGAATAGACTAGAGGTGCGAAATCCATCCTTGGGCCCACTTTGGTTGAGTATTTGGGTTGAGTTTGGCGTCCACTTTGAGGAATGGAGAGTGAACCACGCTGCCTTATGCTTGTGTTGGGCATTGAACGCCCACTAGGGGGTGGTTAGTGTTCAATGCCAGCTTTGGATCTCCTTTGGGGCATTGAACGCCAGCTTGGGGGTAGCTTCTTGGCGTTCAACGCCTAGAATGGGCAGGCTCCCCCGTAGAAAAGTATAGACTATTATATATTTTCTGGAGAGCTCTAAAAGTTATCTTTCCAACGCCGTTGAGAATGCGTCATTTGGACCTCTGTAACTCCAGAAATGCTCGTTTGAATGCACATAGGTCAGATCCTAATAGCATTTGCTACGCTTTCCTTGCCTCTGAATCAAACTTTGTCAAAACTCTTCAATTTCAGCTAGAAAATACCTGAAATCATCATAAAACACACAAACTCAAAGTAGAATCCAAAAAATGTGAATTTTGCACTAAAATCTATGAAAATAAAATAAAACTTAAACAAAACATAACAAAAATTATATAAAAAAGATGCCAAAAAGCGTATAAAATATCCGCTTATCATGTAGCTTGTTGTTTTTTGTCACCAGTGCGACGGACTGAGAAGCTAGGGCGGTGGTGGCAGGACGCGACCCACAGACTGCATACTGACGCGGGATAGAGTGGCGAGCCAAGCACCAGGGATGCATGACCGGAACAAGGAAAGTGGATGACACAGAGACCTGCGACGAGAAGGAGACGTCTTTTCGACCTGTTGGCTGCCAACGATGGAGACGAACGCGCGCGAGAGAGGCAGGTGGACTGGGGCCGAAGCTAAACGTCGTTGAGGGTTCGATGGCCAGTGAAGAATGTTGGGGGTGACTGCTGTCTTAGGAGGAAGAAGAATTTGAAAATAAAAACTGTTTATAACTAAGATTTGAATAATTGTTTTTATAAAATAACTGAATAAAATTTTTTGAATTTAAAATACTTTGTGGAGTGATATCAATTTTTATTTTTATTAGAATAAATAACTAATCCATTATATATATTGTCAAGATTTTTAGTAGTCTCTTTAATAGAATTCATGAAAGATTATAATACAAAGTTTGTCATCTAGCTATCAGTACAATAGCTTCTTTCAATTTTAGTATTTTGGGTCAAAATCTACGTCTCAAGTTCTCAACTATACTACGCCTTTTGACCGTAACATACATACATGCATGCGTACATACATGATTTGTCAACACTCAACAGCTAGAATTTAATTTGGATATTTAATTATTGTACCATGAGAAGAGTAAAGAGGAAAAAACAAGCGAACAATATATAGGAAACGACAATCTAGTGGTTTCTAAAGTCCAGTTGGATACAGGTACGATGTGCATGAAAGACCGACCGCAAGCATGCACTATACATATATATAAACTCCTTTGTTTATATATATAATAAAATATTTTTTTTAATTTTTCTTTTTTTAAACAACAAAACTTAACACAAACAGTGAAACGAAAAAGAAACTAACAAACAAAAAACATGTAAAAACAAGACCAGAAAATTGTCCTTAATATTATTTTCGACATTGCCATCAACAATAAAAAGAATCCAAATTATACCATTCTCTATAATAAGTTACAAATTTACGAAACACCTCTTCAGCACCTTCTTCTGTATTGTTGATGATCCGTTTGTTTCTCTTTAGTCAAATGTTCCAAATAATAAAAAAAAACATATAAATCACTTGTTGTGTTCTCTTTTCTTGTGAGCAACATTTGTCCAATTCTCAAAATATTTTTTTAATGAGCCCAGAATAGATCACAAACTCCCAAAATCAAATAGCCATTTATACCACACCTGCCAAGTAAACTCATAGCACAAAAATAAGTAAGGTATATATTCAACGTCTGGTTTATACAAGACACATGTTATCACTATGTTGAACAATTTTCAATCTATACAATTTTTTTTTATTTACTCTCCCTATCAGTATAAACCAAAAACTGAAATAAAAGTGAAAGTGGGGTAAAAGTAGAATTAATGTGTCATAAAATTATTTTTTTAAACTGTTTAAAGTAATAGAATAAAGTTAATGATCGAGGTCATCATGATAAATGATAAAATTGATATGGTAATATAACGAAAATGATGCTGCAATGTGAGATAAATAATATTTGAAAATAATATTTTAACTAACAGTTTATTATAAAATATTTAATCGAATGAAAAAAGTAAAAATTATTTTTAAAATTGTTTAAAATATTAAAAAATTTTAAAAAAAATACAGAATAAAAACCAAACTATTTTATTTAAAATTCATTAGATTTTTTTTAAGTTTTGTAGCTGATTCATTAACTAAACTTGTTCTTACCATACTAAATACTGTGTGTATGAAAGAGGAACCGGCAGAAATTTATACTTTAACGCACTTGAGTATATTATTGGGCTCTTTGCTAAATTAATAGAATTTCTGATTAAAAAAAAAAATCGTTGGACCATATAGCCATTCGCCTTTCGAACAAAACTGGCAAGTTGGTAGTTTCCAGCATAGTTGATGATTAAATTGAAGCTTTAAGGTTGCGAGAATCGAACCGGTCAATGAACCAATAGAGTAATTAGTTCATTAGTTTAATGGTTTGATCAGAGTTCAACCGATTTAATTAAATATAAAATAAAATTATTAAAAATTAAATATATAATTTTAAATATTAAAAAAAACATAATTAATCATCAATAAAAAAAACACTATCAATTATCATCCATCAAAATTTAACAAAATTATTCACCACAAGTTTCATAACTACAAATGTTTTAGTCTATGCCAACATTGTTCCAAGCAGGTACTTCATGGCTGCAAAAGGTCTTTATGGATGCTCCAATCTCAGTTGACAACAAAACCACCACAGTTATATTTCAATACAAAGGCATCTCAAACACTGATCTCTTCGTCAATTTCAACAAGCAAACAATAACCTCAGGTCCTCAGCAAACAATAGCATCAGCAACAAAATCATGAATAAATAACAAATAAGTCAGAAACAACAAATAACAACTAAATCAAAATAACCTCAGAAAATCAAAATAAATGAAAATCATGAATCCAGCAAACAAATAAATTAGAAAATCATGAACAGAAAATCAGAAATAACAAATAAATTCATTCCAGCAAATAATAAACCAGCAAGCAGAGGAGGAAGGCAAAACTGCGAACAGAGGAGGCGAGGCTTACCAGCGGCGAGGAAGAAGGCGAGAAACGGCGACAATAGAGGAAGCGACACCGACGAACACAAAGAAGGCGAGCTCGACGATGAAAACAACGAACAGAAGCCAGAAACCCAGAACTTACCTCAAGAGAAGAACGAACAGAAGCCAGAAAACAGCACGAACAGAAGCCAAAAACCTAGAAGCCCTAAACCCAAAAACCCAGAAGCCAGAAATTCAGAACCCGCGACGGCGCGCGATGACCCGCGATGGTGAACGACGACCTGCGACGGTGAAAGTGGGAGTGTTCTTCCCGGCGTCGGTTGTCCGTCGTATGTAGAAGCTCCAGCCTCGAGCTTATGGTTGGGAGTGGCAGTGGAGTGTTCTTCGAAGATTTTGGGATATTATGGATTTTCGATTTATGGTAAACTCAACTGATAAAGTGGCTAGCTGCAAGTCACGCGTTCTTCAGCCTGTTTTTTTTAAACAAACGACGCCGTTTTATTAGTAGGAAAAAAACCGACACTTGTAAAAACCAGACCAATTTACCCGGTTTGTCAATTAACCACCGGTTCGACCGGTTATTTCACCGATTTTTTGTAGTGTGATTTTGCAGGTGGACCGGACCGGTTAGGTGATCGATTTTCGGTTAACCCGATTGAACCGATCAGTTCAGTTCGATTTTTAGAACATTGTTGATTATTGCTAATGCTACTTCACCCATGTATATATCCCCGCCCTAACACATTGTTCATTTCTTGAAGGGTGATCCCAGCCTTTTCTTTCATAATTTTTTTAAAAGACCACGAAACTTTTAACAAAAAAATATTTATTTCAATTTTTGCTCTTTAATATTGTAAGGCTAATTAGTCTCTATTTCTTATGTTAATAATCTTTTTATACTATATTTATGTGACACATTAATTATTAATATAATTTTTGTTAAATTTATAAATAAAAATAATTTAAAAATTACTAAGATTTTTTAATTTTATACAATAAATTTAGTCACAATATTTAAAAAAGATAACAAAAATATTAAAAAAAAACTAATGACTCTAACAATTACCCAAAACACAACAACACTCCCAACAAATAAAAATTTATTATTCTTAGTTGACTCTTAATGGATAAATCAACAGTTTAACATGCTACGTAAGTTTATTCCATCAATACAAAAAAAATATTGACAGAGAGACTAATCAATCTGATAAAAATAAAGATCAAAGATAAANGTATTTTGAATTTAACATTTAAGAATAATTTTATATATATATTTAAGAGAAAGTTTAAAATTTATAATTTAAGTTTAAAATTAAGTATTTATGGTTTAAGATCTAAAATTTCAGATAAATAAAATAATTTTAAAAAAATTGATTGATAGTAACTAAAAAATATTAGCTCTTTAACATAAGTCTTTATGTAAAAAATTAAATTAAAGTGAAAAGTTGTGCATTGAAAGATGGAAAAGATTAAGTTTTTAATATACCACATCAAAGATATAAACCTTATAATGGTATAAACCTCATTGGAAAAAATAATATTGTTATGGACTTGAATTCCAGTCTTAATTGTCCAACTGTGACCTTACCACAAAACCTGAATAATTCCTTTTAGACCCAAGATCCTGACACTCACTGAATCAACACATTATTAACCGATATTTGAATTCAAATATCGATTATCTCCTAACAAACTAGGAGATAAGATAGACAATTAAACATATATAACGAAGAGTCATAAACTCCTTCAGGTACATTATACACACTTCCATCAATTTTTCCTTTGAGATCTATTCGAATTTGAGCGTTGGAGTGTTTTTGCAGGTCACCCTCCACTTTTCACCCAATTGGGCCGAAAATCAAGAAGATTGATAGCTAGGAGATAGCAAATTCCAATATTTCAAGTAACTCACAAACATTGACATCGTCTGTGGAAATCCACACCGATTAATGGCCATTATCCACATGAGTAGAATGGGGAATACAATCCTTAGGAGAACCACTAAGACCCGAATAGGGCAAGAATTTCAAGTGTGGTCCACACAGCGGTAACACCTAGTCATCAGTCACAAAATAGCGGGAACTTGCACCACAATCCAGATCTCGCCCCTTTGGAGGAACAGGGTACAACGTCACACAGATCATCCAAGAACTACAACACAAACTACAGAACTTAGAAAGAGAAGTTTTCGCCTTGGATTTCTATCAACCAATGCCAAGATTCGAAGCCCACTCAAGGACGCAACCTTAGCAGAGGCATCATTCCAGGTTGCCAGAATGGTGAACTAGCAGACCCCAAGGAAGGAGCAACCAATGGCACCCTCACAATGAAGGGTTGAGATCCCTAACAGGGAAAAGAAGGAAGCATGACGAACCCATCGTGGTAGAGGTACGCCATTCGACAAAAAGGATACTTCGAGTCTGTTTACCAAAAAGTTTAAAAAGTCGACAGATATGCGCTATGATGGAACTAAGGATCCCCAAGAGCACTTGACCGCTTTCGAAGCATGAATGAATCTGGAAGGTGTTTCTGACACCATACGCTGTTGAATCTTTCTAGTAACCCTCGCAGGCCCCACGATCAAGTGATTCAATTACCTACCTCAAGGATCCATCGCGTACTTCTCAGACATCTCCCAAAAGTTCTTCACCCAATTCACAATACGGATTGCCAAGGCAAAACACCCCCATTAATCTAATGGAGTAACTCAGAAAAATAACGAGTTGACAAGGAAGTATTTGGACCAATTTAATGATGAATGTTTGGAGAAAAACAGTCTCACAGACTCGGTCGTCAGCCTTTGCCTAATCAACTATCTGATGAACGATGACTTTCGAAAGCACCTGATGGAGGGAAAAATGTCGGTAAAGATTTTCACAAAAATAATCGCGTTGCAAGTATAGTTTTAAACCGACAATTCAACCTCAATCAAATTTAATTTGTTTGTCACGAATACAAACCTAATAAAAGTAAACCAAAGTATTCAAACCTCGGGTCGTCTCTCAAGGAATTGCAAGGAAGTGTTTATTATTGGTTATGATAAAGTATATTTTTTGGTTTTTTTAAAATAAGGAACAAGAAAATATAAATTGCAGGAAAAATAAACTAATAATTAAGGAAGCTCTTAGCAAGGAAAGAGAATTAGAAGTCCTATCCTAATTATTATCATCAATTGTGATGGTAAATGTAAGTTGCCTTCACTTAGTTAACCTCTAACCTATGGAGGAAGGTCAAGTGCATACAATTAACTTGAGTTCACAAGTCCTAGTCAACTTATAGTGAGAGACTAGATTTAGTGAAGTTCAACCTAACCCGCAATCTTCAATTACCATTCAACAAGAGAGTTTTGATAACTCAAGAGTCTCTAATTGATCAATCCAAGTTAAGAACATAAAAACCTAATTTAAAATCCAACCAAGTATTTTATCAAACACTTGGAAGGCGCAAAGTAAAAACATAGAGAATTAATAAGAGATAATAAAATCTAAACAACCAATTGCAAAAATAAATGACTAACAATTAAAAAGAGTAACAATAAACATAGAGAACATAAATTGCATTAACATAAATCAAATATAACAAAATCTCATAAACATAAAAATGGTGAAAAGGGAAATTAACAAGAGAAGAAGATAAACTAAAGTAATAGAATAATTAAAGTAGAAGAAACCTAAATTGAAGTAAGGTAGAATTCTGAAATTGAAAAGAAATAAACCTAAAAACCCTAAAACCTAGAGAGAGGAGAGAGCCTCTCTCTCTCTCTAGAAAACTACATCTAAACCTAACTTGTGTGAATGAAATGTGAATGAAAGTTGATTGAATGATTTCCACTTTGCAGCCTCTAATCTGGGTTTTCAGGTTTGGAACTGAGAGAAAAATCAGCCCAGAAATCACCCCCAGCATTTTCTGATATCTGCAGCCGTGACGCTCTGTCATGCTTCTCAAAACTCTACTTTCTTGTATTCCTTCCACTTTTGCATGCTTCTTTTTCATCCCCTAAGCCATTCCTACCCTGGAAAACCTGAAATCACTTAACACACATATCACGACATCGAATGGTAATAAGAGATTATTAAAATTAGCGAATTCAAGGTGAAGAAGCATATTTTCAATCACAGCACAAACTTAGGAAGGAAAATGTAAAACATGCAAATTATATGCATAAGTGTGATAATAATAGATAAAATCTACTCAAATCAATACAAAATAAATCGTAAAATAGCGGTTTATCAGCACCTCACCACGAAGCCCGTTTGGATCATTCATGAGATCCAAAACATGGCTAGGAAGTACATTAACAACAAAAAGTAAGCCAAGTGGTAGCGGCCAATAAATGGAATGCACTTAATATGGCTTAACGACCAAGCGGCTTCCCCAAACAGCAAGGGAAGGGACCAAAGACCAAGTAATTAAGCAGGCCCCCCAACCCTCCATAGCGGAGGGATATCATCAAATAACAGACCAAAGCGTGATACCAAGGGCCCGACAACTAAAGGAAAGGACTAGTGGAAATAAGTCCCTGTATTGTGACTATCATTGATGCTATGGGGACAAAACTCAAGATTGTATGGATCTCAAGGTCACCCACAAATGGGTTATCCGAGATGGAAATCTCCCTGAGTTTACAAAAATCATAAGTGAACTGAGGAGGTCTACCCGTGACTGATCACCCAAACTAGAAGAAGGTCAAAACCCCAAAATCGTCAGAGAAGCGCCAAGGGAACAAAATGACCTCGACCCCACCATTGTCGTCAATGTTTTAATTGGGAGATCCTGCAAGAAGTCCAAATCCTCATAAAAGAAAGAGTTCAAGATCCTCGCGGCAATCATTTTGGAACATCAGCAGCCACCCCATCTTCTAGCATCAACTTTGGCCCATAAGACTGCAAGTTCGGTGACATAGCGGATGACCCACCGATGATCATCATGGCCAAGGTCGGAACGGGTCTTATGAAAAGAACTTTAGTGGACACAAGCACCGACTCCAACATACTATTTTGGAACTCCTTCGATGCCTTTGGATTAAAAGACGTAGACCTCCAGACTTACTAACGGGATTGGGAGACTTTTTCATCAAAATAAATGGGGCTATCAAGCTACCGATTTGTATCGAAGCTAGGAAAAAAAGATCGGTTATGGCCGATTTCGTCCCCTCAAGGACTCTGCCGCATACAACGCTATCTTGGGACAAACAATCATAAAAAAACTTATATGTGGAGGTTTTCACCAAGTTCGTGATGATGAAGTATCGGGATGATGACGGGAATAACACCAACTTGTCCTTGTGGAAGAAATCTCACAATGTGGTGGGAACTTTTGTAGCCGACCTAGACGCGAGGCTCGAAGAATTCCTCCATCCAAAACCTCAAGGGGACCTCAAGAAAGTACAGATTGGGGACGCAGAGGAGAGGTACACCTTACTTAACTGAAAGCTACCTTACAAGGTTAAGGGAGCCCTCATAGCCGCTCTAAAAGAAAATGGAGATATATTCGCATGGACTCCAACCGACATGCTGGGAATAGTCGCTGAGTTTATGACTCACATATTTTCAATAAAACTGGAAGCTAAACCGGTAGCACAAAAAAGGTAAAAAATATATGCCAACAGGGAAGCCGAGATCAAGAAGTCTAATGGAAAATAGGAAATGTGCGTGGACTATTCAGACCTCAACAAAGCATATCCCAAATAATCTTTCTCACTGCCAAGCATCGACAATTTGGTGGACTCAACATCAGGGTTCAAGATCCTAAATCTCATGGATGCCTACTCCGGGTACAACTAGATACTGATTTCCCAGCCTAACGAAACAACAATGACATTCATTATGCCAGATGGGATATACTAATACATAGTCATGGCCTTCGGCTTGAAGAACATTGGAGCCACATATTAGCAGCTCATGACAAAGATTTTTCGAGATCAACTCGGGATATTAGCAGCTCATGATAAAGATTTTTCGAGATCAACTCAGGAAATTGGTGGAAGTTTATATCGATGTCATGTTGGTCAAAACCACAAGCACAGAATCCCTGATAGAAAACTTGAGGCTAGTATTCGAAGCCCTCTACAACAAGTTTCTGAAAATTGAACCGGACCGTTCAGTTCAACCAGGTTACCCAGAAACCGATCATCTAGCCGGTCCGATTGAACGTCAAAACCTACAAAAAATCGGTAAAAAACTGGCTAAACCGGCGGTTAACCGGTAATCCAGATGAACCGGGCTGGTTTTTTTAGCCCCGGTTACTTAACATTCCCCAAAACGGCATCATTTCTGGTGCTGATAAAAAAGAGAGAGTCGTTCCCCCTACCTAACCCAATGAAGTCACCACGCCTCCTAGCCCTGTCTCAACTCTAACTTCCCTTTCCTTCAACGAGCATAACTGCAGAAGCCAGAAGGAACTCCACCATCCTAGCCCAATCGACACTGGCAATGACCACCAACGGTTGCCACCGTCACTGTTCAAAGCTTCGTTCGGCGTAGTCGTCGGCTGGTTGGTTCGAACTTCGAAGCTTCTGTCGTCGGCCACCTCTGTCCTACCAAGCATCACTTCTGCTACCGTGGACTCTGGACCTTCTTTCTCAGTGAGTTCTTCAATTTTTCAATTATTTTTTTTTGTTAACTATATGAAGCTGTAGTGAGTTCTTCAGTTTTTGTTTTCAATTAATTTTTTATTTGTTAATTATATGAATTTTTGCAGAATTCTTTAGTTCTTCAGTTTTTTATTTTGTTAATTGTAATGCTAAATAGAATTTTGGATTCTGAATTCTGAATGTTGCTGGAATTGCTGTAAACTTTGAATATTTTTATGCTTATGAATTTGATCATGTGCGGTGTTTATCTTAGTTGATGTGAAGAAGAGCGAGGGGGAGAAGATGAGATATTGTTGGTTCAATATTCTGATCATCTCGGAAGTTTCTAGCTAGTACTGGAATTGTGGATAAAATTGCTGCAAAGTTTCCTCATATGAATGGTTCTGATTGAGGCTTGTAATGTCAATGTGATAATGGTTATTGTTTGCTTTTTCTGATAATAAAAATTCCAGTAAATCAGTTCCTAAATACCTGATTTATAGTTGTTCTAGGACATACTAAAATGATTTAGTAAAAATGAGCTGCTATAAATTAATGGGTGAAAAGACTATTTAATTAGAGATAAGGTTTAAGAGTGAAAGTGCATATAAGGTAGGAGGATGAGAAAATGCTCCAACATAGCAAGGCACTAACTCTCTTGAATCAACCATGAGTATAAATGCCAATGAGAAGCATATAGTTTTTATTGTATAACAAAGCTTGGAAGCAAACCTTCTTTCTTGTGTATGAAAGATTCAATTGATAATACTTTTTTAGTTCAGTGTTTTAAATTGTATTACATATTTGCAGCTGAGGCCTATAGTGGTTTTAGTAGTCTTTGCAATTGCTACAAATATATAGCTATGACGGCATAAACTGCCTTTCTCTGCCATTGTAATTTCATCAATTGTAATGCAAACCACCACAGAAGTTGTATACTTTGAATTTTATTAAGTTAGAAATTATTGAAATTATATATTAAATTTTTAATAATTTATTTAATATTTAATTAAACCGGTTGAACCCCGATTGAACTCCGGTCGAACCAGCAAATCACTAAATCAGTAACCTTATCGGCTTATTGACCGGTCCGGTTCTCGCAACCTTGCTCTACAAACACCGGATATGGTTAAACCCAATAAAATGTGCCTTTACAATGGAAGCTGTTAAGTTCTTAGGATTTATGATAGCATAGCGGGGAATCGAAGCAAATCCGGATAAATACAGAATGATTATCTAGATGCCCACCCAGGATCCATAAAGGACGTTCAGAGGTTGATGGGATGACCTACCACCCTCTCTCGATTCTTGGGAGTCTCAGCCTACAAAGTGCTATCCTTTTTTAACTTGATAAATAAGGGAATTGTGCTTCAATGGATAGAGAAATGCGAGGAGGCATTCCTTCACTTCAAAAAATTCTTATTGGAACCTCCCGTGCTTAGCAAGCTAGTAGAAGGAGAACCTTTGTTCTTATACCAAGCAATTACCGATGAAGCCATGGGGGTAGCACTCATCCGAGAAGAGGACAAACAATAACTCTCGATCTACTTCATCAACAAAGTATTCTAGAATGTGGAATTACAATGCTTGAGGCTCAAGAAGTTGGCTTTTGCCTTACTTATATCCTTTAGGTGACTATAACAATACTTTCAAAACCACTATTTCATATCTCGTACAAATCAAGCAATCAGACAAGTACTTCAAAAACCCGACCTAACAAGGAATGCTACCAGATCCCTAGAAATGGCCAATTTCATGGCTGAGGTAACCATCAAAGACCCTGCTCCCCTGACCCGATAATGAAAATTCCACGTCAACGGAGTGTCCAACCAGGTTTTAGGTAGCGAAGCGGTGATTGATAGGCAAAATTGTGATTTCTGATAATGGCATTCATGTTCATTCTCTCCCTGGTAATGGTGCCAAAAACTTGGTGCATGATACCATGGTCCAAACATAACTTCACAACTTCGCACAACTAACCAGCAAGTGCACTGGGTCATCCAAGTAATAAACCTTACGTGAGGTAGGGTCAATCCCACGGAGATTTTGGTATGAAGCAAGCTATGGTCATCTTGTAAATCTCAGTTAGGCGGATAATAAATGGTTATATTGGTTTTCAAAAATAATAATAAATAAAACATAAAATAAAGATAAAGATACTTATGTAGATCATCGGTGGGAATTTCAGATAGGCGTATGAAGATGTTGTGCTCCTTCTGAATCTCTGCTTTCCTACTGCCTTCATTCAATCCTTTTTACTCCTTTCCATGGAAAGATGTATGTAAGGCATCACCGTTGTCAATGGCTACATCCTATCCTCTCAGTGAAAAAGGTCCAAATGCTCTGTCACGGCACGGCTAATCATCTGTCGGTTCTCGATCATGTCGGAATAGAATCTATTGATTCTTTTGCGTTTGTCATCACGCCTAACAATCGCGGGTTTGAAGCTCGTCACAGTCATTCAATCCCTGAATCCTACTCGGAATACCACAGAGCTAGAATATGGTTGGACTCACAACCTAGAAAAAGCATGAACTCTTAGGACAAGCTGGTCAATACTTTCTTGACCAAATTCTTTCCACCTCAAAAGATGAGTAAGCTTAGAGTGGACATCCAAACCTTTAGACAGAATGAAGGTGAATCCCTCTATGAAGCTTGGGAAAGATACAAGCAATTAACCAAAAGGTGTCCTTCTGACATGTTTTCAGAATGGAGCATCATATGTATATTCTATGATGGTCTATCTAAAATGTCAAAGATGTCATTGGATCATTCTGCTGGTGGATCACCTCATCTGAAAACACCTGTAGAAGCCCAGGAACTTATTGAGATGGTTGCAAATAACCAGTTCATATACATTTCTTAAAGGAATCCTGTAAATAATGGGGTGACTCAGAAGAAAGGAGTTCTTGAGATTGATACTCTGAATGCCATATTGGCTCAGAACAAAATATTAACTCAGTAAGTCAATATGATTTCTCAGAATATGACTGGATTGCAAGATGCATCTGGCAGTGTTAAAGAAGCCTCCTTTGAAGGAGAAGCTTATGACCCTGAGAATCCTGCAATTGAAGAGGTGAATTACATGGGAGAATTCTATGGAAACACCTATAATCCTTCATAGAGGAATCATCCCAATTTCTCATGGAAAGATCAACAGAAGCCTCAACAAGGCTTCAATAACAATAATGGTGGGAGAAATAGGTTTGGCAATAGCAAACCTTTTCCATCATCTTCTCAGCAACAGACAGAGAATTCTGAGAAGAGCATCTCTAGCTTAGCAAACATAGTCTCTGATCTATCTAAGGCCACTCTTAGTTTCATTAATGAAATGAGGTCCTCCATCAGAAATTTGGAGCGATAAGTGGGTCAGCTAAGTAAAAGAGTTACTGAAACTCCTCCTAGCACTCTCCCAAGAAATATAAAAGAGAATCCAAAAAGAGAGTGCAAGGTCATCTACACGTCCAACATGGCCGAACCTGTAGAGGAGAGAAAGGCAGTGATTCCCATTGAGGAAGACCTCATGCGACGTTCACTGGCCAACAAGGAGTTCCCTATTGGGGAACCAAAGGAGTCTGAGACTCATCTAGAGACCATAGAGATTCCACTGAACTTCCTATTACCATTCATGAGCTCTGATGAGTATTCTTCCTCTGAAGAAGATGAAGTTATTACTGAAGAGCAAGTTGCTCAGTATCTAGGAGCAATCATGAAGATGAATGCTAAATTATTTGGTAATGAGACTTGGGAGGATGAACTTCCATTGCTCATCAGTGAAATAAATGTATTGGTTCAACTGAAGTTACCTCAGAAGAAAGAGGATCCCGGAAGGTTCTTAATACCTTGCACCATAGGTACCATGACCTTTGAGAAGGCTCTGTGTGACCTAGGGTCAAGTGTAAACCTCATGCCACTCTCTGTAATAGAGAGACTAGGAATCTTTGAGGTACAAGCTGTAAGAATCTCACTAGAGATGGCAGACAAATCAAAAAAACACGCTTATGGACTTGTAGAGGACATCTTGGTAAAGGTTGAAGGCTTTTACCTTCCTGTTGACTTCATAATCCTAGACACTGGGAAGAATGAGGATGAATCCATCATCCTTGGAAGACCCTTCCTAGCCACAGTAAAAGCTGTCATTGATGTAGACAGAGGAGAGTTAGTCCTTCAAGTGAATGAGGACTACCTTGTGTTTAAGACTCAAGGATTTTCCTCTGTAAACATGGAGAAGAAGCATGAAAAGCTTCATCCAATTCTCCCCATGCAGATTCAAGCAAAGCCCCCACATCCAAACTCTAAGTTTGGTGTTGGGAGGCCATAATCATGCTATGAGCATCTGTGAAACTCTGTAAGAGCTTCCTGTCAAGCTATTGATATTAAAGAAGCGCTTATTGGAAGGCAACTCAATTTTATTTATCTATATTAATTACTCTTTCATTTTGTTTTCCATTGTTATTTTATGTTTTCTTTAGGATGATGATCATGTGGAGTCACAAAAATAACTGCAAAAATTAAAGCAAAATAAAAAACAGCATCAAAAATAGCACACCCTAGAGGATGAGCTTACTGGCGTTTAAACACCAGTAAGGATACCAAAATAGGCGTTTAACGCCCAGCCTGGCACCATTCTAGGCGTTAAACACCAGAATTGGTAGGCAAACTGGCGTTTAAATTCCAGTAAAAGAAGAAAAATGGGCGTTTAAACGCCCAGTCTGGCACCATTCTAGGCGTTAAACGCCAGAACTGGCAGGTAGATTGTCGTTTCAACGCTAGAAAAGGACAACAGAATGGCGTTTAAATGCCAGAAAACGGCAGCAGATTGGCGTTTAACGCCAGAAACGCCACATAGAGGGCATTTAACTCCAAGGAGGTGCAGGGATGAAAAATCCTTGACACCTCAGGATCTGTGGACCCCACAAGATCCCCACCTACCTCCACCTCACTCTCTCTCCTCTTCACACCTCTCTATAACACTCTACCCAAAACACCACTGATGAGCGGATAATTTATACGATTTTTGGCATTGTTTTTAGGTAGTTTTTAGTATGATCTAATTACTTTTAGGGATGTTTTCATTAGTTTTTATGCTAAATTCACATTTCTAGACTTTACTATGAGTTTTGTGTTTTTCTGTGATTTCAGGTATTTTCTGGCTGAAATTGAGGGACCTGAGCAAAACTCTGATAGGAGGCTGACAAAGGACCGCTGATGTTATTGGAATCTGACCTCCCTGCACTCGAAATGGATTTTCTGGAGCTACAAAAATTCAAATGGCGCACTCTCAACGGTGTTGGAAAGTAGACATCCAGATCTTTCCAGCAATATATAATAGTTTATACTTTATTCATGATTCGACGACGTAAACAGGCGCTCAATGCCAGTTCCATGATGCATTCTGGAGTCAAACGCTAGAAACACGTCTCGAACCAGAGTTGAACGGCCAAAACACATTACAACTTGGCATTCAACTCCAAGAGAAGCCTTAGCTCGTGGATAGATCAAGCTCAGCCCAAGCACACACCAAGTGGGCCCTGGAAGTGATTTATGCATCAATTACTTACTTTTGTAAACCCTAGTAGCTAGTCTAGTATAAATAGGACTTTTCACTAGAGTATTAGATATCTTTGGTCTCAGTTTTATATTATTATTCATCTAAGGAGACTATTGATCACGTTTGGGGCTGACCATTTGGCCATGCCTGGACCTCTATCACTTATGAATTTTCAACGGTGGAGTTTCCACACACCATAGATTAAGGGTGTGGAGCTCTGTCGTACCTCAAGTTTTAATGCAATTACTATTATTTTCTATCCAATTCGATTTATTCCTTTTCTAAGATATTCGTTGCACTTCAACTTGATGAATGTGATGATCCGTGACACTCATCATCATTCTCACCTATGAACGCGTGTGACTGACAACCACTTCCGTTCTACCTTAGGCCGGGCGCATATCTCTTGGATTCCTTAATCAGAATCTTCATGGTATAAGCTAGAATTGATGGCGGCATTCATGGGAGTCCGGAAAGTCTAACCTTGTCTGTGGTATTCCGAGTAGGATTCCGGGATTGAATGATTGTGACGAGCTTCAAACTCCTAAAGGCTGGGCGTTAGTGACAGACGCAAAAGAATCACTGGATTCTATTCCAACCTGATTGAGAACCGACAGATGATTAGCCGTACTGTGATAGAGCATTTGGACCTTTTTCACTGAGAGGATGGGATGTAGCCATTGACAATGGTGATGCCCTACATATAGCTTGCCATAGAAAGGAATGATAAAAATTGGATGAATGTAATAAGAAAGTAGAGATTCGGAAGGAACACAACACCTCCATACACTTGTCTGAAATTTCCACCATTGAATTACATGAGTAACTTTATCTTTATTTTATGTTTATTTACTATTACTTGATTTTCGAAATTCCATAATCAATTATTATCCGCCTGACTGAGATTTACAAGGTGACCATAGCTTGCTTCATACCAACAATCTCTGTGGGATCGACCCTTACTCACGTAAGGTTTATTACTTGGACGACCCAGTACACTTGCTGGTTAGTTGAGCGAAGTTGTGGAAAGAAAGTGCTGAGTTAACAGCTGCACATACCAAAGAGCCATTATTGATGATCACAATTTCGTCCACCAAGTTTTTGGCGCCGTTGCCGGGGATTGTTTGAATTACAATTACGTGCAACCACAGCGCCAAGTTTTTCTGATCCGGCAACAACACCAAGTTTTTGGCGCCGTTGACGGGGATTGTTCGAGTACGAACAACTGACAGTTCATCTTGTTGCTCAGATTAGGTAATTTTCTTTTTAAAAACTTTTTAAAAATCTTTCAAAAAAATTTATTATTTTCGAAAAAAAAATTTTAATTATTCTATGGCTTCAAAACTTTCAAGAATGAATCCTAGTGTTTCATGGTAACATGTTGAATCCTAGATGGCTGTAAAGCCATATCCAAACTCCTTTGGGATTGGTCTTCAACTAATCACCACAATGCATGTAATTCCATCCTGAAGCTGACTGGCTATTAAGCCATGTCAAACCCTTTTGATTGGAGCTTTGGGCTAATATTGAAAGATTCCTGGAATTCTTCTTAAAGATTTTGAATTTCGTATTTTCTTTTTCCTATATGTTTTTCGAAAAAAAAAAAAGAAAATACAAAAAAATTAGAAAATCATAAAAACCAAAAATATTTTGTGTTTCTTGTTTGAGTCTTGAGTCAATTTATAAGTTTTGTGTCAATTGCATGTTTTAAAAATTCTTTCTTGCATTTTTTGAAAATTCATGCATTCATAGTGTTCTTCATAATCTTCAAGTTGTTCTTGGTAAATCTTCTTGTTTGATCTTGATGTTTTCTTGTTTTGTATCTTTTGTTGTTTTTCATATGCATTTTTGGTTTGTTAGAGTCCATGCATTAAAGATTTTTAAGTTTGGTGTCTTGCATGTATTCTTTGCATCAAAAATTTTTCAAAATTATGTTCTTGATGTTCATCATGATCTTCAAAATGTTCTTGGTGTTCATCTTGACATTCATAGTGTTCTTGCATGCATCATGTGTTTTGATCCAAAATTTTCATGTTTTGGGTCATATTTGTGTTTTTCTCTCTTCTCATTAAAAATTCAAAAATAAAAAAATATCTTTTCCTTTTTTCTCTCCAAATTTTCGAAAATTTGAGTTGACTTGGTCAAAAATTTTTAAAATTAGTTGTTTCTTACAAAGTCAAGTCAAATTTTCAATTTTAAAAATCTTATCTTTTCAAAATCTTTTTTTAAGAATCAAATCTTTCTCATTTTTATTTATTTTCGAAAATTTAAAAAAATATATATTTTTCAAAATCTTTTTCTTAATCTTATCTTAATTTTCAAAATTATGCTAACAATTAATGTGATTGATTCAAAAATTTGAAGTTTGTTACTTTCTTGTTAAGAAAGGTTCAATTTTTAAATTCTAGAATCTTATCTTTTAGTTTCTTGTTAGTTAAGTAATTAATTTTAATTTTAAAAAAATTAAATCTTTTTCAACCATATCTTTTTATCTTATCTTTTTATCTTATCTTTTTTATCATATCTTTTTCAAAATGTTATCTTTTTCAAAATGTGATTTCAAAATATCTTATCTAACTTCTTATCTTCTTATCTTTTCAAATTTGATTTTAATATCTTTTTTAACTAACTATTTGACTTTGTGTTTGTTTCTTATCTTTTTCAAAACCACCTAACTACTTTTTCCTCTTTAGTTTTCGAAAATATCTCATCTCTTTTTCAAAATTTCTTTTTAATTGTTTTAAATTTTAATTTTAATTATATCTAATCTTTAATTTTCGAAAATCATTAACTACTTTTTCAAAATTATTTTCGAATTCTCTCTCTCTTCTCTTCTTCTATTTATTTATTTATTTACTAACACTTCTCTTTACCTCTCATCATCTCCAATCACTGCCTTTATCCTCACCCTTGTGTTTGGATTCTCCACTCTTATTCCTTTCTTCTTCTACTAATAATAAGGATTCTCTTTGTCCAGATATAGAGGATTCCTCTTCCTTTTTCTTTTTCTCTTCTATTTCATATGAGCAGGAACAAGGAAAAAGGTACTCTTGTTGAAGTTGATCCTGAACCTAAAAGGACTCTGAAGAGGAAACTAAGAGAAGCTAAATTACAACAATCCAGAGGCAACCTTTCTAAAATTTTCGAATAAGAGGAGGAGATGGCAGCCGAACCCAACAACAATAATGCAAAGAGGATGCTTGGTGATTTTACTAAATCCACATCCAAGTTTGATGGAAGAAGCATCTCAATTCCTGCCATTGGAGCAAACAAATTTGAGCTGAAACCTCAATTAGTTGCTCTAATGCAACAGAACTGTAACTTTCATGGACTTCTATCTGAAGATCCTTACCAGTTTTTAACTGAGTTCTTGCAGATTTGTGAGACTATTAAGATGAATGGAGTAGATCCTGAAGTCTACAGGCTCATACTTTTCCCTTTTGCTGTAAGAGACAGAGCTAGAACATGGTTGGACTCACAACCTAAAGATAGCCTGGACTCCTGGGATAAGCTGGTCATGGCCTTCTTGGACAAATTCTTTCCTCCTCAAAAGCTGAGCAAGCTTAGAGTGGATGTTCAGACCTTCAAGCAAAAATATGGTGAATCCCTCTATGAAGCTTGGGAAAGATACAAGCAGATGACCAAAAAGTGTCCTTCTAACATGTTTTCAGAATGGACCATATTAGATATATTCTATTATGGTCTATCTGAGTTTTCCAAGATGTCATTGGACCATTCTGCAGGTGGATCTATTTACCTAAAGAAAACGCCTGCAGAAGCTCAAGAACTTATTGACATGGTTGCAAATAACCAATTCATGTACACTTCTGAGAGGTATTCTGTAAATAGTGGGACACCTCAGAGGAAGGGAGTTCTTGAAATTGATGCTCTGAATGCCATATTGGCTCATAACAAAGTGTTGACTCAGCAAGTCAACATGATTTCTCAAAGTCTGAATGGATGGAAAAATGTATCCAACAGTACTAAAGAGGCAACTTCTGAAAAATCTTATGATCCTGAAAACCCTGCAATGGCAGAGGTTAATTACATGGGTGAACCTTATGGAAACACCTATAATTCATCATGGATAAATCATCCCAATTTCTAATGGAAGGATCAACAAAAGCCTCAACAAGGCTTTAATAATGGTGAAAGAAACAGGCTCAGCAATAACAAGCCTTTTCCATCATCTTCTCAGCAACAGACAGAGAATTCTGAGCAGAGCCCCTCTAATTTAGCAAATTTAGTCTCTAATCTGTCAAAGGCCGCCTTAAGTTTCATGAGTGAAACAAGGTCCTTCATCAGAAATTTGGAGGCACAAGTGGGCCAGCTGAGTAAGAAAGTCATTGAAACTCCTCCCAATATTCTCCCAAACAATACAGAAGAGAATCCAAAAGGAGAGTGCAAGGCCATTGATGTAATCAATATGGCCGAATGCACAAGGGAGGAGAAGGACAAAAATCCTAGTGAGGAAGACCTCCTGGGACGTCTCTCAAACAAGATGGAGTTCCCTATTGAGGACCTAAAGGAATCTGAGGCTCATATAGAGACCATAGAGATTCCACTAAATCTCCTTCTGCCATTCATGAGCTCTGAAGACTATTCTTCCTCAGAAGAAGATGAAGATGTGATTGGAGAGCAAGTTTCTCAATATCTAGGAGCTATCATGAAGCTGAATGCCAAGTTGTTTGGTAATGAGACTTGGGAAGGTGAACCTCCCTTGCTCATTAGTGAACTAGATACATGGGTTCAGAAAATCTTACCTCAAAAGAGACAAGATCCTGGCAAATTCTTAATACCTTGTACCATAGGCACTATGACCTTTAACAAGGCTCTGTGTGACCTAGGGTCATGCATAAATCTTATGCCACTCTTTGTAATGGAGAAGCTAGGGATCATTGAGGTATAGCCTGCCTTATTCTCATTGCAATTGGCAGACAAGTCAGTAAGACAAGCTTATGGATTAGTCGAGGACGTGTTAGTAAAGGTTGAAGGCCTTTACATCCCTGCTGATTTCATAATCTTAGACACTAGGAAGGAAGAAGATGAATGCATCATCCTTGGAAGACCCTTCCTAGCCATAGCAGAAGCTGTGATTGATGTTAATAGAGGAGAATTAGTCCTTCAATTGAATGGGGATTACCTTGTGTTTAAAGCTCAAGGACATTCCTCTGCAACCATGGAGAGGAAGCATGAAAAGCTTCTCTCAGTATAGAGTCAAAAAGAGCCCCCACAGTCAAATTCTAAGTTTGGTGTTGGGAGGCCACAACCAAACTCTAAGTTTGGTGTTGAGAAGCCCCCACATTCAAACTCTAAGTTTAGTGTTGGGAGGCCCTTATCATGCTCTGAACTTCTCTAAATGCTCCATGAGAGCCCATTGTCAAGCTAGTGACATTAAAAGAGTGCTTGTTGGGAGGCAACCTAATTTTTATTTATCTAATTTTATTTTTTATTTTATTTTTATTTTGTGTTTTAGTAGGTTCATGATCATGAGGAGTCACGAAAAAATTATTAAAATTTAAAACAAAATCAAAAACAGCAGAAGAAAAATCACACCCTGGAGGAAGGACTTACTAGCGTTTAAACGCCAGTAAGGAGCATCTGACTAGCGTTCAACGCCAGAACAAAGCATGGATCTGGCGCTGAACGCCAGAAACAAGAAACATCCTGGCGTTTAAATGCCAGGATTGCACACTGAGGAAAGCTGGCGTTCAACGCCAGAAACATGCTGCAAATGGGCGTTGAACGCCCAGAACAAGCATAAAGCTGGCGTTGAACGCCCAAAACAAGCATCAATTTGGCGTTCAAACGCTAGAATTGTATGCAAAGGCATTTTACATGCCTCATTGGTGCAGGGATGTAAATTCTTGACACCTCAGGATCTGTGGACCCCACAGGATCACCTCAGGATCTGTGGACCTCACAGGATCTCCACCTACCTCACCCTCTCTCTCCATTCATGGTCATCCCTTCTGTTTTCCATTCACCATTCACATCCATCATTCTCTTCCCCACCGAATCCAACCCATATAGCCAAATACACACATCCCTCCATCTCTTTTATATCTTCTTTTTCTTCTTCTTCTTCTATTCTTTCTTCTTTTACTCAAGGGCGAGCAACATTCTAAGTTTGGTGTGGTAAAAGCATAGCTTTTTTGTTTTCCATAACCATTGATGGCACCTAAGGCCAGAGAAACCTCAAAAAAAAAAGAAGAGAGAAAAGGAAAGACAAAAGCTTCCACCTCTGAGTCATGGGAGATGGAAAGATTCATCTAAAGGGTCTATATCTCAATGGTATAACATTTGACTGCAAATCAAGAGATCCCTAAGATACCTCAGGGGATAAATTTTCCTCCATACAATTATTGGGAGCAACTAAGGATAAGAGCACCAAAATCACTAAGGATCATGCAACAGAGGCAAGGAAGAGACATAAAGGAGCTCAAAAAGCACCATTGGTCCTTCAAGAAGACGCAGCCTTCACTAAGGTGGACTCATTCCTTAACCTCCTTGCCCTTATCTTTCTGTTTTTTCGATTTTTATGCTTCATGTTTGTTTATGTTTTGTGTCTCTACTTCATGATCATTAGTATTTAGTAACTATGTCTTAAATTATGAATAATTCCAGGAATCCCTCAGCTCTCTTAAATGAAAAAATGTTTCTAATTCAAAAGAACAAGAAATACATGAATTTCGAATTTATCCTTGAATTTAGTTTAATTATATTGATGTGGTGACAATACTTTTTATTTTCTGAATGAATGCTTGAACAGTGCATATTTTTGATCTTGTTGTTTATGAATGTTAAAATTTTTGGCTCTTGAAAGAATGATGAACAAAGAGAAATGTTATTGATGATCTGAAAGATTATAAAATTGATTCTTGAAGCAAGAAAAAGCAGTGAAAAATAAAAGCTTGCGAAAAAAAAGAGAAAATGGCGAAAAAAATAGAAAGAAAAAGAAAAAGCAAGCAGAAAAAGCCAATAGCCCTTAAAACCAAAAGGCAAGGGTAAAAATGATCCAAGGCTTTGAGCATCAATGGATAGGAGGGCCCAAGGAAATAAAATCAAGGACTAAGCGGCTAAATCAAGCTGTCCCTAACCATGTGCTTGTGTCATGAAGGCCTATCCGAAATTCTAAGTTCCTAGAGAAGCCAATCATTCTAAACTTCAAAGGAAAAAGTGAGATGCCAAAACTGTTTAGAAGTAAAAAGCTACAAGTCCCTCTCATCTAATTAGAATTAATATTCTTTGATATTTTGGGATTTATAGTATATTCTCTTCTTTTTATCCTAATTGATTTTGAGTTGCTTGGGGACAAGCAACAATTTAAGTTTGGTATTGTGATGAGCGGATAATTTATACGCTTTTTGGCATTGTTTTTAGGTAGTTTTTAGTATGATCTAGTTACTTTTAGGGATGTTTTCATTAGTTTTTATGCTAAATTTACATTTTTGGACTTTACTATGAGTTTGTGTGTTTTTCAGTGATTTCAGGTATTTTCTGGCTGAAATTGAGGGACCTGAGCAAAACTCTGATAGGAGGCTGACAAAGGACTGCTGATGCTGTTGGAATTTGACCTCCCTGCACTCGAAATGGATTTTCTGGAGCTACAGAACTTCAAATGGTGCGCTCTTAACGGCTTTGGAAAGTAGACATCCACAGCTTTCCAGAAATATATAATAGTCCATACTTTATTCGTGATTAGACAACGTAAACTGGCACTCAACGCCAGTTTCATGCTGCATTCTCGAGTCAAACGCCAGAAACACGTCTCGAACCAGAGTTGAACGCGCAAAACACGTTACAACTTGGCGTTCAACTCCAAGAGAAGCCTCAGCTCGTGGATAGATCAAGCTCAGCCCAAGCACACACCAAGTGGGCCCCGGAAGTGGATTTATGCATCAATTACTTACTTATGTAAACCCTAGTAGCTAGTCTAGTATAAATAGGACTTTGCACTAGACTATTAGATATCTTTGGTCTCAGTTTTATATTATTATTCATCTAAGGAGACTATTGATCACGTTTGGGGCTGGCCATTCGGCCATGCCTGGACCTCTATCACTTATGTATTTTCAACGGTGGAGTTTCTACACACCATAGATTAAGGGTGTGGAGCTCTGCTGTACCTCAAGTTTTATTGCGATTACTATTATTTTCTATCCAATTCGATTTATTCCTTTTCTAAGATATTCGTTGCACTTCAACTTGATGAATGTAATGATCCATGACACTCATCATCATTCTCACCTATGAACGCGTGTGACTGACAACCACTTCTGTTCTACCTTAGGCCGGGCGCATATCTCTTGGATTCCTTAATCAGAATCTTCATGGTATAAGCTAGAATTGATGGCGGCATTCATGGGAGTCCGGAAAGTCTAACTTTGTCTGTGGTATTCCAAGTAGGATTCCAGGATTGAATGACAGTGATGAGCTTCAAACTCCTGAAGGCTGAGCGTTAGTGACAGACGCAAAAGAATCACTAGATTCTATTCCAACCTGATTGAGAACCGACAGATGATTAGCCGTGCCGTGACAGAACATTAGGACCTTTTTCACTGAGAGGATGGGATGTAGCCATTGACAACGGTGATGCCCTACATACAGCTTGCCATAGAAAGGAGTGATAAAAATTGGATGAATGTAATAAGAAAGTAGAGATTCGGAAGGAACACAGCACCTCCATGCACTTGTCTGAAATTTCCACCATTGAATTACTTGAGTAACTTTATCTTTATTTTATGTTTATTTACTATTTAGAAAAAGCAAGCAAAAAAAGCCAATAGCCCTTTAAACTAAAAGGCAAGGGTAAAAAGGATCCAAGGCTTTGAGCATTAATGGATAAGAGGGCCCAAGGGAATAAAATCCTGGTCTAAGCGTCTAAATTAAGCTGTCCCTAACCATGTGCTTGTGTCATGAAAATCCAAGTGAAAAGCTTGAGACTGAGTGGTTAAAGTCGTGATCCAAAGCAAAAGAGTGTGCTTAAGAACTCTGGACACCTCTAACTGAGGACTCTAGCAAAGCTGAGTCACAATCTGAGAAGGTTCACCCAGTTATTTGTCTGTGGCATTTATGTATCCGGTGGTAATACTGGAAAACAAGATACTTAGGGTCACGACCAAGACTCATAAAGTAACTGTGTTCAAGAATCGTTATACTAAACTAGGATAATCAATAACACTATCTAAATTCTGAGTTCCTATAGATTCCAATCATTTTGAACTTCAAAGGATAAAGTGAGATGCCAAAACTGTTCAGAAGCAAAAAGCTACTAGCGCCGCTCATCTAATTAGAACTAAGCTTCATTGATATTTTGGGATTTATTGTATATTCTCTTCTTTTTATCCTATTTTGTTTTCAGTTGCTTGGGGACAAGCAAAAATTTAAGTTTGGTGTTGTGATGAGCGGATAATTTATATGCTTTTTGGCATTATTTTTAGGTAGTTTCTAGTATGTTTTAGTTACTTTTTAGTATATTTTTATTAGTTTTTATGCAAAAATAACATTTTTGGACTTTACTATGAGTTTGTGTTTTTTTCTAAAATTTCAAGTATTTTCTGGGTGAAATTGAGAGACCTGAGCTAAATTCTGATTCAGAGGCTGAGAAAGGACTGCAGATGTTGTTGAATTCTGACCTCCCTGCACTCGAAGTGGATTTTCTGGAGCTACAGAAACCCAATTGGTGCGCTCTCAATTGTATTGGAAATTAGACATCTTGGGCTTTCCATCAATTTATAATAGTTTATACTTTGTCCGAGATTTGATGGCCCAAACTGGCGTCCAAACACCCACCAGAGACCCTTTTTTGGCGTAAAACACCAGAACTAGCACCAAAGCTGGAGTTAAACGCCCAAACTGGCACCAAAACTGGCGTTTAAACTCCAAGAAGAGCCTACGCACGTGAAAGCTTCAATGCTCAACCCAAACACACACCAAGTGGGCACCAGAAGTGGATTTATGCACTATCTACTCATTTTCTGTAAACCTAGTTTACTAGTTTCGTATAAATAGCACTTTTTACTATTGTATTCATATCTTTGGACCACTTTTCGATCCTTTAATCAAGTCTTTAAACCCTATTTTGAATGTATTATGCTATTTGGAGAGGCTGGCCATTCGGCCATGCCTAGACCTTGTTCTTATGTATTTTTCAACGGTGGAGCTTCTACACCTCACAAATTAAGGTGAGCAGCTCTGCTATTCCTCGAGTATTAATGCAAGTATTATTGTTTTTCTATTCAATTCACACCTACTTCTCCTCCAAGATATACTCTTGTACGTAATTCAATTATGTCAGAATGAAGGGGTGACCCGTGACAATCACCCAATCTTTGTTACTCGGTTATCCAAGATCCACGTGCCTGACAACCACAAAGTGGTCTACATGATGTTCAACGTAGTCATTGGACGACAGCTGGAGTATACTCTCTTTGGTCTCTGACCCACGGATCTGAATCACCTCTCCTGACAACAGAGCATTCGAATCCGTGACATTAGAACCTTCGTGGTATAAGCTAGAATCAATTGGCCGCATTCTTGAGATCCGGAAAGTCTAAACCTTGTCTGTGATATTCCGAGTAGGATCTAGGATGGGATGACTATGACAAGCTTCAAACTCGTGACTGTTGGGCGCAGTGACAGTGTGCAAAAGAATAAATGTATTATATTCCGACACGATTGAGAACCGACAGCTGATTAGCCATGTGGGAAACCGTAGAGGACATGTTTTCACAGAGAGGACGGATGGTAGACATTGACAATGGTGATCCACCAACATATAGCTTGCCATAGAAGGGAGTATGCATGATTGGATAAGGACAATAGGAAAGCAGAGGTTCAGAGGTAACAAAGCATCTCCAAACGCTTATCTAAAATTCTCACCAAGGAACTACATAAGTAACTGTATTTTATTTTCCATTTTATTTATCTTTTAATTATCAACACCTCATAAACATTTGAATCCACCTGACTGAGATTTACAAGATGACCAAAGCTTGCTTCAAGCCGACAATCTCTGTGGGATCGACCCTTACTCACGTAAGGTATTACTTGGACGACCCAGTGCACTTGCTGGTCAGCTATGTGGAGTTGTGAAAAGTGTGATTACAATTTCGCATACCACTCTCTTGCTGGACTTAGTCAGGAAAATAGTGAAAGGTGATTGTTGTTGAGAATGCATAAACAATTAAATAGGAAAATCAATGAAAGGTTGGTGTTAATTCAATATATGAAAACAGTTAAGGCCTCGGAGATGTTTATCTTTCTGGACTAATGCTTCTTACTAACTATTTTAACAATGAATGATTCATTCCATGGAAAATTGTAAGTGATTAACCCTAATCCCTTAGTGGTTATTCTCCTCTGATCCTACTAAAATGATACAGACAAGGTTAGTTAATTCGAATCAGAGGGTTAATTTCAGTATTTTAGTTTATACCACAAAGGCCCTAATCACCCCAGATCCCGGCTGAACAAATGTTCCCATGTACCCAACGAGTTGTGGATTAGCCGTCTAGGAGGTGTGTTCTCAAGCTGTAGTTTAAGCGACCTTGGCCGTTTATCACAAGAACTCGTGCGAAAAAAGGGTCATACTTCCGTTCCACCCAGTTTCATTAGATTAAGAACGAGTCACACCTTAGAATGGAATCAAACATATATTAAAATAGAAAAGCAATCATATTAATACAAAGAAATAAACAGAGCTCCTAACCTTAACCAAGAGGTTTAGTTGCTCATGACTTACAGAGTAAACAGGGTTCTTAGAAGTGCGGAGGAAGAAGATCTCCCTAAACCTAATGGATCTCCTCCTATAAATACTAACCTAATAATAAATGCTAAATCTAAAAGATGTTATTAAAAACAATAAAAATTACAAAGATAAGATAAGATTAGCCTAAGAGGTGCTAAAGCCACTTGAAGTCCCAATAGCATGTGAAACGGACAGCAAGCTGGCATTCAATGCAAGGATTGTCCGTTAAACACCCAAGAAGGAGTGTGTGCTTCTGACTCTAGCCCCCTTGCTGACGTTGAATGCAAGGTTGGGCGTTCAGTGCCCATGGGGCAGTTGACAACATTTTTGTCTCTTGCTCCAGACTTCTCCAACTGCTCCGAATTTCACTTAAAACTATGAAAACACAATAAAAACTCAAAGTAACATCAAAAGGTGAATTTTTCACTAAAATATAATAAAAATTAATAAAATCTAACTAAAAATAATATAAAAACAACTAGAAAAAGGATATAAGATGCTCACGCATCACAACACCAAACTTAAACTGTTGCTTGTCTTCAAGCAACCAAAAACAATATAGGACTAAGGAAGAGAAAACACACTAGATACAAGTTATCAGTCAAGCTCAGATCTAATTACTAAATAGGGCTAGTGACACTCTATTTTTGAATATCTTTGGCATCTTACTTTCCTTTGAAGCTTAGAAATATTGATGTCCTTCAGAACTAGAACTCGAATGATATTATTGACTCTCTTCTTTAAGTTCTTGTTGCTTCTTGAACACAACTTTTATTTACTTTTGGTGCTTTGCACCACAAGCACTTAACTGGGAGAACCCTTTGGATTCAACTTTTTTTATTCCCAGACAGTGATCTCAGAGCCTTAGGCGTACTCTTTAACGGCATTGGGTCACAACTTTAAGTGTTCAGTCTAAGGGTTACTTGACACTTTCACACCACAAGCATAGAGTTAGGGAAAACCACTCTTTTGAGCGTTTAGATCAATTTTGACCCTCCTAACCATTGATACTCAAAGCATTGGACCCTTTTCTTTTGATTTTTTTTATTCTCTTTTTGCTGTTTCTTTTGCTTCAAGAATCAATCTTTTTATTATTTTAGAAAATCAATAATACTTTTCTAAATTCCTGTTCCTTAAGAGCCAATATACTCAACTTCAATATCAAATATGCACAGTTAATTCATACATTTAAAAGATAGAGATAAGGCCACCAAATCAAAGTGAATAGAATAACTCATAATATAACTCAAGATTTTGTGCCTCTTACTGCTTCTTTTTCAATAGTTTTTTTCTTTTTAAGCTTGATGCAAAATACAAAAGACATCTTTTAAAAATAAAATAAAAAAGAAACAAAGAAATCCTAAGAGTGATCATGCAACTAGAATAGAAAACAGATAACAAAATAAAATACAAGGAAAACAGAGATAAAATAAATATAGGGAGAATGAAACTAGACCACCTCAGTGGTAGCGGCCACTGCTTCCTCTAGGGAATCCTCCAGAGTGTTTAAGCTCCTCAATGTCACGCCCCCTGTCTCCTCTGCTCCTCCATCAATCTCCTTTGATCCTCCATCATCTGATGGAGGATAGTAGACTGGTCCTAATACTCCAGCCTCAGCTGATCAACTGATGAAGTCAGCTCCTCTAAGGGTGTGGTCAACTGATCCCAATAGTCACGGGGAGGGAAGAACATTCCTTGAGGCATCTTCGGAATATCCCGTGGAGGTGGTGAAACTGGCTCTTGCTCTGATCCTTGTACGGGATCCCTAGCGTGCTCCACACCCTTCCTTGTGATGGGTCTCTGCTTGTCAATCAGGGTATCTCCCTCTATGTAAGCTCCAGCTGCTGTATATAAATGGTGGATAAGATGAGGGTATACCAAACTTGCTTGAGTGGAGGGCTTGTCAGCTACTCTATAAATCTCTTGAGGGATTACCTCATGTTCCTCTACCTCACTGCTGAGCATAATATAGTGGATCATCACTGCTCTCTCGATTGTAACCTCAAAGCAGTTACTTGTAGGGATGATAGAATGTTGGATGAACTCCAACTATCCTCTAGTCACTGGCTTAAAGTCAAGCCTACCTAGTTGGTAAGGCTTACCTAGAGCGTCCCTCCTCCACTAAGCTCCAGGCACACAGATATCAGCAAGAACTTAGTCCAACCTTTGGTCACTGTTGACCTTTCGAGTGTATGACTGAGGGTTAATTCGTGGCTCTGGCAACTATAACGCCACTTTAACACTCTCAGGGCTAAAATCTATGATGTGCCCTCTGACCATGGTGCGCCTATTTTTTGGCTCCAAGTTCACGCTTGTATCATGCTTCTTTGTGACCCAAGCGTTGGCATAAAACTCCTGTACCATCAGTACTCCCACCTCGGTAAAGGGATTGGCCAGAATCTCCCAATCCCACCTCAGAACTTGGTATAAGATCTCCGAGTACTCAATGTCCTTCAACTTGAAGGGGACCTCGGGAATCACCCTCTTCTTCCTTACCACGTCATAAAAATGGTCTTGATGGGCCTTGGTGAGAAATCTTCTGGTCTCCATGAATCGGAAGTGGAAGCAGGGGCTTTTCCTTTTTTTTTTCTTGAGGACTCTCCGGTTTTTGGTGCCATAGAGATAAGAAAAAAGAAGCAAAAAGCGAAGCTTCCAACACCAAACTTAAGAATTTTGCTTGTCCCTGAGAAAAAGAAAAAGATAAGAGAAAAATTAAGAAAATGGAAGAAGGAGAAAGAGGGGATGGTGTGTAGGCTTTGGCCTTTGGAAGGGAAGGATGGAAAAAGGAAGGATGAAAATGTGTATGTTGAAGAGTGTATAAGAGGGGAAAAGTAGGGAATGGGGTGGTGAAAGTGGATGAAGTGATGGGTATATATAGGAGTGGAGAGGGAGTTGGTGTGGTCATGGGGAGGGAAAGTTGGGGGAGAATTTGAATTTGAATGTGAATGGAGTTGGTGGAAAGAAAAATTGATGGGATTGATGAGAGGTTATTGGGTAGAGTTAAAGGTGGGGTGAGGGAATTAAGGAAATTGATGGGTGATGGGATTGATGAAGGTGGATGGAAAAGTGGGTGTAAAAAGAGAGAGAATGGGTAAGAGTGAGTTAATGGTGGGGTGGTTGGTGGTTAGATTTTATCCATTGGCCAAAGACTTCAAATTTGAATGTACTGTCTCCTCCTTGGGCGTTCAGCACCGGACTGGGCATTGAACACCAGAGGGGGATCCTTTTTTTTTGGCGTTGAACGCCAACGATGGGCGTTGAATGCCCTAGGGGGACCAAAAATTGGTCCTGGACTGCTCCATTAGAAAAAGAGGAAAACGATGAAAATCAATAGAAAATAAAATAATATGAAATCAAATTTAAATAAACTAAAATAACATAGAAGAAAATAAAAGGAAACTATAGGATACGTATGGTTGGGTTGCCTCCTAACAAGCACTTCTTTACCGTCATTAGCTTGACTGACAGCTCCTTCTACAGAGGTTTGTAGGGGCTCAAATCTTCACCCCTCATGGTGAACTTCCTTCCTGTGCTCTTATGAATCAATTCAACATGCTCCAGAGACAGGATCCGGTTCACAGTGTGTATGACTTGACTTCTTGTGAATACAACTCTCATGCTAGGTGAGAAGTCTTTAGTAGGAATCTTCTTGTTCCTCCAGCCCTTGGGCACTTTCTTCTTGGTGCCTCCTCCCTCAATGGTTGGTGGTGAATGCCCAACACCAAACTTAGGTTTGATGTCAGGGGAATCTGTATGGCTTCCCACTGAGACAGAATGTTGAAACACCAAGTGTTGTATGCCAGTACCTCCTTTGTCTGAGATAGATTGAGGGTTGGGCAACTTAAATAGAATATGATCCTCCCACAACCTCAAAATTAGCTCTCCTTTCTCAACATCTATCAAGGCCTTCCCAGTAGCTAAGAAAGGCCTTCCTAGGATGATGGAGTCGTTCTTGTCCTCTCCAGTGTCAAGTATCACAAAGTCTGCAGGGAGATAAAAGTCTTCGACCTTTACAAGGACATTTTCCACCATCCTAAATGCCTGCTTCAAGGACTTGTCTGCCATCTCCAGTAAGATCCTTGTGGGCTGCACTTCTTGGATCCCTAGCTTCTTCATCATAGAGAGAGGCATAAGATTGATGCTTGATGCTAGGTTGCATAGTGCCTTCTCAAATGTGATGGTCCCTATAGTGTAGAGAATCAGGAAGCTTTCAAAAGCTGGCATTTTTCTATGGCAACTTCTTCTATAATAATGCACTGTACTCCTTGGTCAGCACCACAGTTTCATCTCCCTTCAGGGCCTTCTTTTCAGAGAGTGCATTTTTCAGACAGGTCATATAGGAACGTTTCTTTTCCAACATCTCGACAAAAAAATATTGATTTGTACTTCTTGAAGATTGCCAAGAATTGAGCGATTTGCTCATCCTCAGTCTCCTTTTGCATGTTTAGAGAGGGTCGTACTTCAGGCTCTTTCATCTCCATTAGGGCGTGCATAAATGCACTCGCAGTCTCCTCTTGAGCCTTGTTCTCCTATAAATCCTCAGTAACATGCTCCTCCATGGGTTCAGACTCTTCTCCTATAGTAAGGGCTTTGCACTCTTCCCTTTGATTTACTTCTGTGTTGCTTGGAAGAGTGTTGGAGGGTCCCTCAGGTATCCTTTTGCTCAACTAAACCACTTGTATTTCCAAGTTCCTAATTGAGGATCGAGTCTCTTGTATAAAACTATGAGTGGTCTGGGAGAGGTTAGAAACTACTGTGGCTAAGTCAGAGAGGCTTTGTTGAGGCGTCTCCATCTCCTACTGAGAGGGTTGAAACTGTCTGTTATTGAACCTATTTTGATTGGTTCCACCCTGATTATTGTTAAATCCTTATTGAGGCCTCTGCTGATCTCTTCACCCAAAGTTAAGGTGATTCCTCCATCTCTGATTGAAAGTGTTTTCATAGGAATCATTGTTGGGATGTCTAGAGGAATTTTCAATGTAATTCACTTCCTCCATGGTGGTTTGAGTGATGTCACCAACGTCTCCTTCGTAGGGTGCATCTTGAGTATTGACAGTTGAAACCTACATCCCACTTAAGTGTTGGGAGATTATGCTAATTTGCTACGACATAAGCTTGTTCTGAGCCAAAATGTGCAAGTGTGTCCACTTCCATGGCTCCTATCTTCTAAGTAGTCCTAGTGTTTACAGGGATCCTCTCAGAAGTGTACATGTATTGGTTGTTGGCAACCATCTCAATTAGCTCATTTGCCTCCTCAGGTGTCTTTTTTATGTGCAATGAACTGCCAGCAAAGTGGTCTAATGATATCTTGGCCATCTCAGAGAGGCCATCATAAAAGATCTCTAACATGGTCCAATCTGAGATCATGTATGGAGGGCATCTCCTGATCAGCTGCTTGTACCACTCCCAGGCCTCATAGAGGGACTCTCCCTCTTTCTGCCTGAAAGTCTGGACATCCACTCTAAGCTGAAGAATTTGGAAAAAAATATATTGACCACCTTTTTCTATGTGTCCAGGCTCTCTTTATGCTGAGAATCTAGCCACAGCTTTGCTCTGTCCCTTACAGTAAAAGGGAAGAACATGAGCTTGTAAACCTTAAGGTTCACTCCATTAGTCTTGACCCAGTCACATATCTACAGGAAATCAGATATTAACTTGTTGGGGTCCTCATGCAAGAGTCCATGAAACTGACAATTCTGTTGCACCAGAGTGACCAGTTGAGGCTTAAGCTCAAAATTGTTGGCACCAATGGCAGGTATGGATATGTTGTGCCCATAGAAATCAGATGTGGGTGCAGTGTATGAGCCAAGAACCTTCCTTGTGTGCTCTTCAGCGTTCGGATTGGCTGCCATAATTGTCTCTTCAACTTCTTTCTCAAAGGATTCTGTGAGATTTTCTCCGGCTTTGTAAGCTTGGGTTTGTTGCAAACGCTGCCTTAAGGTCCTCTCAAGTTCCGGATCAAAATCAAGAAGAGATTCTTTATACTTATTCCTGCTCATAAACAACAAGAAACAAAGAAAAAGTGGGAGTCTCTATGTCAGAGTATAAAGGACTCCCAGTGAGGTATCCTAATAAAGAAATAAAGATAAAGTAAACAAAAATAATTCAAAAACAAATATAGAGGATTTAATTCAACGATTTTCGAAAATAAAAAAAATAAAGGGTGTAAAGAATTTTTTTAATTTAAAAAGAAAGAGAGAACACTCAAGAAACACTAAATTTAGAATTTGAATTTAAATAAAAATAAGATAATGATGTAAGAAATAACCTAAAATTTTTGAAAATTCAAAAGAAAGAATTTTTTTTAAGATTTTCAAAATTTTAAAAAGAAAAAAAAGAAAGATTAAAGAAACATCAAACTTAAAATTTGAAATTAAATGAAATAACTAAAGATTTGAAAATCAAGGAAAAGATAAATAAGATAAAGGTAAAAAATCAAGAAAGATAAACAAGATATGATTCGAAAATTTAAAAAGAAAATTAATCAAATACTAAAGAAAATCACTAACGGAACACCAATCTTGAAATTTGAAATTAAATAAAAGAAGATAACCAAAAATTTGAAAATAAAAGGAAAAGATAAACAAGAAAAAAATAAAAAAAATCAAGAAGACAAACCAAATCAAATTCGAAAATCAAAAAGAAAAATAAATTAAAGAAAAGCTAATAAAAATACCTAATCTAAGCAACAAGACAACCAGTAGTTGTCAATCACGAACAATCCTCAGTAACGGCGCCAAAAACTTGGTGCGCGAAATTAGAACACGCATAACTAAACCGGCAAGTGCACCGGATTGTCCAAGTAATACCTCAGGTGAGTGAGGGTCGATCCCACGAGGATTGTCGGATTGAGCAAGCAATAGCTCTCTTGCTGGACTTAGTCAGACAAATAGTGAAAGGTGATTGTTATTGAGAACGCATAAATAATTAAATAGGAAAAGCAATGAAAGGTTGGTGTTAATTCAATATATGAAAACAGGTAAGACCTTGGAGATGTTTATCTTTTCGGATTAATGCTTCTTACTAACTATTTTAACAATGAATGGTTCATTCCATGAAAAAGTGTAAGTGATTAGTCTTAATTTGTAAGACCCAAGACTTTTGAAAAGTCCTATTTTAAATCAATCTCAAATTATATATTTATTTATGATTTTAATTTCAGAAAATTTTTTTATTGAAAATAATTAAAGGTAATTAATTGGACTTGAAATAAATTAAGGTTTTTATCCAAACTCTATACCTATGAATTATTTTCCTATTTATGATTTAAAGTTTTGGAAATTCGAGAAATAATGAGGTTTGGCTATTTAAAGTATAATTTTGTCTAATTTTATAATTATTGAATTATTTTCTATATTTAAATTATAAAGTTTAGCAAATGTAAAATAATAAGAACTTTACATGATTTGGTTTAAATAATTTGGATATTGGAATTTAATACTTTAATTCTTATAAACAAAGAAAATTAATTATATTATTTTATATTTTAAAATAGAATATTTAATTAAAAGCTAATCAACAAATTGATAATTCAATAATATTTTCAAAATAATTTTAAAGGATTAATTTAAAATTTATTTAATATAATACCTCTTAATTTTATTAAAATTTAACAAAACCCCAATTTGTTCAAAAATCCCTAATTTTACATTTGCTCCAAATCAAACCCTAATTCTACCCTAACCCCTAGCCACCACCGCCACACCCCCAAACCCTTCAGCAAACCTCAGCCACTAACCAAGAAAGAAATGAAAAAAAAAAGAAGAAAGAAAGAAAGGGGAAAAGAGGGAACGGGAGAGCCGAGGAAGGAAGGAGAGGGGGAGAAGAGTGAGGCGGTGCGGTGGGTGTCCCTGCCACCGTCGCCGCTGCTGCTGACAGAGGAGAGAGGAGAGTGTCGCGAGGGAGCCAGCGCACCACTAAGGACCGCCGTTGCGTCGCGTCGCCGTTCGCGCCAACGCCGAGGAGAACCGCGTGAGAAGGAGCTACAACCGTCGTGCCACCGTCGCTGTCTTCATCAGGTGAAGTCGTCGCCGTTGCTACAGCTGTCCGTGTCGTTGTCGTCGCCAGAGGGAGCTAGCATCGCCGCCGTCCATGGATGAAGCAGAGGAGAGAGAGATCTGCGAGGAAGGGAGGACCGTGACCTGTCAAGCCACCGTGCCCAGTCGCCGCTCATGTTGCCACGACGTCCTCGTCTGAACCGTCGCCAGATTCACCGCTGCTGAAGCTTCTAGCCACACCTCTGCGTCGCCGGAGCTCCGTGGCGTCACCGAAAACCGTCTCTGAAGCCTGTTTGCTTGGTAAACTCTAAACCTTACTTTAGCCTCTTTGTCTATTAAGTCGATTTTCACTGTTAAAGCGGTTGTTGAGGTTGTCTGTGTCAGGAGTCACCTCGAGTTTCTTTGCCACCGCAGAAAGCCCATCGCCATCTCGTTGCTGCCGCCGCCAGAACCACTACCAAACTTTTTGCAGTTTGGTTCAATTATTATTCCTTCGTTACGGTAAGAATTTACATTTCAGAACCTTTCAAAATCTGTATTCTATTATGTTTGAATAGAAATTCTAAGGTTTCAGTAATGTAGGGTTGAATCCCGATTACTGCATGTCATGATTAAAGCTATTGTTGTTGCTTCAAATGGTTTGGAGCTGAATTTGCATCTGCCACCGTTGCGAGCCAAAGGAAAATGAATTTGTGACATGTTCTAAAGTTCTCGAGTTTCAACTTTCGAGGTAGGGGAGTCTTTCTTAAACTTTTTTTTTTCAGAGTTGTTATAAATCGATATTAATGCGTGAAATACATTTCTGTGATTTCGTAAGTATTATGAATTGGATTGAGTTGTTTTGAATGAACGAGATTATTAGTTTGATTGACAGATTGATCAATTGAGAAAGTTGGGTGTTTTGATTAGTTGAATGATATTATTAAAGTGGTTGTCCTTGAATTATCAGAGGAGATTAATTGTTAGCATTTATATTAACTTTAGAAATGCTTTGATTTTAGAAAAGATTTAGTATTGAAATTTAATTTGATGTTGGAATCTGATTTTAAAGCAAATTTGGAAAGGACTTGATATTTGAAAAAGGTTTGTTTACTAAGAATAATTTATTATTTTGAAAATGGTTCAAACAGGGTTTGAGGAATAGTTTGGTTTAAAACTGTTTGAGAAAACTGAGAGTTCTTAATCATTGACTGGATTCTGGATTTTATAGTTTCCTTGGATTGAGTATGGTTATTGTGACAATGGTTATTAGAAATGATTTGAATGATTAACAAGCACTTGGTTTGGTTTGGTTGGGACCCAGAAAAGGTGGCACTGTCTGAGTTTTAGAGGAGATGCTGCCGAAATTTTATAAATTTGGAAGTTTTATTTAAAGTAACTAACTAAAAGAGATTGGTTTAAAACATTATATGTTTTAAGATTGCTTTATTTATCAAAGAAAGAATTATGTTTTGAATTGGGATTGTTAATGAATGGAATGGAAAGAAGGATTATGAGGATTTTCTTTAAAATATGGTTTTTGAATGAATTAGGAAATGAGATTTGGATTGATGAATGATGATAATGTTGAGGTATGGATTAAGAATGTTGAGATATGATCTTTGAAATATTAATTTGGCTTATGAATTTGAAATATCTGAGATACGAGGTTCCCTGGATTAAGTGCCGTGGCTTGCCACCACATGTACCAGGTTGAAAACTCGATACTCTGTTGACCCTATGACGTAAGTGTGACTGGGCACTATATAAATTCCCCGGAATGTTACCCTTATTGAGCATTATTGATTATTTGAGAAAAAGTTATGCATAGGCTCTTGGAAATGCACGTCGGGGGACAGTCTAAGGACAATTCAGACTTGTCGGGTTGGTTGGATAACCGACAGATGAGCCTCATCAGCCATAGGACAGGCATGCATCATATGCATTTATATGCTTTGCTTGGGTTTGAACTTGTTTCGGTTTGCTTAATTGCTAAACTGTTCTTAACTGCTGCTACTTGAACTATTTGCTGTAACTGCTATTACTTAAATTAATTATTGTGTTGTTTGATTGCGTGGTTGGTTTCTGATTGAGATTTTTCTTATAAGAAAGGAAAGGTTTCAGATTTTTGAAAGATTAAATATTGTTTCTTCGAAAAGGTTTGAACGATTTCCTATTGGTTTTTATGACAACTTTGAAACTCCATGGTGAGACCGTGTGGTTAGGTTCTCACCCCTACAGCTTTACCTTTTCAAGAACCGGATGAAGAAGCATTAAGAAGAGTTATACTGCGTTTGGTTTATATGTTGTTGTATTAATTATTTTATTTTCTTCCCTCGTCTTTGTTATTACAAATTTGTAAGAGGGATAGGAATTGTATGTTTTATATGTATTTATTATTATGAGTTATTATGTAAAGAGTCTTGTATGTGAATCTATGCCTGCTTGTATTTTTCTTAAGATAATGTATTAATTTCCAGTTTTCAAAGAAATCAGCAATACAGTGTCGAGTCACAAGCTCCTATTTTAGTATTTAGTATGTAAAGTAGTCGTAATACTTCTTGCTATCAGAGTAGCGCAGCCGAAAGTGTGACTTCTGATAGTGAGGGTGTTACATTGTGATATCAGAGCGGTCTTTCCTGTAGAGCCTTGGGAATGGACTGATTATGCATCAATTGCATACTCTGAGAGTCTGTCATGTAGTAGATCTTGTTTGAATAACGAGAATTAGAGCTCTATGCACATGACGGTCTATTGATTAATGCCATTAGTCTTGCATTGCATAATTTCTGATATTAAGTTTGGCTGGCTTAGCACTAGTGAATTATGTACATAGAAGCACCGATGGATTATCATAGACAATATGCGAGTCATAGGTAATGCGAATCGCGAGTTTTGGGAACATTGGGAGTTAATTTTTTTAGGTTACTCGGTTAGGTGTCTTGAACTCTGTGAATACCATGTATCTTATTCCTGCTTTGTATGCTCTAAGGCTCTTGTCTGCGATACTTTTCTTGGAAAGTAATAAGATTATCTTTCAATCCTACTATCTTGTTCACATACGCTCTTGTTTGATCTTGACTGCATATGCCTGTTCAAAACCCTTGGTGTATTTACTTTCTTTATTTAGCCACTTCCTCTTGAATCATGTATTTTTTTTATATATACATTTGAATCTGTTTTGATGCAATACACCTTTTTAAGTTTATATTTTGAGTCCTTTGTAAACAAATTGTAATTTAGTTTTCCTCTTATTTGACGATAATTACAGCCATTCTTTAAATCTTAACAAAACCGCTTTTGATTTGAAATATACAATCGCTTTTAATTTGATATATACTTCTTTATATAAACGTTGAAAGATTTTTATACAGTTTAAAACTAATTGTTTCCAATACATCGCCTGTTTCTTCACTAATTTATGGAAATGTATATATACTTTAAATACAATTTAATTTTCTAATAATTTTATTACAATTTATACGAATATCCTTATTTGATTATATACTTAGATATTTCTCAAAGAAAGGTTTTTATCTCTTCCCAGTTGATTTTTTTTAGTAAACTTCACCTATTTTATTTTTAATTTGAATTTGGTTTGGCAAACTACATTGTTTATGTAATTATTGTTCTTTTAAAAAAAATGTTAGACTCGTGTCTTTCTTCTTGTGAATAGACTAATTTCTTTCTTCAACTTTTCATTTATGAGAATGTCATATTTGATTCTGTTTTTAATTACTCTCTTACCTTTTATTGAACATCACCATTAGTCTTAGTTTTCCATTTGTTATGAATCTCATGCTCATCCGAGTCAACTTGAATTCATTTCCATCTAATGCACCATTTGTCCTTTATTTGTCTTTCTTTAGTTAAAGATTCTTTCTTGAGCATCTTCTATTTATTAAGTTGTCTTTCCTGACGTGTTTTATATTCTTTTGGACCAATTGAAAACTCATTTGATAATCCATGCCTAGTGAGTTCATGTTTGAATTCCCTTGATTTAACGATTCTTTCTTCCATGGGCTGATTTCCTTTTAAGCGCATCGCAATTTTCTTAAATGATTTTTGCAAGGTGGTTATTCCAAGTATACTTTCAAAAATTTTTTAAACCATTTCGATGAAGTTTTGAGTTCTTTTGCAGAAATTTAAGTTTTGAATCAACTTCTTTAAGTTACTGAGTTCTTTTTTAAGCTTTTCGTTTCTATGAGTGATATATTTTATGAATCCTAATCGAAATCCTTTGATTTAAGTTCCCTTCTTAAAATGAATTAGTTTCCTTTTTAGCGCATCTTAATATTATTGAACATCCTTATAAAGTTGTGACTTCAAATATATTATTGGAGTTTTGTTTTAAACCTTTTTAAACAAGTTTTGATTTATTTTTATGCAAAGTTGTCCCTGATTTTGAATTGCTTTACTTGAGCAGTGCCTCTCTTTGATGTGATTTGAACTCGTTCCAAGGCGATATAACTGTCTATTAAAGTTTTAATAAAATCGCTTTCAACTTAGCCTACACTCCTTTACCTTATACTCTAAAAATTTCTGTATGTGATTTAAACCTATTCAATTGTAATGCATCATCTTTTCTTTTATGAGTAAAACTTTATGTCAGATTTTCTTCCAACAAGATTGTAGTTTTCATACATGCTTGAAAAAGAATAGAAAACACAATTTAGCTCTTAGCCAAATTAATCTTTCCATTTACAAAGTTTGTGTAATCTATTTCCACTTGAATTTATATTAAAATAATGCCACATTTACGCTTTTATTAATCTTTTGAAGGATGTTTGTTACCCATTTTCTCTTTCAGAACATGAAATGATTTCCCCTTAAGTTTTTCATTCTTTACGAACAATGCATTCGAAAATATTTTTAGACCATACTCTTGAGTTCTATAAACTTTGTCTTTGGTTTGGATATTCTTCTTCTGTAAACCTCATATTTCTTGAATCATCTTGAATTCATTTCAAAATACTGTGTTAGTTTTTCATCTTATTCATCCTATCGAATCCCTTCAACTCAAGAGTTACCCTTAGAGTTATCAGTTGATCCTCTTTCTAACATTCTTCATTACTTGTTTATCCTTGTCTATTTGTGATTTCAACAATTCTTTCAAATTTTCGCGAATACAGTCTTTGCCACTTTTCTTTCTTTTCTAATGTTTGTTATCCTTCTAAGTATACTCGAGATTAGTTTTGGTATTTTGTGTCTATTGGACTTAGTAAACGACACATTAGCTCTTTAGGACACGTTTGGTGAACACAAAATGTGAAAATTTGTAAATATACGATGTTGCATGAAGTTGTGGAACCTTATTTCATGTGAAAATTTTTTGTTGATGTTGGGTTTGTGACCATTAAGATTTACGAAGTGTTGACGAGGTTGAAAACCTTCGGATGAGTTGCTCAATGAAGTACATTTAGGAATGGTGGAGATAATTTATGTTGAAGTTCGAATGTTGAGTCTTTGAAGTTAGTATGAGATTAATATACAGACGTTGAGCACATCATTTTAACCCCAGCTTTTTCCGCCTTGCTTTACCATCACGCGTTTGAAATATATTATTTTGTGCATCAAGCCTATCTTGTAATTTTGTTTCACATCATACTTATACCTTTTATATTTTTATGACATATAAAAATTCTAATATTTGAAACTATATGAATATATATACTGAGAACCTTTTGTCTTTTCTTTAAATAAGTTCAAGAGCGAAGTAATATGAAATCTCTTTAATTTTGTATTAATTTTCGAGGGTGAAAATTTTTATAAGGTGGGTAGGATGTAAGACCCAAGACTTTTGAAAAGTCCTATTTTGAATCAATCTCAAATTATATATTTATTTATGGTTTTAATTTCAAAATTTTTTTTTATTAAAAATAATTAAAGGCAATTAATTGGACTTGAAATAAATTAAGATTTTTATCCAAACTTTATACCTATGGATTATTTTCCCATTTATGATTTAAAATTCTGGAAATTCAAGAAATAATGAGGTTTGGCTATTTAAATTAAAATTTTGTCTAATTTTATAATTATTGAATTATAAAGTTTAGCAAATGTAAAATAATAAGAACTTTACATGATTTGGTTTAAATAATTTGGATTTTGAAATTTAATACTTTAATTCTTATAAACAAAGAAAATTAATTATATTATTTTATATTTTAAAATAGAATATTTAATTAAAAGCTAATCAACAAATTGATAATTAAATAATATTTTCAAAATAATTTTAAAGGATTAATTTAGAATTTATTTAATATAATATCTCTTAATTTTATTAAAATTTAACAACACCCCAATTGGTTCAAAAATCCCTAATTTTACATTTACCCCAAATCAAACCCTAATTCTACCCTAACCCCTAGCCACCACCGCCACACCCCCAAACCCTTCAGCCAAACCTCAGCCACTAACCAAGAAAGAAATGAAAAAAAAAATAAGAAAGAAAGAAAGGGGAAAAGAGAGAACGGGAGAGCCGAGGAAGGAAGGAGAGCGGGGAGAAGAATGAGGCGGTGCGGTGGGTGTCACTGCCACCGTCGCCGCCGATGCTGACAGAGGAGAGAGGAGATCTGAGAGAGGAGAGTGTCACGAGGGAGCCACCGCGCCGCTAAGGACCGCCATCGCGTCGTGTCACCGTTCGCGCCAGCGCCGAGGAGAACTGCGTGAGAAGGAGGCACAACCGTCGCGCCTCAGTCGGTGTCTTCATCGTGTGAAGTCGTCGCCGTTGCTACAGTTGTCCGCGCCGTTGTCGTCGCCGAAGGGAGCTAGCATCACTGCCGTCCATGGATGAAGCAGAAGAGAGAGGGATCCGCGAGGAAGTGATACGTGGTCAAGAGGGCATTTTCGTCATCTTAGAGCTAAGGGGCGGAATGATAATCTTGTCATATTCAAGGATCTGAATTCTAGAAGAATTGTGCCATGCTAGTCTTGGACATCTAGAAGACCAAGAATCCGTCTAAAAAATAGTGGTGCTAAAAGGGCAATAATTCACAAGGCCTATTAAGCTAAGTCAGGACAGCAAGAAGCCCAATAATGCTTTTCAACTTTAATGGGAGGCATAATTTATTATTAATTTTCGAATTTTTTAGGAATTTATTTTGGTTTGTTTTATTGTTATAGTTTGTTGGAAGATTTGATTTACTTTTGATTTGCTTAGTAGTATTTTTAGGGATTTTAAATTTAAAATCAAATCTGATCTAATCTAATAAGATCAAATCTGATTTAAATTAGTTATCATATCTTTAGGATTTTAAAATTTAAAATCAAATCTGATCTAATTCAATAAGATCAAATCTAATTTAAATTAGTTATCTTATCTTATCTTTTAGCTAGTTTGTTTGGGGTCTATTTAAACACCTCCTGGTGAGACAATTTACACAACTTTTGATGAATAAAATTTCTTTAGTGCTTTATGCACATTTATTTTAGTGTGATTAAGTGATGTGAGTGATTTGCTTCGCTTGTTGCATGGAGAAAATTGAGTGATTCAATTTTCATCCCTCTGATCTAGGTTGTCAAGAACAAGTTCTTTGAAGGTCTAGTAGGAAATCCTTTTCGGTGACCTAGGTTGCTAAGAATATGTATCTTAGAGGTCTAGTAGGAAACCTATTTATCTATCCTTTTGTTTTTCTTATCATCTGGTATCAGTTACAGGTTGTAGATAAATTCTTATTTATCTAGACGTTCCATGGGTCTTGTTTAATCTCTTTGTTTTTTTTCCTTTAATTTTTCCAAATTCACCTTAGAGTCCCACAAAAAAAAACAAAAAGAGTCGCAAAAAAATGATTGCGTATTACGATAGTGATGATGAAGGAATCTCATGCAAAAAAGGATTCTCAGTTTCAAATCCTTGCATTCAAAGGGAGGAATGATCCTTATTTCAAATGGGAAAGGAAGGTAGAATTGATTTTTGCAAATTGCATCCTTTTAGAGGAAGAGAATGTTCAACTGGTACAAGCCAATTTTTCTGATGTTGTCCGTATATGGTGGACTGAATTAGAAAGATCTAGAAGACGGTACGGAAAGAGCCCAATTTGCAGCTGGGAGAAAATGAAAAAAATCATGAGGAGCCAGTTTGTGCCATCATCATACCACATGAGGAATCGAGTTGTACCATCATCTTACCACAATGAATTTTTTGAAAGATTTTGTAAGTTGTAACAAGGTTCACAATCAGTGATGGAGTACCACAAGGAGTTTTTATATTTGATGGACAAGGCTAATATCAAAAGGAGTCCTGATATTCTGATGGACCAATTTTTGTTCGGATTACGTGAAGAACTTGTAGACAACGTCCAATGTTACCGTTATGCAACCATGGAGGATTTGGTCAAATTGGCCATTGACGGGGAGCAGGTGCAACAAATGATAGATCGCCATAAGAAGAAGATTTCTTCTTCACCTATCTTTCATTCTTATTAGATTTGATTTTAAATTTTAAAATCCTAAAGATATGATAACTAATTTAAATTAGATTTAATCTTATTAGATTAGATCAGATTTGATTTAATTTAAAATCCCTAAAAATACTACTAAGCAAATCAAAAGTAAATCAAATCTTCCAACAAACTCTAACAATAAAACAAACCAAAATAAATGCCTAAAAAATTCGAAAATTAATAATAAATTATGCCTCCCATTGAATTTAAAAAGCATTATTGGGCTTCTTGCTGTCCTGACTTAGCCCAATGGGCCTTGTGAATTATTGCCCTTTTAGCACCACTGTTTTTTAGACGGACTCTTGGTCTTCTAGATGTCCAAGACTGGCATGGCACAATTCTTCTAGAATTCAGATCTTTGAATATGACAAGATTATCATTCCGCCCCTTAGTCCTAAGATGACGAAAATGCCCTCTTGACCATGTATCAGGAAGGGAGGACCGCAACCTGTCCAGCCGCCGTGCCCAGTCGCCGCTCATGTTGCCGCGCCATCGTCGTCTGAACCGTCGCCAGATCCGCCAGTGCTGGAGCTTCTGGACGCGGCTCTGCATCGCCGGAGCTCCACGCCACTGCTGTCGTCACCGAAAATCATCTGTGAAGCCTGTTTGCTTGGTAAACTCTAAACCTTGCTTCATCCTCTTTGTCTATTAAGTCGATTTTCACCGTTAAAGCAGTTACTGAGGTTGTCTGTGTCAGGGGTCACCGCGAGTTTCTCTGCCGCCGCAGAAAGCCCATCGCCAACTCGTTGCTGCTACCGCCAGAACCACCGCCAAACTTTCTACAGTTTGGTTCAGTTATTATTCCTTTATTACGGTAAGAGTTTACATTTCAAAACCTTTCAAAATCTGTATTCTATTATGTTTGAATAGAAATTCTAAGGTTTCAGTAACATAGGGTTGACTCCCGATTACTGCATGTCATGATTAAAGTTATTGTTGTTGCTGCAAATGGTTTGGAGCTGAAGTTGCATCTGCCACCATTGCGAGCCAAGAGAAAATGAATTTGTGACGCGTTCTAGAGTTTTCGAGTTTCAACTTTCGAGGTAGGGGAGTCTTTCTTAAACTTGTTTTTCTTTTCAGAGTTGTTATAAATTGATATTAATGCATGAAATACATTTCTATGATTTCGTAAGTCTTATGAATTGGATTGAGTTATTTTGGATGAACGAGATTATTAGTTTGATTGACAGATTGATCGATTGAGAAAGTTAGGTGTGTTGATTAATTGAATGATATTGTATAAGTGGTTGTCCTTGAATTATTGGAGGAGATTAATTTTTAGCATTTATATTAACTTTAGAAATTCTTTGATTATAGAAAAGATTTAATATTGAAATTTAATTTGATGTCGGAATCTAATTTTCAAGCAAATTTGGAAAGGACTTGATATTTGAAAACGGTTTGTTTACTGAGAATAATTTATTATTTTGAAAATGGTTCGAACAGAGTTTGAGGAATGGTTTGGTTTGGAACTATTTGAGAAAACCGAGAGTTCTTAATCATTGACTAGATTCTAGATTTTATAGTTTCATTGGATTAAGTATGGTTGTTGTGAAAAATGGTTATTAGAAATAATTTGAATGATTAACAGGCACTTGGTTTGGTTTGGTTGGGACTCGAAAAGGGTGGCAGTGTCCGAATTTTAGAGGAGATGCTATCGAAATTTTATAAATTTGGAAGTTTTATTTAAAGTAATTAACTAAAAGAGATTGGTTTTAAACATTATATGTTTTAATATTGCTTTATTTATCAAAGAAAGAATTATGTTTTGAATTGGGATGGTTAATGAATGGAATGGAAAGAAAGATGATGATGATTTTCTTTGAAATATGGTTTTTGAATGAATTAGGAAAGGAGATTTGGATTGATGAATGATGATGATGTTGAGGTATGGATTAATAATGTTGAGATATGATCTTTGAAATATTAATTTAGCTTATGAATTTGAAATATCTGAGATACGAGGTTCCCTGGATTATGTGCCGTGACTTGCCACCGCGTGTAACAGATTGAAAACTCGATACTTTGTTGACCCTACGACGTAAGTTTGACCGGACACTATATAAATTCCTGGGAATGTTACCCCAATGAGAATTATAAATTATTTGAGAAAAATCTAAGCATAGGCTCTTGGGGATGCACGTCGGGGGACAATTTAAGGACAATTCAGACTTGTCGAGTTGGCTGGATAACCGATAGATGAGCCTCATCAGCCATAGGACAGGCATGCATCATATGCATTTTTATGCTTTGCTTAGGTTTGAACTTGTTTTGGTTTGCCTAATTGCTAAACTGTTCTTAACTACTACTTGAACTATTTGCTGTAACTGCTACGTACTTGTGATTTCCATGTCTGTCTTGCCTGTGTTTGTCCTGGCGTGCTACATTTGAGAATGAACTTTGGTGCTGAATTAATGATTATGTTGTTTGATTGTGTGGTTGGTTTCTGATTGAGATTTTTCTTATAAGAAAGGAAAGGTTTTGGATTTCTAAAATATTAAATATTGTTTCTTTGAAAATGTTTGAACGATTTCCTATTGGTTTTTAAAAGATTCATAGGTAATGATAATCACTGAGCTTGAAAATAGTTTGCTTATTAAATATCTTTTTAAGACAACTTTGAAACTCCGTGGTGAGACCGTGTGGTTAGGTTCTCACCCCCTTACAGTTTTATCTTTTCAGGAACCGGATGAAGAAGCATTAAGAAGAGTTATACTGTGTTTGGTTTATATGTGTATTAATTAGTTTATTTTCTTCCCTCGTCTTTGTTATTACAAATTTGTAAGAGGGATAGGAATTGTATGTTTTATATGTATATATTATTATGAGTTATTATGTAAAGAGTCTTGTATATGAATCTATGTCTGCTTGTATTTTTCTTAAGATAAGGTATTAATTTCCGGTTTTTAAAGAAATCAGCGATACAGTGTCGAGTCACAGGCTCCTATTTTAGTATTTAGTATGTAAAGTAGTCGTAATACTTCTTGCTATAAGAGTAGTGCAGCCAGAAGCGTGACTTCTGATAGTGAGGGTGTTACATAATTCCTTAGTGATTAATCTCCTCTGATCCTACTAAAATGCCAAAGACAAGGTTAGTTAATTCGAATTAGATGGTGAAGTTCGGTATTCTAGTTTATACCACAAAGGCCCTAATCACTCCAGATCCCAACTGAACAGATGTTCCTATGTCCCAATAAGTTGTGGATTAGCCGTCTAGGAGGTGTGTTCTCAAGCTGTAATTCAGGCGACCTTGGCCAAGTATCACAAGAACTCTTGTAGAAAAAGGGGTCATATTTCCGTTCCACCCATTTTCATTAGATTAAGAACGAGTCACACCTTAGAATGAAACCAAACATTTGTTAAAATAGAAAAGTAATAATATTAATCCATAGAAATAAACAGATCTCCTAACCTTAACCAGGAGGTTTAGTTGCTCATGACTTACAGAGTAAATAGAATTCTTAGAAGTGTGGAGAAAGAAGATCTCTCTAAACCTAATGGATCTCCTCCTATTAATACTAACCTAATAATAAATGCTAAATCTAAAAGGTATTATTAAAAAAATAAAAATTACAAAGATAAGATAAGATAAGCCGAAGAAGGCCCAATAGCATGTGAAACGGACAGAAAGTTGGCGTTCAATACCAAGATTGGGCATTGAACGTCCAAGAGGGAGTGTGCGCTTCTGACTCTGGCCCCCTTACTGGCGTTGAACGCCAGGTTGGGCGTTCAGCGCCCAAGGGGGAGCTGATAGCATTTTTGTCTCTTGCTCTAGGATTTTCCAACTACTCCGAATTTCACCTAAAACCATAAAAACACAAGAAAAACTCAAAGTAGCATCCAAAGGTGAATTTTGCACAAAAATATAATAAAACTTAATAAAATCTAACCAAAAATAATATAAAAACAACTAGAAAAACGTTATAAGATGCTCACGCATCACGCCCAAAGGTGGTGGTCGGCTTCAAGTTCAGCAACGCCCAGCACCTTCAATGGACTTGGAGTGCTCAAATCTGGCGCCAGGAATAGATACCCAACTTTAGAGGATTTTCAGCATGCTGGGTGCCCAACGCCCAAACTTGGAGCCTAACTTCAACGTGAATTCTCACTCCCAAGGGTCCTCAAATGCAGTGAAGTCTGGCACCAATGAATCAAGCCCAGCACCAAGCCCATGTTCTTTTTCCAGAAAGCTCTAATTCAGCCCAAAGATTCAAGATTTGAATGATTAGTTATCATTAACTTCTTTTAGAAATAGAAGAGTTGGTTTTAAGATTTAGTTTCAAATTAGATATGAATTGTTGTTTTAGTTATCTTATCCTTCCCAAGATAAGATTAGATTTAGTTTTTGAATTTGAATTCTAAGATGGAATATAGGATATAAATAAGTGAACGCATGGTTCACAATTAGATGATAATCGGAATTCATCCAGCATCTCATTCGTTAGTTTAGTTTTCTTCTTTATCATGAGTAACTTAACCTCCTTTGTTAAAAGTTTGAAATTCTGTTTGACTTTTCATGGATTGGTAACGTGATTATTTCTTTTATTTTGATTTATTCATTGATACGTTTTTAAGATTGAGTCTTGCTCTTCATTTTTAATGGTTACAAGTATTAGAAAATATTCTAATTCTGTCTTAGATTATGTTATTACTTTGAAATATTTAATATTGAAATTATCTTGAAACTCTTTCTCATAATTTTCAACTTGGCTTGTTATAGTATTTTCAAAGTTGTGCGACATTAAATCGGAATTGTGCTTAACCTCTTTTTCTTAACTAATTGACCAAAGAATTGGTAATTAAATAAGTTAAAGAGAAATTGAATTGCCAAGGAATTAGAATTTGATTATATATGATTTGTCTTGAAAGTATCTTACATGAATCAAAGTAAATAAACACGAGAAATTCTTTTTCCAAAAGTAAAATATCTCTGAAGCCTTTGACATCTTTATTCACTGTTTCTTTCTTTAACTTCATAAGCATTCATTCATTCACACCAACACTCTCCTTCACTATTCTTTATTATTTCAAGATTCACATTCTTCTTCTTGCGAAGATTCGGTTGATCTAATTAGTAAGATTCAATCAAGAGTTGCTTGCTCAATCCTTTAATCCTCATGGAAACGATATCCATTCACTATAGTATTACTTGAAATGATTTAGTGCACTTTCCAATATTCAAACATATGAAGTTTTTGGCTCATCATAGCCTACTTTTGGCAGAAAGGCTATGGCACCCCCTCTAGCCTATCAAAACACCCACACCAGCATTCCTACCCACTACGCTATCAAAATAGTAAAGACAATAGGAATCAGCGAATGCAAACTAAAATGCTTACTCAAAGGTTGACAGAAATGATCACAGAAACCAACAGGAGAAGCAACGCAGCAAATAGACACGACAAAGCGCCACCAATTGTAATGTAGTCCTAGAAATGGTAAGCGCAGCCCAAAAAGCAGAGGAAAATGACAAAACTGAAAAAGAAATAGGTACAAAAATGATAAAACTAAGAAAAGAAAATTAGAAAAAGAGAAACAGAGTGAGAAAACTAAGAAGAAATGAAAAATAGCATAACTGAAGTAGTTTTAAACAAATGCACTCCAAAAAGCACAAATGCAAAAATACCTACAGGTAAAATGGTAAAACTAGCATGAGAGTATTAAATGAGCCCACTTACATTAACTTATGTGACATTTCAAAAGGTGCACACACGATCTCTAGGATCAAAAACTCTTAAGCGACCACTTACTGCTAGGTGACCTACTAGGACAATGGACATCTAAACCCACGGAAACGCGCCGTCGCCAAGATCAGGCACACCACATTTAGGGGTACTGTTACGGATCCAAATCCCGACCTCAATGGCCTAACGATGACCCGGCCACAAAACTTGAATAATTCTTCTTAGACCCAAAATCCCAACACCCACTGAATCAACACATCACTAACCGATATTCAAATATCGGTTATCTCCTAAAAAAACTGAGAGATAAGATAGACAGCAAAATATAAATAAAGAGGAGCCGCATGCTTCTCCAGGTACGTTATGTACATTTAATTTCATTAACTTTTGAAGGGTATTGTCATCAACTCTATAGCAACTAAGTATGAAAATAAATATCTCTCTAAAAAAATGATCTAATCGTATCTAAAAATTAAAATACAATTAAAGTTTTATTATCTTCCTTTCTTTATATACCCCAACAATCTTATTTCTGAGATCTATTATTCTAACTTAAGTGTTGGTGTGTCTTTATAACTCACCTTCTACTTTTCACTCAATTTGACCGAAAATCACAAAAATTGACAATTAAAAGAATAATAAATCCTAATATTTCAGGTCACTCATAAACAATTATTTATCACTAATAATAATTTATTATTTTATATGATCACAATATATATATATATATA
>NC_029780.3:91205828-91206730 GCF_000817695.3 Arachis duranensis
AACAGCTTTAATTCTTTTAAGTCATAATATGATTTTTCAGGCATTTATAAATTTTTTAAGTTTAACTCCAACTTGTTTATATTTATTCTTATTTCTATCCTTTTTATTATAAGGTCATCAATTTCGATCTGAAGATTATTTAATTCCTTTTATACTCCTTTATTTTACTTTTTAATTTTTTCGCCCTTTTATTTTATTTTCTGGTCTTTTAATCTTTGTATGCTTCATTATTTATCTTAGAATTTCTACAAATTCTATCATCGATTCATCACTATTTTCTAGAGATTCTATTAATTTTTCTAGTTCTTTGACTTCTCTTTTTAACTTGTCATAAATTATCTTTAGAGCTTCAAATGCTCTTTGATTTATTTCAGAAAACTGTAAATAATTCAACCGATTTTCTCTTTCAAAGAGCTCTTGTTTCTTGTCTTGATAAGTTACATATATTTTTTCTTTATTTATTGTCATAATTTAATGTTTAGGGTTTCATTTAATTTTTTGACATTTTTTGTTAATTCTTTTATTTCAGAATTTTCTTCTTTAATCTTTAACTTGGATAAACTTAAAGGGCTATTAATTTTAGATTCTTTTATTTGAAAATTCGATGAAACTAATTTTTCTGATGGTTCTTTTAATAATAGAACTGGGTTTTCAATAGCTTTATATTTTGGTATTTCTGTTTTTACAATTTTCTGAAATAATTCGTCAACATAAATTCTTTCTCTGTTTTTAAATATTATACTATGATGGCAATTTGTTAAAGCATAATTTATTGCATATGTAATTGAAAAAAGTTCATCGTCTTGTTCCATTAGATTCTTTATGTGAAATTTATAAGCCAAACTTATAGATCTTCCAAAGTTTTCAGTTGATAAAGGTATAGCATATCCAAGATGGGCATT
>NC_029780.3:91208605-91210785 GCF_000817695.3 Arachis duranensis
AATGTTGCTTGTTGGGTTACTTTCATGGCTTCCATGGCCTTCTTGATGGATTGAATTTGAGCTCTTAGCTGCTGACAGTGATTGCACTTTTCAAGCTCTTGTTCAATCTTCTGGATTTCTTGATTCATTGTGTTGGCAATGAACTCCATTCTCTTGTCAATGTATCTGCAATAATATTTTTATTTCCTTTAATGTACTCAATTTTTATCGGATATTGTAATAAAAACATTTGCCATCTTACCAGACGACCATGATTATAATCAGCTTGTAAATTGTATCTAATAAAACCTGTTAAATAACTTGAGTCTGTTCGTAATGTAAATTCCTTTGGAAGTAGATCAATCCTCCATTTCTTAATAGTTTTTATCGCTGCTAAAGTTTCTTTTTCATGGGTAGTATACCTCTGTTCTGTTGGTGTAAATGTTCCAGAGATATATCTGCATAGTAATTCCTTTGAGGAATGTTTAGAATCTAGTGATTCTTTTTCTTTGTTCAAGCTTTTTTCAGCTTTTTTAGCTTTTAGACAGCCTGACCATGTCTTGTTTGAAGCATCTGTTTCTACTATTAGATAGTCATCTTCTTTTGGAATATAAAGTTCTGGAAGATTTTTACAAAGTTCTTTAATTTTTTGAATTTGCAGGCTATCCTTTTCTTCCCATTTCCAAATCTTTTTTATACTTATTTTTGAAAATAAGTTTTTAGTATAGTCTGTTATATTTTTTAAAAATCCTTGATCCGAAATATAATTTATACATCCTAAAAATCTTTGTAATTGTTTTCTATCTTCTATTTTATTAGGAAATAAATTTACTTTTTCTAGAACATTTGGTTGAAGTTTTAGCTTTCCTTGAGTGGATAAAATTAATCCAAGAAACTCTATTTCTTGTTTTGCTATTCTTGCTTTCTTTTTGCTAAGAACTAATCTTTTTTCTTTACATCTTTCTAAAACTATTAATAATTTTTGAAGATGATCTTCTTTATCCTGTTTTGTAAAAATTAGTACATCATCAATGTACACTAAAACAAATTCATTTAACTCTTTTAGATTTTCTTCCATAAATCTTTGATAAATACCTAGAGCTTGTTTTAATCCGAATGGTAATACATTCCATTCATAGAGTAACATACTTGTTGATTCTTTTGTTGGGCAAGTAAAAGCAATTAATTTATTTGCTTCTTCGTCTAAACGAAGTTGCCAATATCCTGATTTTGCATCAAGAGATGAAAACCAAGTTGCTCCTTTGATTTTTTCTAAAATAGAATCTTTTCTTGGAAGTTTATGAGCATCACCAATAGTTGCTTCATTCATCTTCTTGTAGTTAATAACCATTCTTCGTTTTCCCCTTTTAATTTCATTATTGTTTTCGACATAAAAGGCTGGAGTCGCATGAGGACTTTTACTTAATCTTATAATTCTTTTTTCCAAAAGATCTCTACATTCTAAAGAGAACTCTTCTCTATCTCTTGCGGAATAAGAAATTTTATTTGGAACATTTATCTCTTTTGTAGGATCTTTTAATTTAATGCTTACTAATTCGTTATTTGTATTTTTAATATCTAAAGGATTTTTAGCACAAATTTTATCCAAAATTTCTTCTATCTTTGTTTCAAGATTATTTTTTGGAATTTTTATCTGAAAGTATAAATTTAAATAACATGTCTCTAATATAGAAAATATTTTAAATTTTAAAATTTTATCTATAGTAGTAGTTGGTATTTTTATACGTTTTGATTTTTGATTTATTGAAGAATCATATGGAGCTTTTAAAACTATATATGTTAATTCTTGAATGAATGGATGATATAGCCTTAAAAAGTTATTTCCTATGATAAAATCCATTCCAGAATCTAACATATATATAGATGGAACAATGAACCTATAATTTTGAATAAAAATTTCAGCCATCTCTGCTTTTTGGTCAATTTTATGTATTGATTTGTCAGCTATTCTAACTCTTAATGGTTTCTTTAATTTTTTCCAATCAAGTTTTATATTTGAACTAGCAAAGCATTGTGTTGCTCCAAAATCTATGAAAGCATTTATAAACTTTTCTGTTATTTTTATAGTAATAAATGTAACATTATTACTCAATCTTTGAGTCTGTTTCTGAGACATATTCAAAAATATAGTCTAAGTTATCATCAAATTCTTCTAATGGTTCCATGAAACAAGACTTAGC
>NC_029780.3:91211303-91212187 GCF_000817695.3 Arachis duranensis
TATTTATTTTTCTTATAAATCTTCCCATTATAAATTCATTAGCAGGATATGGAAGTTTTGTTATATACATACTAAGATAATGATTTTTATCTTCTTCTTTTAATTTGTAATAATGTATTCTATATTCACATATATAAGATTCCACATTACATAGATCATATATCTGGATATTAGCTAAATAGTTTTTTGCTTCTTGATATTCTTTATTATAGACTTCTTGTCTATGATCTATAATATTTTTTCCAAAAAATTCTTTATATAGAATCATCATTATATATAATATCTTATCATAAGCTGTTGTTTTTGTTGCTAAATCTTCTATTATTTGGTTTTCTATTGATGTCATATAATATCTTATAGTTCCTTTAGTATGAAATCCTATGTAATTCCAAATATCTCTTCTAGACAAATTACTAAGCTTTGGATTAGTAAAAACTTCTAATAAAAAGGAATTCAACCAATTTTCGAAAATTTCTTTTTCATTCTTTTTACAGTCTAAATCAACCATTCTTTCTCCTTCCATTTCCTAAATTTTAGGAACATACTTTGATGGTATTTTTGTATATTTTAAATCTTTATTTATAAACCCTTTTTTAAAAGCATAATTATCAAAACCTGTTTCCCATTTATATTGAGATTGGTTATTTTTAGATGTTCCAGCTTCATTTTTTACTTGTATTGGAATTGCTGGTTCTTCGTCAGTTAAATAATCTAGGATGTGTTATTCATTTTCTATATTTTCAGAATTTACTAATTCTTCTTCTATTTGAAATCCCTGTTCCATAATATTATTTTCTTGAGCCATTTTTAATTGTTTAAAAAGCATTGTAACTTCTTCTAATTTTTCTTCAATATTCATAATTTTAGTGGTGGTTTTACTTTTA
>NC_029780.3:91212793-91222260 GCF_000817695.3 Arachis duranensis
AAACGCAGACATTATAGGACCCTCTATATGTATTTGATGACATAAGATCTATTTTAACTTATTAGGAATTTAGAATATTTGAATTGACCCTTATACGCTTTGTAGTGAACCGCAGTCATCCATTGATTCTTTATCTTCTTCGTTCTAACTATTTCCATTTTGTCCAAATTAAAATGTATTTTCAATTTTTCATGCATGCATGGCATAAACAGATATTATAGGCTGCCAGCCACACCCTTTTATTTTGTGTAAACGCGTGGGATATATTATATCATCAATAAATTAAAATTTATTATTATTTGTTAATATTTAATTAATTTTAATTTTTATATACAAAAAATTAAATTTTAAATTTTAAATATTAAAATTTAAATTCTAATAATATAAAAACAAAATACTGATCTAAAATATTAACTAATATTAATAAAAAATATTAGCATATAATATCTCTCATAATGAAATATCTAATCTATAATTTCACTCTTACATGCATTGTACAATATAACAAGACACGATGCCTTCCAATTATAGCTAGCATGTCGTCGACATACATAGACATTTTCATAATTGAAACACTACTTTAGCACGCCGGGTCAATATTGACAATTTCATGCGGAACAAACAACTTGTTCACGTACATATCATTATTAACATTTCTATCATCCCTATTTTTGTTCTTTCAAGTTTATAATTATTTATATATTTTTATATATCGATGATATTATATGTATAAATATTTTTATAATTAAGTGAAACTAAGTTAAATAAGTCCAATAAAAAAATGCATACATACGTCATCACTTTTTCTTTTCAGCGCTTTTGTAGTATAAATATTTTTATTATAGAAGATAAAAATTTATATACAAAAAATTTTATTCATAGCACAAATTTATTGATATAATATAAAAATTTTTGTATATAGCACATAAATATTTACACATCATATAGAATATAAATTTTTGCATATAGTACATAAATTTTTGTTATGAAAGTATTTTGTTATTAGTTGAATGAGTCAATATTTGGTCCTCTGAAAATTTGTGGTGCACACTAAAATTTATGTGACCATAGATCCTTTTAGGTTATCCTTTAAAATCGTGACTATAGAGTCCTTTAGGTTACCCTCCAAAACCGTGATTATAGATCTTTTTAGGTCATTCTTTTTTCAAAAACCAGTAATCATAGGCCCCTTTTAGATCACTTCTCAAAATCGTTGTCATAGATTCCTTTAGGTCACCTTTTAAAACCGTAACCATAAATTATTTTTTTGTCACGGTAAAAAACTATATGGTCACGAATTTTTACCGTAACAAAAAAATCGTAGCCATAAACTAAAAGTATTGTAGTGTTGGGTGTTAATATTTGGAATGTTTGCATGGTCCTTCAAAAATTTTTATACTGAATATCAAATATATTTTGTGTGATGTCGACGACAATAATGATAATAATAATAAAAATGAAGAAGAACCGCGACCAACTTTTGGACTTAATTTAAAAAACGCGTAAACGTTTAGATAGTTTTATTGTTTATATATTATTTAAATTTTGAAATAAATGATTTATGCGATAATGTTAGAATTTTATAAAAAATCTAAAATAACAAAAGAAAAAAATTATTTTTTTATTTTGTTCATAATTACAACTGGAATAATTAAATTATTTTAGATAATAATAAGTGTATAATTATAAATATTATATGTATAAATATAAATCAAATAAAATAATTTTGATTATTGTCTCTTAATATTACCGATTTGAGTATTAGAGATTTTAAAAGAGAGATTTTTTTTAAATCAGATTACGCATTACTTAAGTATGTAACATCTTTAATTTCTAAAAGCTATAGGATTAGGCGATTAGCATGTATTGTGAATCCTCAAAATGTAGATATTATTTAACAAATAATAGTGTAACTACAGTTACTCTATATGCACACGTTTGGCATCCTTTTGCTATGTTCAACATGGGAAATGTTCAAGAGTTTAAGGAAACACTTTTTAGTGGTTTGAACTGTTACGTTCACAGGTGACTTCGTATCCTACCTATAAAGGACCGGTAAGAACAAGGAACACATACAACACCAATAGTAATGGAAACACACCCGTTTCTAAATATTTATTCCACAGAAATACGACATTTTTAATATAAGGATAAATTACTATTTTATGCCTTAATATTTTGGTTAAGTTTTAAGTTTGTCATAATATTTAAAGAGGAGTGATAGGGCCAGTAATTTTTGTGATTTGTAGCCATCAAATAGTCATTAATGATAATCTAATGGTATAAGATTGTTGTGAAATTTCATCTAATGACTTGTTTTTTTTACTTGTTACATACTGGCCAGAATTTAATAAAGTTGCTGGTCCCTTAGACTTTTCCTGTCAAACAATTGTTTTTTAATCAAAATTTAAATTTTTTACTTTTAAAAAATATATTTTTTTATTATGATTTTTTTTTGTCACTTTACTTTTAAATCACTAGAACTACCACTATTACTATTATAATTATAATTTTTTATGCTACCTAAAAAATATTATAATGAAAAAAGGGTATTTTTAACAAAAAAATTAATTTTATCTAGATGACTAAAATAAAATGAAACAAGGCGTTTATATTTAATTTTTTTAAATAAGGATAATAATAATTTAATTCTAACATATCATGAAACTATTTATTAAAAGAACTAAAATAATTAGATAATAAGTTATTATATATCTATCAACGATGTAGAGAATAGAGAGGTTACAACAATCGGTATTTGTAAGGTTAAGATATAACTCATCAATACAAAAGTTAAATATCCAATACTACTGGATTTCAGTGATTAAGAAAATGGGCGATTAAATTTGGGCCTCTTTTAATTTGTTTTTAAATTTGAATTTTGTTGAGTTATTTTGAATAGAAGATTCGAAATATTTTGTATTTTTTTTAGACAAGTTAAGAGTTAAAACAGAGATATAAGTAATGTATAATGTAGAGAAGTATAGAAAGATAGAATAAATAGGAGATTATTTAGTTTTGTCTTTTATTATGCAGAACCAAAAACAGAGAAGAGAAAGAAGAATGACACATAGATATATTTTGATTCAGCTAGTCAGTGCAATGTAGTCTACATTCAGTCTCCATCATAACAGTGATGGAATTTCACTATCTATCAATAGATTACAATCATCAATTCTCCCTAAGATTCTACCCAATCCTATTTGGGACAAGTCCAATTTCTAATCCAAACCGAACTTGACTAGGGACTCATCCTAACTTTTCAACAACAAAGTGCTAACCCAACTTGTAAGGAAATTCTCTTAGGATCATGACAACAAAACAAAAAGACTTACAAAGAATTTCTGAGATAACTATGACTTTTTCTCCAAGTTTGACTCTTTGCTTTTTACCACTCAATGACTTTTACTTACAAACCTCACCAATTTGTCTTTTACTATTGAAACTCATACAGACTAAATTGAGAAAAAGAAATACTCAATGAAAACTATGAAGGAGAAAAATGGATAGCTCAGTGAGCTATGGGAACCCAAACATTGTGCTTTTTCACCCCTTTAATTGAGGAGTAAAACTTCCTAGGCTTGAAACTTGCTTTAGCACCTCGTTCGTTTTCTTCTCCCAAAATTAGATGCAGCAGCGGCGTGACAGAAGAGAGGGAGGGCAAAAGCAGTGACATGCAATCATACCTTCAATCTTCTCTTGCAACTTTTTTTATTTTGTTTTTTTAATCTGAACCGTGCGTTCTTGCTTTGGTTTCAAGTTTTGTTTTTTGTCGTTGATAAGCAACAGAGCACCATTGACTTCACTTTCTTCATAGTTTTCAGAACAGTGATTGTAGCCCAGTTGATTTCTTCAATGTTTGATGCGTGAGTATCTTCTCTATCTTTTTCTAATGAATTTGCATTCAAATTGTGGAGTTTAATCAAGATTTAAATATCTTTTAGTCACTATGGATGCTACTTTGAGTTGTGTGTATTTCCATTTATTTCAGGTGGCATTCGGATGGATTTGATGAAGTTTTGTAGTAGAAAGGGAAGAAAGTGAATGATGCTGTCAACCCCGACCTCCTTGTAATCAAACAAAAATAACTTGAGCTACAGAAGTCCAATTTACGTGATTTTAGCAGCATTGGAAAGCTAACTTCAAAGCTTTCCAACGATATATAATAGTATACTCTTTTTTTTTTCCATTTCGTACGGCCTCCTCTATGCTGAACTTGGCTCTTTCCAAGTTCAGCACAAGCCCAACACGCCAAGGGAATTTGCACACTGCCTCATCCACACTATACTTGAGATTTTTCAAGTTCAGCGTGGACCTGAATGAATCCAATGGTCCCCATGCACTCATACAAGGCTGCGCGTGAAGTTAATTAATTTTGATTTACTTTTTATTTTATTTATAATTAGAAAAAAATAATATTTAATTTTAAGAAATATATTTTACATTAATCAGGATTAGATATAAAAGGGAAAAGAATCAGTTCTTCGGGCTATTCTCTTCTCTTCTACCTCATTCCGCACTTTACAGTTTTTCAGAATCCTAGTTTTCTCTCTGAACCATGAGCAACTAAACATCCACTGTTAAGGTTAGGAGCTCTGTCTATTGTATGGATTGATACTATTATTTTTCTATTTTAATTCATGTACTGATTTATAATTCAAGAATTATTTTTGTTCTTTATTTTATGAATCTGGGTGGAACGGAAGTATGACCTTGGTTCTAATTGAGTTCTTGTATAACTTGGAAAAGCTTTTTACTTGAACAACAGTTTGAAAATATATTCTCCTAAATTTTTAATTATCTGGACTTAACGGGATACGTGACATATAATCCTCTTATATTTGGGTAATTAGAATTTTTGTGGCATATAAACTAGAATTGAAATTCACCATCTAATTGGAATTAAGTGACCAAAGAATTGACGATTGATGAATTTTAGAGGAGAAACTAAAAAGGTCTAAGGAATTAGGGTTTAGTCACATATAGTTTGCTATGAATTAAATCTTGCATGATTAAAATAGTTAGTAAGAAAAGTCAATCCGAAAAATAGATAACTCTGAAGCCTTAACTGTTTCTCCATATATTATTCACAACTTGTTTACTGCTTGCTTTATGATATTCGAAATTTACTGTTAATGCTTTTGAACCTTTAAACACAATTTTCTATTTGCCTAACTAAGTAAATCACTTAACCATTGTTGCTTAGTCCATCAATTCTCGTGGGATTGACCCTCATTCACCTAAGGTATTACTTGGTACGACCCGGTACACTTACCGGTTAGTTTGTGGTTATAAAATCCGCACCAATGTTCCTTGATAAACCATAAATAAGAAAATCTCCTTTTTGTGATTTTCTTTTCTTATGTGATCTTCTCTTTTTGCTCTAGCCTCTTCTAGCTTCTTTTCTTTGCTTGGTCAGAAAAATTTGCCAGTAACCAAATGATTTTTCAGACAAGTAATCCGTCACAGAATCTGACGGTAATTACCGTTGGACGAAAAAATCCGACGGTAACTATTTACCAGCGAAGTTTATATCGTCCGATTTCTTTCGACAGTAATTTAGTTACGTCGAATTTTATTCGTCTTTTCAATAGTAAATCCAACGATACTCATCATTTTTTTTGTAGTGGAACTCGATCTCATACAACAGTCTATGTACATCATATATATAGTAGTGTTAATTGAGAGCTTTTATTTTGAAAAAAAATACTCAACACAACAAGGTGAAGCAACAGAAACAAATATGAATACAAAAAAATAACAAATCTATGAACCAACAAAAATAGCTTATAAACAATCCATTGTCATTTCTGGCATTGCCATCAATAATCAAATGGGTTAGTACCATACCATTTCTTATAGCTCAAGAAGGTTCTGTTGATAAGGACGTCAACACCTGTCTCTTTGTTCCTAAAAATTCTATCATTTCTTCATTCCAAATATTCTAAGTTACCGCAAAGAACCTAATCAACCACTTCTTACACTCCTCTTTTCTACTAGACTCTCATGTCCAACTCTAAAAGCTAAGTGGTCTCTGATACTCCTTGGAATGGCCTATATTCTACCAAAGAATACCATCCATACATACCAAACCTGTTAGGTAAACTCACAACCAAAGAACAAGTGATGAATAAATTAAATATTCTCCTTACATAAAACACAAATATTATCACTACGACTAAAAAAATTCTAATTTACTAAATCTCTCTTTAGTGTTTACCGTGTCCATCAAAACAAATCATGCAAACAATTCTATTCTTGGAGGAACCAATCCTTTTCAAATTGAATTAATGTAGCTATAATTTGTTGTGTTTTTAGAGAAACCTGTACAAAAGAGTTAGTAAAATATACACATTTTTTTTATCAAACTTTCATAGTAGTTTAACATGTCATGAAGTTGCTAATGAATTATAGTTCAAATGGCATAATCTTTCCATACTCGTTTAAGAGGTTGCGGGTTCGAGTATCCCTATCATTCTATGCTCAAATGTTTTTGTGACGGTTAGACACTGTTAACTAGCACCGGCATTTAGATACAACGGATGAGGTAACGAATTAAGAGTAACAAATGTTACCAGAGGAATTAAGAGTGTGTAACCGTCGCAAGAACAGAGTAACAAATGCTACCACACTCTTATGTTCTTGTAAAACTTTTGTGTCCACACTACACAGGAGTTATTATGTTGTTACCTTCAATGGGAAAGAAATATTCAAGAGCGTAAGCAAGACACCTTTCAATTTTTCCTAGATCATTAAGTTATTAATTTGGACGAAAACAATGAAGTAAGAATAATAAGAAAAAGAAATGATTGCATAATGGACTTGGTATCTTACACTAATATAATATTATATCCTCTGATAAGAAAATCGAAGCACGTGTACTACAAGTGGCTGAGTCCAAGTGTGCGCAAATGCAAATTAGATCTTGCATTCTAATTAGTATCTGTTACGTTTGGTATATATGCATGGACGACAAAGCAAACGATGAAACCACCTCCAACTTAATCACATTGGTTTATTATTAATTAAGTGCTTTCCCCGGCTTTCTATCTGGCTAAATTAATTAATTAATTATATTGTCTTTCCTACTTGACCAACTTGATGACTTGCTCATATATATAAATCTATTATTACTATTAAAAATTTAAGTTAAAAGGAAAACAAATAAGCGTGATTTTGTTAAATTCTTCTTTTAAATAAATTTTTTTAGATTTGCTAGAACTTTTTGTATTTTTTAATTTGTCTTATATTTTTTTTTGAAAGATAAGAATAATCGTATTTTAAATTTTTCGGTCATGATACCACTTTTTCAAAAAATTTAAGCTGATAAAAAAATACATGAACAATTATATTTCTAACTTAGTTATTAATTTTTTTAATAAAAAAAAGAACAAAAAAGAAAGAAAAATAATTTATAGATGCATATAAGAGTACTTATTCGCGACATGAAAGTAATACACACGACATTTACAGAAATTTTCTTAAAATCCGCGTTACTTAATTAACTCAACAACTATATATTAGTTTGGCTGCTCTGAGATTTAAAAAACACCAATAATAAAGCATGATTAAATAATTTTTTTATTTTAACATGATTAAATAAAATTAATGAGTTCAACTAAAGAATTAATTTTTTAAATTATTTTTATCATAAATTTTAAACTCCGAATTTTCAATCCTAAGTATTAATCATAAATTTTAAATATTAAATCCTTATCATAAACCCTAAATTTTCTAAGAAATTAAAATTAAAAAAATATTTTATAATAAAAAATTAGTTAATATTAACTAATTAACAGTTAATTTTATATATATAGCCTATTTTGGAAAGATCCTTTATTAAAGAAAAATGACCAAAGTTACACCAAATCGTATAAATTGAATATTGGACTGTACTACCTTTGTAATTTTTAAAAACAAAAGAGAGTAGAATTTATCTTTATTTTTACGTATTAAGATTTTATGAAATCGAATATTGAATGAAGTGTTTTATTTTAGTTTAACAAAAAAAAATATTTAATTTTTTTTAAAAAATTTAGATCTAATATATTCTATTATCTGTAAGTGTTCTATGGCTATTTCATGAATAAAATGTTTTTTCTCATGTAATATATATATTATATTATTTACATAACTAACAAAGTTAAAATGTTTCATTAAATTAAAGTTTTAAATAAACGGTTACTAATATTAACTGGTCAAATCATAATTTTAATATTAAATAGTATCAAATAAACATGAAAAATATAGTCGAAAAAATTAATTAGTTTTGACGAGATAGATAAAATCATGTAATTATGTTCATTAAGAATATGCGATTGGCCTTATATATTAAAAAAATACTAGAAAGTAATTAAAATTTATTATTTTTTATTATTATTTTTAATTTTTAATTTAATAATGTAATAACATACTCAGTTTTAATTTATACTTTAAAATATTAATTACTAACCAACTTGAATCAGTGGAATGGCTAATTTACTGTTTTTAAACTTTCAAGTTATAAAAAAATACATTACAAGATATGTAGAAGATAATGGCGGTAAATTATCTTGTATTTTTTTATTCGTTGTAATTTTTCAAGATAGCTACGACTGGCCTCCGTGACGCAAAATCAAAGCTCTGCCGCTGCCAGCTAATCCTAATTCACTAAAGTAATTTCACCCTAAATCACTTTAGATTACCCAAAATCAAAAAGAAGAAAAACTTGTGAAAGGAAAATGAAAGCACAATAACTCCAGTGCTCAAACACATCGTGCGCCGCTGATCACCGTAGAGAATGAAACCTACAAAAGGAGTGTAGAAGCGCAACAACTCCAATTCCCTTGTAATTATACCATGAATAACAAAAACAAAAAATACTAATAATTAATTAATAAACAAAAATAATAAATCATAATAATTTTCTAACATTCCTCATATATTAATATACAATTATTGGGAGTCAATATATCTTTCGATTTAATAAAATATTTGGGAAAAGGTTTTACATGCATCATTGGAAAAGTGTGATTTTTCCCATATTAATTGAATACCACCGAAAAAGATATTAAAAAAATGAATAAATAGTGGTAGAATTTATAATTAAATGTGAAGTAATTACTAATTAAGATTTCGTATTTTATAGATAGAATAATAGAGTTCCTCAAAATTTGATTAATAATCATTAATAAAAAAATGTTAGGTGATCAAAATTTTTTCTTTGCTTTTTACCTTATATTTAAACTAATATTAAATAATTTTCTATTTTTTTTCACTTAAAATATTGTTCCCTTCCCTGACCTTTTTCATAATCTATTAACTATAACATACAGGTCTAGTTAAATCTTTCCATTAAGGAAATAAATTAAACATAAGAAAATATTTTAATAAGAAAAGATATTAAATTTCATATATGTTTTTTTAATTATTAATATTATTTTTTGGTAACAATTAAAATAATTAATTATAAGATAATATTCTAATTG